>NC_138775.1:257613073-257935573 GCF_965119305.1 Pelophylax lessonae | reverse complement strand
AAGGTCCAATGCATTTCTGTATAAAAAGACCAGTGCAGACGCATGCACATGGTTCTGTACATTGGGCTGGATATGCACTATAGCACATGCAGACATGTATGTAGTGTGCATGCTAAGCAATATGTGTGCGGACATGCTTGGCACTGGGATTGGGGCCAAATGGTCTAAATAGGCTGGAGTGTAACATAGACATATTGTTGAGAGGTCCTCAGCTAGTTCCTGGTTAACCTATGACCCGCTACATGTGACACATCAATGTGCGGTTCGTCGCCTGCACACCGGGGGGGGGGGGGGTTTGGGGTGCCAGATATAGGATCCACCCCAGGTGCATGTAGTGTGCATGCTAAGCAATATGTGTGCGGACATTCTTGGCACTGGTATTGGGGCCAAATGGCCTACATTGGGCCGGATATGCACTATAGCACATGCAGACATGTATGTAGTGTGCATGCTAAGCAATACAGTATGTGTGAGGACATGCTTGGCACTGGGATTGGGGCCAAATGGTCCAAATAGGCTGGAGTGTAACATAGACAGATTGTTGAGTGGTCCTCAGCTAGTTCCTGGTTAACCTATGACCTGACCTGCTGCTTCTGCCTTTTGATGTACAACCCAGCTTGCCCTTGACCTGTCTCTGGATCCTTGTCTGCCCATTGTGACCTCAGCATGTGTTGTGGACTTTGTTTCCTGCCTTCTGTTTTGGTAACTGACTGCCTGGCTCTTAAATGATCTTCGCCCTGTATCCTGACACTGCCTCTGCTTCTGCCTTATATTCCTGTATGTAGCACTACCCCCTTGAGGGCTGCTGGATTTCTCACCTTTTCGGGGTCCCTCTGGGTTACCAGTAGCAACTGCATGCAGAATCTTAACACGTTACTTTCCGGCTCAGTCAATGAACAGTCTAGGGGTTGTTGTTTTTGTTGTTTTTATTTTATCTGGGGATGGTGGAATAGATGAGTGGGATACTCCAGAACTTGAACTATTCACAATGCTGAAGACTTCTATCTAAAGATGCGGATACGCCGCAGTTTCACCATACCATTAGATGAATCTGAGGTAAAGTTCCTGAATAGACACTTGCTTAGCACTTATCTTCAGTGTACTCACCTAGCACCCCCTTTCACTCCACCAGCTGACACCCGTCCTCTGACTACTCTACTTTGGAGTGGCCCCCTTCCTGGTCAGGCCCTTAGACACGATCCCCTGTACTTATGATACTGCTTTCCAGGTTCTCTAGTGTCCCAACTCCTCCTAGTCAACTTTTCTAGACCTCTTGGTTCAGCTCCTCACTTCTGGGTCACCAGGCCGACTGCCTGTGACCATACACCAACCGCTGCAGAAGAGGAGATCGCCGCCACCCTCCTCCTGGGACTCTGCTCACCAGCCAAAGACCTCAAGCACATGTGCTCCTGGCTTTTATACCACACCCCACAATGCACGAGACAGCAGTCTGTGCCAATCACTGGGGGCTGTATCAAAGCCTGTGTACCCATTGGTCAGGTTTCCTCCACTGTCCAACATGCCTCTCTATTGGACCAGTGGGGACACTCCTGCAGACCACATGAATCACATACTGAGCACATTGAGCAGACCTAACTCACAGATCCTGCTCTTTGTTAAGCAGAGAGCAATAAAGAATTTGCCTGCTGCTCCTCTGATAGGCAGACAGAGGCAAAAACTATACTCACTCTCTAGCACCTACCTAGGAGGGAGCAAAATGTACCTTGCTGCCAAGCTGTATCCTGACAATGCTTTCTGATTCCATATCTAACTACCTGGATGTTGACAATCTTTGGTTGTGTCCTGGCTACACTACCTCTCCTCATTGTGTTCCTGAATATAGTTTTTACCTGGTGGTCCATAGTCATTTGACCCTCACATCTGACAACTGGTGGTGCCTGCAGCATTGATCTTTGTACCATTTTGTGTCCTCACATCCCCTGCCACCGCTACCAGGGTTGTGGGCAGGGCTGCCATCAGGGAGGTACAGGTAATACACCTGTATGGGGCCTGAGCATCAGGAGGGGTCCGGCAACCAGGAAGTGTGCACAGTGTAAGAGAGAGGAATCGGGATGGAAAAGATAGGATTGGAAAAGGAGGACAGTGGATGGAGGAGATGAGACTGCAGGAGGAGGACATGGGATTGGGGAGATGGGATAGAGAAGGAGGAGGGCATGGGATGGAAAAGGTCATGGGATGGAGGAGGACATGGGATGGGACTTGGTGGGGCAACCAGTGGGGGGCCCTGAAGAATGTTGATGGTCAGGTCCAGGGGGGCCCAAGCCTAAAGCTATGTAAGGGGGCCCCAAAATTTCTGATGGCTGCCCTGGTTGTGGGACAAAAAGTGCAAGGGTAGCTTCGGATATCTGGCATTCACCACCTCTATTTCTCCTGATGACCATTGCTATTGAACTGAAAATTGATGGGAAAGCCAACATTTTACAAATGTCACTCAAGGATGAATTGAAGTGGGAATTTTGCAATAGGAACACCTGCTCTGGTGACATTTGTCTAGGAAAGGATTTCCTCTCACTTTAGAGAGATTTCCTCTCATTAATTGTTGCCTCCAGGACAGAAAACGAAGGGAAATCTCTCCTTTGGGACACATTACAGGTGTTTTGACCATTCCATACTGTATTCAAAACTAAATGGCTTTAGACTTAAAAACAAAAAAAATGTTTGGCTAGGTTTGAGCTTTTATTAGAATGTGGAAAATCCCTTTAACACAAATCCAGAGTATGAGATATTGTTTATGATCTTTACACATAGAAATTTCCTAAGGCTCTGCAAAGTTCGTAAACAGAATATCACAAGACAACAACATATTCTAATAACCGACGAGTTGGGCTCCCTGCCAGCAGTTGATTTGCACACGTATTGTACTCTCTTATAATGCAATGCAGCACTTAGCGTACACTAGATCTGTTTTTTACAAAGCAAGCGGATAAATATCTGTTAACAGAACTGTGACGGACAATTCGCCTGCAACACAAATTAAAAATATATTACTCCCAACTGTGCACATCTGGACAAAGTGAAGAATATTTCCTGTGTGACAAACGTCTGTATTTTATAATACTCCATCACATGGCACTGGGTTCATTTGAGAACGTTGCAACAGAGGCCCTGGATCATATAACATAATCAGTAACTCACAGAATACATACAGCAGAGACCGTGCATGGACGTCACTTTCCAGTATGGAGAAAAACCAAGAGGAAACATACGTAATATCAGGTTATGTGCTCTTGGTGGGTTTCTTCTTTCGATGGTGACTTGAAACAGTTGACTGTTTTTAAAAACACCCATGACTCTGATTCAGACCCACACCCTGTCCAGGGATTCAGTCAGCCCACAACTGTTGCATATTCTAATTTTTAAAGCCCAATTCCAATGGTGCTGACTGATATTTTGTGGTTACAAAAATGTTTGTGATTTGGTTATTACAATTCATCATGCATAGGCCTGCTACTGTTATAATAGGCAGTGGTATTGATTTTGATAGTAGCATCTTCCTGAATAGCAATGGGGTTTAAGTGTATCATGACACAATGTCAGGAATCTCGTACAGCAGATGCTTATTTCTGTGCAGCAGGTGCTCATTCTTATGTTCTTGTGCAGGATCATTAGCATAGAAGCCTAACAAGAAGGGCAAGGACTACAATGCGCATGCAGTTGAGCATGTGCACATGCGCGTAGGTGTGCGCACGCAGCCACAAATCATGGTGCCCAGCAGCCTATTTAAACTGAGAGTCTGCCTGGCCTCACTGCTGCATTTTCTTCAGCTCTGGTTCCTGTGTTCCTGGTTCTTCAAAGTCTGCCAGGGGCGTAACTACAGGGTTTGCAGGGGTTGCAATTGCAACCGGGCTCCCCGGTACGCCTGGATAGGAAGAGCGGTGGGGGCAACATGTAGAGAAATCACTGTACTCCTTTTTCCTCCTGTAGCTGCAGGAGGAAAATGGAGGAGATTGGTTCCTCCGTATGCTGCAACCCGCCACTTTTCCTATCCAGTTCACTTGTGTTCTGCTGTGTCTGGGCCCCTGTGTGCTCCCCTGCCCCCCCCCCCCCTACTATGCTGCCCCCTTCTTTCCCCACTGTGCTCCATTCCCTCTCCTGCCAGCTGCTGCAGGGGATGTGTCACAATAGAGAACCAGGAAGGGGTCAGTGAATATGTAATTTACCAGCTCCTTCCTTTTCTGAATAGACAGAGTCATAGTCAGTGACACTGCAAAAAAAAAAATGATAAAGAAAAATAATACAATTAAAATATCAAAAAATAAAAACTACTGACACCGGTGGGTGAACTTCCAGGATCGCAAAGGTCACACTTGCGACTGGGCCCTGGCATTCCACCACCGTGGGGAGGCCCCAAGATGGCAGGAAGGGAGCCCACTGCAGAACTTGTAAAATGGTACCGCTGCAGGACTGTAATAAAGGGCCCTGCAATGACAGTAAAGGGCCCCAGGATCCATGGGAAGAGCCCCGGACTTGAAGAGAAGGGCCCCGGTCAGGGGTCCAGGGGGCCCTTCATGGTTTCTTGCACTGGGGCCCTAAAGGTTCTAGTTATACCTCTGAAGTCTGCTAACCGTGTTACTGACCCAGCTATGCCTGACACCTCTCTTGAATCACCCCTGCCTGTTATGTCTGCTATCATGTTACCGACCTCGGCTTGGGTTTCTACGTCTCTGCCTCCTGACTTGGTGCCTTTCCACCAGCACATTACTGATTTTTGCCTGTTTCTGATCTTGAGCTTGATCCTGACCCTGCGCCTGTCTGCTGTTGAGCAAGGCTTGTGATAAGACTCCATGCTACCAATGGAAGGATTCCTGTGTTTCCAAGCTTTGGTTTCCTGTAACCTGCTCACGTCCACTGCTCTAGCAGTCCCGGTCTCCCCTTCCAGGGGTGCATAGATGGTAATTGCACAGGAGGCAGAGAAGACAATAGTGGTCGTGGAACTTTGGATGAGGTAAGTCACTTCCTAAATATCAAGATTGTATGCAATCACAGAATAATAAATCATTTATTGGATATTTCATAGTTGACACAATTGTATAAAATCCAGATAAAATAAAAACATACACACATAGAGAACTGGACATAGAGTAAATAAATTCCATATATAAATACATTTCATACTATAATAATAAATAAATAGATCATAAAATTAATATATCATGAACAACATGTAGTCAGTCTCCAAGTGGTATGTCTTCATATCTATGAGCACTACGCATTTCGTGGCTCTCCGTCCACTTGTCAGGAGCTAATTAAAAATGATCTCTGTAAATGTAGACTAATATTAGAATACAAAAATCTCATATATACAAAAGGAATATGACAAATTGCTCCAAAAGTATAAATATAAATAGAATCCAACTACTTACAAATGGTAGTTCAGGTAACCCAATGACTATGGGAGGAAATTAGACCACCCCAAAAGCAACTGTCTAGCCCGGGGCTGAGGCGGGTATAAGCCAAGGTCAACATGAAGGGTAGGATGGGGGGTAGAATGGCCCCACTGAGGGGGCAACTCAGGACAATGCAAAAGTTTCTAGAGGTTGTGAATACACATAGTGGTCAGATAGTCTGGGGGAAAAAAATATATAATGAAAAATTATAATATGCATAAATATGTATATAATAAAGTGAAAGGGTATCTAGTGGTATGTGCTAAACAAAGCCAGGGAATCTTACATGGGGCAATGCACAGGAGGCCACCCTTTGTTATCTCGGGCTCCACAGTCAGGTACGGGACACACAGGTCTCACCATGAGCTCTGGTCATTCACTGAATAGGGCAAACTAAATGATCTATTCCCCCACTAAACCGAACCCCCAGCTGCTTAGGAGGTCCTTCATTCAGTGGTGATATTGCTATTACCACTAAATGTGACAGTTTCCCTCTTAAGGCCTGTTGATTGCAAGGCCCGATTCCACAATTAGCTGCCAGACAGGAGATTCCCTGGCCAAGAGCTAAATGTAAACAAATGGGCCAGGGATGAGGGCTTATGTTGTTCACTAAATATGGCCATGGCCCAGCAACCAATGAGCCCTGAGTGGGGCTCTTTGGTTCAATTGACTTCAATTCAGCTCACAGTTGGCAAATCGAGCCCACACACTCTTACCCTTCATTGTTGTCACTTCCTGTGAGCTGCATCAAAAAATATTGTCCTTCTTAGCTATCTCCTGTAAACTACCAATTGTCCTGCCCTCTATGTAATGGAGATGAAGATATATGGACATGTTAGTACTTCATATAGGTACAACCAAGGCTTCTGCAATAGATAGTGGAAGAGTGACATAGCCACCTAGGGACAGAGAGTGTCTTATTTGCAGGACTACCAGGTGAAAATGAAGCAAAAACCTTGAAAAAAGAAAACAAATTAAGCCACCACTCCAAAGATTAGTAATCTGCTAGAAACAGATTACATTTTTGCACTTTTGGTTTAGATACACTTTAAAGGAGGAAAACAGAAAGCAATCATTAAACAAATATTCTATCAAATATTTATAAATTCAGGAGGCACCAACAAGTTTTTTGGACTTCTGTCTTCCTCCCTCTAAGTAAGAACTCTACAAAGTACTATTTGCATTTCAACTAACCCCATAAAATCACTCCAGTACGGCTTCGGAAACACAACAAGCCCTTGTGTGGAGAAAACCCATCATCTATGAGATCACCATGGCTTTTACAATTAACCACATGTGGGATAAATGAAAAAATAATTAAAGAGCTGTGTGTGGTCACTCCTCTTTCTCCACATGTCATAGCGATTATTTGGAGGGGGGCGGGCACAGAGACGGGAAGCCCCCCACAGACAGCAAATTATTTGGGATGTCTGGCTTAGGAGGTTAGCTAATTTGCATCATCTTCACTAAATGAGAACAAATTGTTTTATTTAGGGATCTAAATAGCTTGACTATGAGAAACTAGAGTGGAGAAACATTTTTTCATTAGAAGGTAATACTTATTTACCCCTTTTTTAAATTGTGGCAGTCTGTAAAAACTAAATAAAAGGAAAAAAAAGACCATGCTTTGAATTTTTGTATAATTTTTTTTGTAACAAATAGTGAAAATGAAGCTTTAAGATTTATAATTGGAGCACACCCAATCTACAAAGTACTTATATATTTAAAATACTTGCTTTGTCTATTCAGGGAAAAGTGACATGTTCTCTTGAAGGAACAAAAGTCTATCCACGGATAGTCACCATTGCTGCACACCTCTGTCAGAGCCCCAATGTTTCTGGGTATGGAGGAACACGAAACCTCCTTTCAGGATTGCAGGATGCAGTGCTTAGGTCTTAAGCCTCGTACACACAAGTCGAAATTCGGCCGGGATTTTTCGTCCGATGTGTCCGATCTGCCGATTTAGTTAGTATGATGCTTCCGACAACCGACTCCGACTTTTCGGCTGAAAAAATTCTGGTGTGCAGGCTATAAAATTTTTGTCGACCGTCAAAACACGTCCGATTTTCGTCTCATTAGTACAGATTTCGATGGGGAAAAATCTTATGAGCAAGACTGGGCATGCTCAGAGATGAAAGAACACAAAGAAAGCAATCCAACACATGACATCACTTCTGAAGTAGAATTCTGTCGTGCGGGAAAATTCCTGTGCAGTCTAGGCACATTCCAACCAACAGATACCACTCTGGACAAAAGACGGACGACCGGTCGGCGGAAATTCGTTGCGTGTGTACGAGGCTTTAGTGGCCACTTGCGAGGTTTGAAGACTGTCCCATGAGGGAAGGGTGGACATGTTCCCTTAGAGAACAACATTCCATTCACTGACTACTAACTGTTCCTGCACTACCCTGCTACATCATCAGAGCCCCAGTATTTCTGGGTAAAGAGAAGCATGTTACGTCCTCCCAGGATGCAGTGTTGGGGCCTGAGTAGCCAATCCACAGACTCAAAGACTGTCATGTGAGAGATGGGCAGACATGTTCTCTCTCTCAAAAAAAAACATTAACTACCCTCTGATACTCACCATCACCGCACTCCCCTGATGCCCTATCAAAGCCTTGGTGTTTTTGGGTACAGAGGAGCATGTGACCTCTTAAGTGACCAGTTATCACACCTGAAGACTGTCATGTGAGAGAGGAGCAGATATTGTTACCCTTGTCTAAAGGTCCCCTTGGGCCCTGCAAGCACCACCTGGTTTAATACAAGCCGATTTGTAAATTGACTGAGCCAAGTGAAAATGATTGGATGACAGTGACTTCATCCTGTCAGATGCAGATGGTTTTCAATCAACCATGCATGCCACAGCTGCTTGCATACAATAGCTGGCAGTGAAGATTCCTCTAATTCACTCTGTGAGCATGGATGGGGAGTTGATACATTTTTTAATCAAACTTAAAAATCAATATGTGCATGGTGACCTTTAGTTCTAGCATGATATAACATGGAGTTTACCCAGGGTTTGGAGTCTTGACACTGAACTTTGCAATGGAGTGACATATTAGCATCAGTGGGTGGAGGGGTTGACCTTTCAATTTCAATTTTCAATTCAGGGCAAAGTCTCTTTAAATGCAGGCATTGCTATAGTCCTAGAACTAGTGTGGACAGGAGAACATTTCATGACTACAGCTTCTCCTTACAATACTCATAGGGTTTGAGTTACTAAAAGCAAATAGACTGTGCACTTTTCCAAGCGCAGTCGCTCCATAGCTTAGTAAATGAGGGGAAACTCTGATGACTTCCCTTATCCAATCATGTGCAAGCAAGTACGCTGTTTTTTTTTATTTTCCTTGCATGTGATTGGGTATCATTTACTAAGCTCTGGTGCAACCTCACTTGCAAAGTGCACAGTCTAACTGCCTTTAGTAAAATCCACTCCATTGGGTTTTATTTACTAAAGGCAAATAGACTTTTCACTTTGCAAAGGAAGTTGCAATTTTCCCCAGACCCTAGTGGATGAGGTGAAGCTCTGCTGATTTCCATCATTCAATCATATGCAAGCAATTTTTGTTTTTAGTTTTCCTTGCTTTTGATTGGGTAATCTTTGCAAAATTAAATGTCATCACATTCACTAGGCTTTGGAAAACTAGGCTCATGCAAAGTGAAAAGCCTATTTGCCTTTAGTAAATCAACCCCACAGTGCAAGTAACCATAATCATGAGTTACTGTATGCTATGATCTGAGCCTAGATGGATGCTATGCTATCAATGGCATGAATAACTTACTGATTTTACTCATCCCAGGCAAGACTTTCTATTTAGTTTTCAAAAGAATAAGTAACAGTATGAAACAAATCTCTTAATGACAGCTATGATAGGCTGGTAGGTTCATTGGCTCCTGTCTAAACTGGCCCTAGTATATGTATGTATGAATGTGAGTTAGGGATCTTAGATTGTAAGCTTCTAGAGAGCAAAGGACTGATGTGAATATATATTGAAATATGCAAAGTGCTGTGTAATTTGACAGCACTATATAAGTATCTATAATAAATAAATAAATAAATAAATAAATAAATAAATAGTGCTTTCAATCAGGGCCCGGGCAAGGGGGTAGGTAAAAGGGGAAGCTGCCCTGGGCGCAGCGTGTATTGTAGGGATGGGAGTGCCATAAGTTCCTTCTACTTTAATGCTGACAGGAGTAGTGCCAGTAGCATCACTACTTCTGTCAGTCCATCCTTTGAAGCAGCAAGGAGAGGATGAGAGAGCCGGGAGGAGTAGTGGGCTGTACTCTCTCACCCCCTCCTCCTCATAAGCTTACACCTAATGAAGGGGATAGGGGCAATTTAGCATCTTTGCCCTGGGCACTGAATGATCTTGTCCTGTCACTGCTCTCAATATTACATAGCAATAATATTGTACATTTTCTGCCCTCAATTTCCGAACTTTTCAAAAGGAGCAAACCCTCTCATTAGCAGAGCTACAAAGGTTAGCCAATGTCCTTATTGCTGAACCAACGAGCTATTGAGTAATAAAGTGAGGTCCTATTCGCAATACTGCATCATGGCCACACACCTTACCTGCGTTTATGTGATCAAGTGCCATCAATTCTGAATATCACCCTAACATACCTTGCTGATGGACTTATGCTCTCCCCTTATAACCAACACCTGTCCTCCTCTTTCCTCTGATAACCTGTACCTCTCCTCCACTTTTCCCTTATAACCTGCACCTCTCCTCTGATAACATGCACCTCTCCTCCACTCTTCCCTTATAACCTGCATCTCTCTGATAACCTGCACCTCTCCTCTGATAACCTGCACCTCTCCTCCACTCTTCCCTTATAACCTCCACCTGGCCACCACTCTTCCCTTATAACCTCCACCTCTCCTCCACTCTTCCCTTATAACCTCCACCTCTCCTCCACTCTTCCCTTATAAGCTGCACCTCTCCTCTGATAACCTGCACCTCTCCTCCACTCTTCCCTTATAGCGTGCACCTCTCCTCTGATCACCTGCACCTCTCCTCTGATCACCTGCACCTCTCCTCTAATCACTTGCACCTCTCATCCACTCTTCCCTTATAACCTGCACCTCTCCTCTGATCGCCTGCACCTCTCCTCCACTCTTCCCTTTTAACGTGCACCTCTCCTCTGATAACCTGCACCTCTCCTCCACTCTTTGTTTATACCCTGCACCTCTCTTCTGATAACCTGCACCTCTTCTCTTCCCCAGTAACATGCACCTCTTCTCTACTTTTCTGATAAACTGCACCTCCCTCCCCTCTCCATCTAACCTGCACCTATCTTCTTCTTTTCTCTGATAACCTGCACCTTTCCTCCTCTCTCCTTTGATCATCTGCACCTCTCCTACTCTTTCATCTTAAAACCTAATCCTCTCTTCCTCTCTCCTCTTTCCCTTTATAACCTGTACCACTCTTCCTCTCTCCATTGATTATCTGCACCTCTCCTCCTCTCTCCCCCTATAACCTGCACCTCTCCTCCTCTCTCCATTGATCAGGTGCACCTCTCCTCCTCTTTCCATTGATCACCTGCGCCTCTCCTCCTCTCTCCATTGATCATCTGTACCTCTCCTCCTCTCTCCCCTTATAACCTGCACCTCTCCTCTCTCCCCCTATAACTTGCACCTCTCCTCTCTCCCCTTATAACCTGCACCACTCCCCCTCTCCCCATTGATTATCTGCTCCTCTCCCCCCTCTCCCCTTATAACCTGCACCACTCCTCCTCTGTCCATTGATCATCTGCACCTCTCCTCTCTACCCTTATAACCTGCACCTATTCTCCTCTCTCTATTGATTATCTGTACCTCTCCTCCTCTCTTTCCTTATAGCCTGCCCTTATCCTCCTCTCTCCATTCATCATCTGCCCCTCTCCTCCTCTCTCCCCTTATAAACATGCACCTATCCTCCTCTCTCCATTGATCATTTGCACCTCTCCTCCTCTCTCCCCTTATAACCTGCACCTCTCCTCCTTTATCCCCTAATAACCTGCACCTTTCCTCCTCTCTCCCCTTATAACCTGCACCTCTCCTCCTCTCTCCCCTTATAACTTGCACCTCTCCTCCTCTCTCCCCTTATAACCTGCACCCATCCTCCACTCTCCATTAATCATCTGCACCTCTCCTCCTCTATCCCCTTACAAACCTGCACATCTCCTCCCTTATAACCTGCACCTCTCCTTCTCTCTCCATTGATCATCTGCACCCCTCCTGCTCTCTCCTATTATAACCTGCCCCTCTCCTCCTCTCTCTCCTGATAACCTTTTCTTTATTTTAATATCCTGCCCCTCTCCTCCTCTCTCCCCTGCTAAGTTGCGCTTCTCCTCTTTTCTCTTTTTAAAGCTTGCACCTCTCCTCCCTCTTATAATAACCCGACCCTCTCCTCCTCTCTCCTCTGATAACCTGCACCTCTCCTCTTCCCTCCTGGTAACCTGCACCTCTCCTCTTCTATTCCCTGATAACCTAAACCTCTCCTCCTCTCTCCTGATACCTTGCACCTCTCCTCCTCTCTCCTGATACCTTGCACCTCTCCTCCTCTGGTAATTTGCACCTGTAAGCAGAAGAGCTTTAAAATATGTTATTATCTTTTTTAATTGCCATAGGAACTTTGCAACATTTCATGACTGGTTCAATTTAATAGAATGATACTGTTTAATAAGAACAATAAAAATGTATACATTTTGTGAATAACTGCTAAAGGTGTTCATTAAAAGCACAATTCAAATTTTTGCATTCCAAGTTTTTTTTTTCGCAAGTTGCAATTTATTACTTCCTAAGACTTGCCAGTGATCTATTGTGTTTGGCGTGTCGGTTCCCAAAGGACGCAAGAATATTAAACTATTACCATTTACATAGCATCTCTAGATATTTGCTGCACAATGGTAAATTCCATCTTTCCCCCAATGGAAAAAAGTAATGGCATTTTATTATTTCATGGCCTTGAATACAAAGTGAGATGGGAAGAATATGTTCTGTGTTTTCTGTGCTAATGACCTGGGAAATGTGATCACTGCATGGTTTATTCAGTCATAATTGTGAAGACGGGCTTCTGTTTTCAAAAGCCTTTCCACGCTGAAGCTGCAATGCAGGAATCCAAAAATTGCAGTCACCACCGAATTAGTAGCGGGCTTGTGCGGTGTCACACAAATGGGCTTCTTCTGTGACGTGTTGAAAGATAATAGGGAAGTGTAGACTACACACAGTGACTGCTCTGAAATGTTTGGCGGTGTAGAGACAGAAGACCGGGCCTCAACTACATAAACAGGAATAAAGAAAAAAAAAGAGCTGGCATAGCAATGAGGCCTTAACATGTAGACAGGCCCCTAAGGCCTGGTGGCTCACATTTGCCACTGCTTTATAAAAGGAGACCTAAACCCTAACTGGGTGAAATTCTTTTTTTATTTTTTGCAAAATCACTGTGCATCATAAAATACTGTTTTTACCCTTTTTTTTTCTTTTTTCATCTTAGTGCTGCACTTGCTCCAGCATCAGTAACTACCAAGTAATGCTTGGCCAGCCCACTACCCAGCACATCAGAGCGTAGTGCAGTGCTCTGGGCACTACAGTATGTGAAGTTAGTGGGAGGCAGCACTGTACTAGTTTGACTGGTTGCTGGTACTGTAGGTATCTTAGTGGAGAGTATGGAAGGAATCACTTCCCATAGGTTGTCACCCAGTGGTGGACTCCGCTCATCCAGCGCTTTGCATCCTGGCACGCCCCCCCCCGCACAATCACTGACACTTACCGGGCTGCTGCTGGACTCCCTCAGATCGATGCAGATCACACGCGGCTCTCGCACTCTTTCTCCGTCCTCTGTCCTCTCCTGTCCGACACTCCTCGGGCGGGAAAGGAAGCCGGAAGCGGTGATCGTGACGCCGGGGCGGTGCACCGCCCCCACGCGCACGTCACCAGGTCCATGTCCTACTGTGATTGGTCCAGGCTGGACCAACCACAGCCTGGACATCAAAAAAGTGGGGAGTGTTGGGGCGCATTGCTCTGCGCCCCAACACACCCCCAGAAGAGCGCCAATCGGCGCCTCTGCCAGGCGAGGGTGGGGTCAAAAACCCCACCCCCCCATACCCAGCACACAGTCCGGCGCCCCTAGTGGGCGAAAACTTGATTTTTTCTTATTTAATCTTTTTTTTTTCTGCGTCGTTTGGGGGGGGCGGCGCCCCTGCACCCTCTATGGGCGGGCCGCCACTGGAAGGAGCGCCCAGTGTAAAAAAAAAGCCTCAGTTAGTGGTTTGGTAAAACGTTTATTGAAGATTTGTAAGCACATTTTGGGTTTTGGGACAACAGCCTTCCTCTTCTACAGGGCTGTTTCAAAGTACTTTTGGAGGGTGGTGGGCTCCAAAGGGGTTAATTAAACACAACAGCAGATTGGTGGTGTGCCGGCACTGGGTACTACAGGGAATGCTGCAGAGGACTAACTTGTCCTCGAAAGTGGATTCCAGCCAGCCCTTTTGGGGAAGCCTGTCTTATTAGGATATAATTCCCATTAAATTCGGCAATAACATGTTAAAATATATATACGTTTTTAGTGATTGGGTTAAATATACCATGACTTTGGCCATAAGCAATTATGTAGATCAGAAATTTAAAAGAAGAGCACTGCTCAAAAACTGCTGTGTAAGGTACTAGCTGTGTCAACTGTTAACAGGTGTTGGTCTGCTACTAAAGCACATCTGGCTCAATATGGAGCTCTAAAGAATGTTGCAGGTCATGCACACCGTAAAAATAAACCTCAGTAAGGAACATCCATAAAAGGAATCAGCTTAGTCTACCCAGAGGCTCTTTGATTAGGCCCTTAGCCCGGGGATGGTCAACCTTTTGAAGAGAGCTGGCCACTGATTTGGTAACCACTTGTGGGCTACAATGAAATGACAAAGCTTGTGCCTTTTCAACCTGAATAACTATGAAATGGTTCATAATTTCAAATTTGGATGTTTACCTACTGTTTAATCACAATCACAAAAATCTAATTTTTAATAACCAGATTAACGCCATTAATCCTACTCTCGCACTCTGGTGTGACCAGCAAAAAAAGCTCCAAACCAGTGTCGCAGCCTTCACTATATCAGGGTCTTTGCAGCCATCCCTTGAATTGCCAAAATAAGGACTGTGGACAATCTAAACAAAAAAACAACAGACCAGGGAAGTGCATGTCCTAGCAGCGCAATAAACGTCTTTATAAGCAAAGATAAAATGATACATGATGCACTCATATGCTGCTGGAATGACAACAAGCACATCATACAACTGTGAGAATCCACCTTTAGGACCCCTGTATGGATGCCACTGGATGTAATCCACTCGGCTAAAAGCCAAGAGTGGGGAGCGGGGGAGAGCGGGGAGCCGGCCGCAGCTTGTGTATGACAACTGCCGGGATTATGGAGGACCAGCAATCATTCAATAGAGTGGCATGTACCTGAAGGAGGCTGTGCAGGTTGCTATATGTTTGAGGTCGCGGGCCACATCAGCTGGCGCCACTGGCTACATTTTCCCAACAGGCCACGAGTTGAGCAAGCCTGCCTTAGTGGATGAAATGCATTAGAGGGGGTGTTTGATGGTTGGGAGACTGGGGTGAAGCCTTTTTGTGGAAGTTTGTTACTGAGGTTCATTTTTACAGTGTGTGGGACCTGCAACATTCTTTGGAGTTCCATTTAGATCAGGAATTATGGCTTCTCCCTGCATGCTTGTTCAAGTCAGTAACCAAGAAACTATAGAAACAAGGGGAAGGCAGAAAAATGTTAATTCTTAAAGGGTGCCTAAAACTGCTGTTCCCATTTTGCTCCTGGCATGGGTATAATTTAAATAAATAAATTAAGAATTTACCCAGAAGCAAGGGTAATCTGCTTGAGCTGTCTGTTCATCAGCAAGCAGAAACAATGAAAGAGGGGGTCAGTTACAGTGAGTGACAACAAGCAAACTTTTATCCTGTAGGATGTAAAATAGGAAGAGTTAAAAATAAAATTGGATACATTTATAGAAAAGATATAAAAAAAAATCATTAATTTCAAAAGCAACAAAATAAATAAACTACTAAACGAGTTGTGGCAAATCTTTGAGTTCATTGTACAAGTCATCTAACCTTTACCCCGCTTCATTTCTCATTTTACATTAGACTAAATTGTCTTTGTGCATTAGACCATGCAATAAAAAAATGTTTGTTTTGTGTATTTTTAACAGGGAACAGGCATTCCAAAACTAATGTTTAACTTCCTCCCAACAAAGATTGTTATCAAAGGAAGTAAACTTGTAGTACAAGTTGAGTCAACTGCTGACCTCTCTCCGCTGATGCACTACAAGCCCCAGCATACCACAAATGCAGCCTTAGCAGCTACTCTTAGAAAATTAACAGAAAGCTTAGAACAAAACTTGCGTATAAAGATAAAAAATAAGGTTTTGATGGAGTAGAATTAGTTAGAGCCACTGCTGCCTTTGTGGTCAGTTAGGAAAAATAGAGTATAGACCCTGGTAGGACATGGACAACATTATGATGAAAGTTCTAACCCTTTCCTACTCTATCCAATTAAAAGGTTTTGGCTTTTTAAGGACATATATACTGACACTTCTCCTTCTGAAGTAGTAGTTTTTCAATTACTGGCTTGCAACAAGTATGCATATCGGGATTGCTGAGTTCAGCATGACCTTCTTGTTCCAGGTCAAGCGGAGCCAGTGGCAACCCAGAAACTTCTTTAGAAGGAGCTCAGTATTGGCAGCCCCTGTACTTCTTGCTGGGAAGGGAATTTCTCCACAACCCATGACTGGCTGTGTGCTTTGTTAGCTTCCTGGTTGACCAGTTTAGTTGGGTTTGGACTCATGTGTCAGCGTGCCAGAAAACCAGACCACACGGGGATACAGGTAAAATAAAGCAGTTTATAAGAGCAAACAACAATAAACGCATAGCAAGAGTGAGGAGGTGAGAGCAGGAACAAGCCAGGGTCAAGTCCAGAAGCAGGTAGTCATCCAAGCAAGAGTTGAGTCCAGAAGCGGGTAGTCTACCAATTTCTGGTCGTCTGTCGATGCGGGGTCAAGAGCCAGGAGATGATCTGGCTTGTCGCCAGCCAAGCCACATCATACACGGAGGAACACAGAGAACAGAAGACTGCTAGCAGAGATGCACCTTGGAGCACAAATGCAAGAGCAAGGACTGCAACCCATCAGTTGATGGATATAGTCAGGTGTGCAGCATTATCTCTGTGCCACACCCAGGCAGCATGCAAGTGATGATGCAATCAGAGTCTATAAGAGGCAGCAGTCTTCACATGTCCAAGATGGCTGCCAACAGGAGGGCAAGGTAAGACCTTGATATCATGTAGCGCAGGCGTCTTCAACTCCGGTCCTCAGGGCCCACTAGCAGGCCAGATTTTAAGTATTACCTTGGAGAGATGCAGACTAGAATACTGCAATCACTGAGCAGCAAATGATATCACCTGGGATGTATATCAGTTATCTTGTAAACCTGGCCTGTTAGTGGGCCCCGAGGGCCAGGGTTGGGGACCACTGATGTAGCGGATAGCAAATAGGCCTTTAGCAAATAGGGACAAGCTAGGTGAATGAATACATGGACATAGACATGAGATTGATCAGCCATGATACTACCAACTGCATCCATAACATGTGAGCCCATCATTAGTAGATAAGGCAGACAAATGACACATGAAATATAACTGCACTAATACCTAGTTAAAACAACAAAAGCATTTGAAAGTGTAAAATCCAATAACAATATATGTTTAAACTTTATTAAGAACCATAAAAATATACTCACAGAAAGAAAAATTCATATAAAATATAATCAGCATTCCAAACAGCAAGTTCCTTCCCTGATACGTCTTTATGTATCTATGCAACTTGCTGTTGTTGCAAACTCTTTCAGAAAGCAAAATATATTAATGATATGCAAGAGCTAGTAGCCCCCTCGCAGCCAATGAGAAATCAGTTTATGAAGTCAGATTAGTGAAGGAATAATTCAAATAAGTTGCTATTGCTCATAGCTCCTTGCCCCAAATTATAATTATTAATATATATATATGTAAATAAATATATATATATATATATATATAATATATATATAGTTATATACACTTATGGAAAACTATTCGGGGTCCTTCATAGTATATATAAGTAGGTTTTGATTTTTTGCAATGTTTTTTCTTCTGCTTGTTACAAAATGCTAGAGGGAAAAAGAAAATTATTCAACTCATTATAATTTATTTTGTATAATTGATGTCACAAATAATCTGCGCATTGTACAAATATAAACAGTTTTATTTGTGGAATATGATACTAGAATAAAAAAGGACTCAGTAGCTCAGAAAAAAAAGGAGAAAAAAGCACCGCAACAAAACAATAAAATATTTAATGCTTTTTAAAAAAAACACCCTATTATTCACAGCGGTCCTAAAAAAGCTAATAAAAGCACTTAAAAGCAAATGTCCCTGCCATGATTGTGCACAGCCTGAAGGCAATTTAAATGGAAGGTGGCAAACAAGAATGTTTTTGGAATGTGTGAGAAAACCAAGATGCCCAGAGGAAACCCTCAAAAATATAGCAAGAACATACAAATTTTATGGAGTGAAATTACGTTCTAAGGCAGAACCCCAGGAGTTATCTTTTTTGTGAAATGACCTTCGTCCAGCTTGGCTTGTTGTCAAGTTAGCCATACAGATTGATCAATAATTGTGCCAACTTAGCAGGAACCAGTTGAATTTCGGTCAGTGTTTGGCCATCTCTGCTTGACAGAAGTTGAATATTTAAGTTGAAAGTTGATCACTTTCCACCATCACCATCCATGTCCACCATCCATCACACGACCCTCCATGCCTCTTCTGGGAGACGTGATATCAGCACTCTGCCACTGGAGTCTTCAGTACTCTGTTAGACCCTGCTAATGGACAGCCAGTGGGACGTCCAGATTCATTTATTAGTTTGTGCTTAAAAAAAAAAAAAAAAAAAAAAAAAGCATCCAACCCCGTTCATCAGGGCTTCAGTTAAAATAAAAACCTTGAATGGACTCCAAAAAAAAGCTTTCCTGTGTTAATCTGTTTAGGGAAGCCAATTGCTGGCTCAGGAGAGTTACTGGCCAGCAATATCTTTGTGAGCAATCAAGATGTTTTTTTTTTTGTTTCTGATAACCTGCTAAGGTACCCACTGGAGGATAGACTTGTGTATTGTGAGTAGCCTAACCTGAGCCAGTGAGGTCTTCAAAAGTTTTTGTCCTATTAATACTTTGTATGAAATCACATCAAAGTCCCAGTGTCTCCTGGATGCTTTTTCCTTTATTGGAGCCAATGAGAAAAGTAAATTCCGGGTTTTTGCATGGAGACCCAATCAGAGCCGAATGCAGCTTTGATCAGTTCTTCGGCGGCCGTGCAGGCTGGTTGCCCGGGTCTCCCGGTGGGGCGGGAGACCCAGGCGAGCCGCAGAAGGCGGCGGGAGGGGGGGCGTCCCTTCCCGCTCCTTGTAATGACAGCTGATCGACTTCTCAGCCGCATCGGTTGTCATTACAAGACAGCCGACCATCGGCTTTGGACGCCGGTACCGGGGTGATGCCTCTAGCTGCAGGCATCACTCCAGTACAAGCACTTTCCAAAATATCGGTAATATCGGCCACCTTGGTTGCCAATTCCGATATATTGGGGAAAGTGCATATCAGCTCTCGTTATATCAGCTTCGCCGATAATCGGTTGATCCCTACATAGAACCCACAGCTCGGGTGAGCCTGTGTCATCCGCCATTGGGACCTGCTTATATACTTATCCTGCTGGTCGGTCTCTACTGCTTTAGCTATTGCTCTCTGAGCCTGACCGTGACACTAAATTTTCCACAACAAACATCTATGCCATTACGCTCAAATGTGCGTGGGTTTTCCTTTCTCCAGTATTCCACTTTCTGATAAAAATTACTGGCGGGCAGGTGACTTGGTAGTCAAGTCCTGACCAGCAAGACGTACTCCACTCCCACGTCCATTATAACCCCAAAAAGCAATTCTTTTTGTTCTCTTGATACATAATATTTAAAAAAAAAAAATCGTAATGATTCTAATTGGTGGCGAAGCCGCAGGGGGGCAGCGGGTGTTAGTATGTAAATACAATGGCGTTGTCTAGTGTTTGCTTTTTTTCCAAGCTTTAATCTCATACAATTTTTTATAACCTACGACTAAAGACATTCCGCTGTTGTGATTTCCCATGAATAGGGCTCTCGCTGTGAAACCAATCTACCTAGCCAAAAATTGAGGTTTATAAATCAGTTCAATTGTTCATTCAAACACACAGTTGATATAAAGCGTAAGTGTCTAAGCAAAGAAGAAGAAAAAAAAAAAAAAACATATGCTCAACGACGCAGAATGTTAAGTATTAAGTCCATCATTCAAACAGCATCAAACGTGAACATCAAAACATCTTGGATGGAACTGTAAGAAGACAGAACATATTGTAACAAAATGTCACATACAATATAACCTCAGCTTAATGATTCTCCTTTCACAGCTACATTATCTAGGCTTTGAGCTTTGAGTAGAATATTTGGCACTGACTAAATTGTAAAGTACTTTTTCAACTAAAATTGTTGTTGAGGATTTTGCATAACTCTATTGTGATCATGTGCTCAGAAAGGTTTCTCGTTCCCCCCCTTTGTCGCCATTTATGAATACATTTATTTTTCTGCAGCCAGCAGGTGTTTAGAGAAACCTCATTAATGCAATTTGCTGATTTAGAAAAGTGTGAGAAAGCATGACCTGCAAATGAAAATGGTTAAAGTGTATGTTAACCTTGAAAATAATTTTTAAAGGTGTATTAAGAGTGTATTAAGGGCCAGTTCACACTTCCCACACACTGAACCACAGCAGTTTAGTGTGTGAGAAACATAGGCGTGTGCAGGGGGTGTGCCGGGTGTGCCTGCTGCCTGTCCTAATCCCCAGTGTCCCTCCTCCCCTCCATTTCAGGATGAATGAACATAACGATCACTAACTGTGTTCATTCATACCTGAAGCATAGTAAACTGTGTATACTATGCTTCAGTATGTGAATGAACAGGAAGCCGCTCAGCACAGAGTACTTCTCATTCATTCACTGCTAAGCTAAGGCTGCAGAGAAAGGGACCGGAGAATCTCTGTCTTCATTCCCTTTCTCTGTCTCAAACATGAGGCATCAGGGGTCTGTTATACCCCTGATATTTCCCCAAAGCCCCCCAACCAGGCTCCTGAGAAAATTGTAAAAGAATGTGTGTATATGTGTATATATATATATATATGTGTATATATATATATATATATATATACACAGTGAGGGAAAAAAGTATTTGATCCCCTGCTGATTTTGTATGTTTGCCCACTGGCAAAGAAATGATCAGTCTATAATTTTAAGAGTAGATTTTTTAACAGTGAGAGATAGAATAACAATAAAAGAAATCCAGAAAGACGCATTTTACAAAAGTTATACATTTATTTGCATTTTAATGAGTTAAATAATCATTTGATCCTCTATCAATCAGCAAGATTTTTGGCTCCCAGGTGTCTTCTATACAGGTAACGAGCTGAGATTAGGAGCACTCTCTTAAAGGGAGTGCTCCTAATCTCAGCTTGTTACCTGTAAAAAAGACACCTATCCACAGAAGCAATCAATCAATAAGATTCCTATCTCTCCACCAAGGCCAAGACCAAATAGCTGTCCAAGGATGTCAGGAACAGGATTGTTGACTTACACAAGGCTGGAATGGGCTCCAAGACTATCGCCAACCAACTTGTTGAGAGGGTGACAACAGTTGGTAGATTATAAACAAATGGAAGAAATACAAAATAATTGTCAATCTCCCTTGGTCTGGGGCTCCATACAGGATCTAAAACTCCATGCAGGAGTTAGAAAGATCATGGGAATGGTGAGGAATCAGCCCAGAACTACACGGGAGAATCTTGTCAATGATCTCAAGGCAGCTGGTACCATAGTCACCAAGAAAACAATTGGTAACATACTACGCCGTGAAGGACTGAAATCCTGCAGCGCCCATAAGGTCCCACTGCTCAAGAAAGCACATATACAGGCTGATCTTAAGTTTACTAATGAACATCTGAAGGATTCAGAGGAGAACTGGGTGGAAGTGTTGTGGTCAGATGAGATCAAAATTGAGCTCTTTGGCATCAGCTCGACTCGCCGTGTTTGGAGGAGGAGGAATGCTGCCTATGACCCCAAAAACACCATCCCCACCAGTAAACATGGAGGAGGAAATACTATGCTTTGGGGGTGTTTTTCTGCTAAAGTGACAGGACAACTGCAACGCATCAAAGGGATGATGGACGGGGC
This sequence comes from Pelophylax lessonae, assembly GCF_965119305.1. Lineage (NCBI taxonomy): Eukaryota > Metazoa > Chordata > Amphibia > Anura > Ranidae > Pelophylax > Pelophylax lessonae. The sequence continues at coordinate 257,913,854 of NC_138775.1, read as the reverse complement.
CATGTACCATCAAATCTTGGATGATAACCTCCTTCCCTCAGCCAGGGCATTGAAAATGGGTTGTAGATAGGTATTCCAGCATGACAATGACCCACAACGCATGGCCAAGGCAACAAATAAGTGGCTCAAGAAGATGCACATTAAGGTCCTGGAGTGGCCTAGCCAGTGTCCAGACCTTAATCCCATAGAAAATATGTGGAGGGACCTGAAGGATCGAGTTACCAAACGGCAGCCTCGAAACCTTAATGAGTTGGAGAGAATCTGCAAGGAGGAATGGGACAAAATCCCCCCTGAGATGTGTGCAAACTTAGTGGCCAACTACAAGAAATGTCTGACCTCTACGATTGCCAATAATGGTTTTGCCACCAAGTGCTAAGTCATGTTTTGTGAAGGGCTCAAATACTTATTTCACACATTAAAGTGCAAATCAATTTATAACTTTTTTGAAATGTGTTTTTCTGGCTTTTTTTTTGTTGTTGTTCTGTCTCTCACTGTTAAAATAATCCTACCTTTAAAATTATTGACTGATCATTTATTTTTCATGGGGAAAATGTACAAAATCAGCAGGGGATCAAATACTTCCCCCCCCCCACTGTATATGTGTATATATATATATATATATATATATATATATTTATATATGTCACAAGTTAGCCTATAGTTTTGTCTGTATATTCTTACCTCCTTGCTGCAGTGCTTCTGTTTTGCCTCCCTTCACTTGTGGTGTTTGGGCTTCTCTGTTCTCCTATGGGCGTCGCCTGCTCCACTGTGGGTTATATCCTGTTCCTGTCAATTACTTCCTGGGTCACCTCCCTGTATGCTTCCCTATATATACACATGCTCAGTGCACTGCTCCTTGCTTGAGCAACATGGCTGTTCTCTGAACTCCCATCCGTGTATCCCTTGGCTATTGTATCTGATCTCCTGTGTACCGACCCGGCTTGTTTCTCCGTCTATGTTCGTCTGCTGCCTGTCCTGACCTCGGCTTGTCTCTTGGATCTCCTTATAGTCTCCTGTTTACCCTGCACACGCCAGCGGTCTCCACATCCTCAGCTGGGCCTACCTGGGGGCCGCAACCTGGTTCCAGTCTGCTGCAAGTCCATCCCCACCATCAGGGGCCCTGGTGAAGAATCAGGCTGGGCTTAGACTCCGCGCCCTGGGGAATCCTGAGCTGGGGATCTATAAGGGCTCACTACCACAGACTCGTTGACAATATACACATGCACACAGAAAGCCCAGTTTGAGCTTTGGTGTGCATACCCTAATGCAAAAGGCTGGGCACACCTAAGGTGGGAAGGGAGCCAGCAGCAGGGGGCGGTGTGATGCATATTTTCATGTTTTACTGCATCACACAGCTCCCTTTTTTTGGATGAACTTTATTTGAAGTGCACAAAAGTGACACTTAATTTTTTGTCACTGTACAGCAGCAAGTTGCATTGAGCTGCTGTAAAATGGCATGCAGTGCCTTCCAGTGATAAAATGCAACATGTCTACAATTTATTGAAGCTCACAGCATGGCAGCTTCAGGCTGCATTGCAATGTGAACAGGCCACATAGAAAACAACTGTTTTCTGCGTGTCCTATTAACCGGTTGCCGACCGCCGCACGACTATATACTGCGGCGGTCAGCCCCGGCCAGGCAGAGTGACGTATCGGTACGTCACTCGCCTGTCACTGACTTGCGAGCCTATAGCGAGCGGGCGCGCGCCCGCCGAGGCGCGCGCCCGCCGCGGCTCGTTCACAGGCAAGTCAGTGCGTGTGACCGGCGGACTCGATGTCCGCCGGCCACACTACGATCGCTCCTGTGAAGGGAGAAAGACAGAGCAGCTTGTGTAAACAAGCTGCCTGTCAGTTCTCCCTGTGTAAAAGTAAAGATCTGACCGTTCTACTATGTAGAACGGTTGATCTTTGCTTTTACACCAATAGCAATGTCCCTACACAGTAGAAAGCACGCCCCTAGGACACACTTAACCCCTCCCTTCCCAATAAAGTTAACCCCTTCCCTGCCAGTGTCATTTTTGCAGTAACAGTGCATATGTATAGCACTGATTACTGCAGTAATGTCACTGGTAACCCCAAAAGTGTCAAAAATGTCAGTCAAGGGTCCGATCTGTCCGCCGCAATGTCGCAGTACCGAAAAAAAAATCGCAGATCGCCGCCATTACGCGTTAAAAAAAAAAACACCAAAAATGACAAAAATCTTTCTCTTTGTTAGTAAACGCGATAACTTTTGCGCAAACCAATCAAAATACGCTTTTTGCGATTTTTTTTACCAAACATAGGTAGCATAAAACAAATTGGCCGAAAAATGTTAAAAAATTTTGATTTTTACTTTTTTTTTTGGGGAATTTCATATAAAAAAATGTGAAAAATATTGTTATTTTTGCAAAATTTACGCTCTTTTTTTGTTTATAGCGCGTGATCAAAAAATCGCACAGGTGATCAAATACCACCAAAAGAAAGCTCTGTTTGTGGGAAAAAAAGGACGTCAAATTCGTTTAGGTACAGCGTCGCACGACCGCGCAATTGTCCGTTAAAGTCACGCAGTAAAAAATCGCAAAAAAACCCCTGGTCCTTTAGCAGCCAAATCCTCCGGGGCTTAAGTGGTTAATGACTGGCGTTCTTCCGGTGCAAAAAACACCAGTCACCACAATATATGTGAACTTCGAAAAACCACACTTTGGTAGTGCTTCCTTATAAGCTTATAAAAAAAATGTACTAACATAGTGTGAAACACGGTAACCATCTCTCCCCCGTGTGTTTTTTTATACAATTAAAAAAAATATATACCCTGATCCTCATGTTTAAACATATCAATTATTAATATTGTATTGTTCCCCCTATTTATTATGATTGTTATTATCTTTTTATAGATATTTTTGCTCTCTAAAGTACTCCTGAGGAAGCAGATACTACAGTGAAACATGTCGAGAAGATATGGTTAAACTCTAGGTGATAGACCATGAGTTTTAGCCTTTTGGTATGTAATTATCAAACTAAATTGGGAGCGCTTTTAGTGCCTTTGAATTGGCAGATATTGTGCATGTTTTATTAAGTTGTTGTAATAAAAGAATCATTTTAGACTATTCACGTGTTGTTGTCCATGCAAGTACCATTAAAGTCTATACAGCCTCTACAAAATATATATTTTCTATTTATACAATACAATATAATACAATACAAATACAATACAATTTGTCATGAATAAAGATACATTTAGAATATCCCAGATGTGCAGGCGTCCAGATTTTTTCATTTGTGGAATTCAGTAAAATATTACTATGACTAAAGTGTGTCTATTTGTCTTTTATAATGGAATCCTTGTCCAGTTTCTACTTGCATTGCCAATAGCGTAATAGAGTATCTCTAAGTCCCCAATAGAATCATTAGGCCTCGATTTATACATCGATCTGACCTTTTCCAATTAGGCTGGGCACTTGGATCCTATTTACTAGTTATTCAGTAAGGTATAGAATAAGAGTGCCCATAAACGGCTTGAAAATAAATCAATTTTGAGTATCTCTCACAATAATTGGATGTTTCTAACCTTTTAGGGGTCAACAATGAGCATCTCCAGTGGTCGAAGACTCTCCTTGTAACAAGGAGTGAATTATTACAGGTTCTTGGATAATCTTTATGCAAGTAGGCTGAATCCTTCTCTCTTCTTTGTAGAAGTCGCTCTTTTCCTAGTAGAAGTCAAAGGCAGTCGCTAATCTGTCATCTGCACTCCTCCACTGAAGTCAACAGGAATCTGCTGACTTGCAATTTTTATTTGCGTTTCAAATGCAAGTCAATGAAAATAAACAACGTCCAAGTACACAAACCCTTACAACTCAACTTCTGAGATATTAACTTTACAGAGTCTGTATTGTTTTCAATGAGTTAGCCAACTCATAGACTTATTAATAGGTCTGTTCTGCTAAGGATAAAGAGAGCCAGACTGGACTTAATTTACAACCTGGGCTGTTTTTGAAATACAAGGCTCAGTATGGAACTTTCAGTGTTCCAATTACCAAGCCAAAACATTCCATTTTGCTTTTTGAGCTGTTAGGGGAAAATTTGCCTAAAAGAAAAAAATAATATCTATTTTTTTTAATATAGAGGATGTGTGCTTTTTGTGTGTGTGGGTTGATGGTGGGTGTATTTAAGGCTATTTGGAGTCTATTTATTATTTTTTGTCACACAAGATTTAGAGCCGGTTCACACTGGGGTGACTTGTCAGGAGACTTGGTCGCCTGACAAGTCGCCGTGGGTCGCCTGCCATAGATTAGCACAGGACCCGTTCTAATTGGAGCGACACAAGTCGCTCCGACTTAGAAAAAGGGTCCTGTACCACTTTGGGGCGACCTGGAGCGACCTGCATTGACTTCAATGATATGAAGTCTGTGCATGTCGCTCCGAGGTCGCGGTGCGCGATGTGCACCGCGACTTCACAGGTCGCCCCGGGAAGTCGGATCGCCTCAGTGTGAACCAGCTCTTACACAGCTTTGATCCAAGATTCACACATTTTTCCAATTGGATTCTATTTGGAAAGAGTTTGCACCCTGGTTAAAAATTGGCTGAATCTTGTGTTGAAAACATTTATAAAAAGATCCCTTTGTGCCGGTGTTCCGTGAGAATTACCTACCCGTGAGAAAAACCTACCCTCGTCACTTCCGGTTCACGGCAGTGTGTGTAACACGAGCAGTTACATTAAAACAGCTGTGCTGCAATATGAGTCATCCCCGCTCCTGTCCCGGTCACTTCCCTCATCTTCGATAGTAAATATAAAAGCAGCGGCGGCTGTATGAAAAGATAAATCACGGAGCCGCCAGCCGCTTTTATATTTACTAGCCGAGAGCAGGGAAGTCACAGGGACAGAAGCGGAGATGAGTGATATTGCAGCACAGCTGTTTTAATGTAACCCCCGCGTAGGTAGGTTTTTTTCACGGACACCGTGCTCTTTTCATGCTAGTGCGCATGCGCACTAGTCTGATTCTCAGCTGCTCTATTAGGTATCCGGGGCTGTGAGCATGCGCACTGCTGCGCTGCTCAGCTGTTCCTCGCCGGAAGTGACGAGGGTAGGTTTTTCTCGCGGGGTAGGTAATTCTCACGTTACACCGGTTCACACTAGTATGACTTGTCAGGTGACTTGTCAGCCTGGCAAGTCGCGGTCCGTCGCGGTCCGTTGTGTGCTACAGGAACCGTTCTGTCGTGCCACTTCAGTGTCTGTCGTGCCACTTCAGTGTGAACCGGCACTTAGTGTTCTTCATCTTTTATTTCCCATTATTTGTATATATGATTGTTATTTGTGTACTGTCCAAATCTTTAATTGTACTTTTTTTTTTTTGCTGAGGCTAATGAGTGGCCACTTTGTGCCGCACGACCAGGAACAGGAGCATATCTAGCCTTAATGAGCTATTTAAAGTCCCATGCCTCCATACAAACTACCAAAAACCACCTTGATTTCACCATTCACATTGACCTCAATGTATTTTGCCAAAATGGCAAACTGTTTCCAAAATTTTCCTTTTATTTTGCCAAAATGTCAAGAGAAATGAAAACACCCAATTTCATTCGTTCCTGGTCACATTATACTGATATCTGTGTGTGATTGAGACCAACCTATAACAACATAATGGGTGAACAAGAGTGGCTTTGACTCACAAACATTATTACAAACTGAATAGAAGTCATTGTGTCCTAGCAACAAGAAACATATTCCTGGCCCTTTGCAGTTGCTAGCTGGGAGATTCCCCCACCAACATCTGAATGCAAATAAAGGGGCAGAGATGCTGGATGTCGTTTTTGACCAGATTTGGCCAAGACCATAGGCCAAGACCATATTTGGTCCAGAAGCTGGACGTTTGGTTCAGTGGGCAGAAGAGGGGTTAAACAGGCCGTCAAATTCACCGACACAGCAAACAGCCTGAGTTTGTAGAAAACGCTATGCCACCACAAACTCGAACGCCATCCCTATCAACGACTAAATCAGTGTTCCAATCACTGCTGTTATAATGGAAAAGATTTTATAGCAGGGATGGCGAACCTTGGCACCCCAGATGTTTGAAACGACATTTCTCATGATGCTCAACTACACTGCAGTGTAGGTGAGGATTATGGGAAATGTAGTTCCAAAACATCTGGGGTGCCAAGGTTCGCCATCACTGTCGTATAGCAACATAATTATGTTTGTTACACAAGAAGAATATTTGGATTTCATTACAACAACCTTGACATTTTTTGTGTTCTAATGGGCAACAGGCAACTATTAGGCTGTTGTTTTTAGGAGACTACTGTGTTTTTTAATTTATTTGGAGGGTTTTTTAATTTTATATTTGTTAATCAATACTAAACTTTGTACACTCACTGGCCACTTTATTAGGTACACCTTGCTAGTACCGGGTTGGTCCCTCTTTTGCCTTCAGAACTGCTTTAATTCTTTGTGGCATAGATTCAACATGGTATTGGAAACATTCCTCAGAGATTTTGGTCCATAGTGACATGATAGCATCCCCCACTTTCTGCAGATTTGTCGGCTGCACATCCATGATGCGAATCTCCCATTCCACCACATTCCAAAGATGCTCTATTGGATGAGATGTGGTGAGTGTGGAGGCCATTGGAGGACAGTGACCTCATTGTCATGGTGAAGAAACCAGTGGTGAGATGATTGAATCTTTGTGACATGGTGAATTATCCTGCTGGAAGGAGCCATCGGAAGATGGGGACACTGTAGTCATAAAGGAATTGACATGGTCAGCAACAATACTCAGGTAGGCCGTGGTGTTTAAACAATGCTCAATTGGTACTAAGGAGTCCAAAGTGTGCCAAGAAACTATCCCCCACACCATTACACCTCCACCACCAACCTGAACCATTGGTATAAGGCAGGATGGATCCATGCTTTCATGTTGTTTAGGCCGAATTCCGACCCCACCATCTGAATGTTGCAGCTAAGATCGAGACTCATCAGACCAGACAACATTTTTCCAATCTTCTATTGTCCAATTTTGGTGAGCCTGTGCGAATTGTACCCTCAGTTTCCTGTTCTTATCTGACAGGAGTGGCACCTTTCATGGTCTTCTGCTGCTATAGCCCATCTGCTTCAAGGTTCGATGTTTTGTGCCTTCAAAGACGGTATTCTGCATACCTTGGTTGTAAAGAGTGTTTTTTTGAGTTACTGTTGCCTTCCTTTTATCTCAAACCAGTCTGCCCATCCTCTGACCTCTGAAATCAACAAGGCATTTTTGTCCACATAACTGCCGCTCACTGGATATTTTCTCTTTTTCGGGCCATTCTATGTAAACCCAGGAGATAGTTGTGCGTGAAAATCCCAGTAGATCAGCAGTTTTTGAAATATTCAATAGCCCATCTGGCATCAACAACCATACCACATTCAAAGTCACCTAAATCCCCTTTCTTCCCCATTCTGATGCTTGGTTTGGAATTTAGCAAGTCATCTTCACCACGTCTAGATGCCTAAATGCATTGAGTTGCTGCCATGTGATTGACTGATTAGCAATTTGTGTTACCAAGCAATTGAACAAGTGTGGCTAATAAAGTGGCCGGTGAGTGTATATGTGACTGGCAATGTACACTTGAATTTTGTATATTGGATATTGCATGGTGAGAGGGGGGCAGATATGCATACAGAGCCTGTGTATGTAATGAATAAATATTTTTTAACAGAAAAATAACTGCACTTACAATAAGTAGCAGCAACAATATGTGAGACAAATATGCAATAAAAATAAAAATAAAGTTTTTATCACAAAGGTGTTGAGGTTCAATAAGTAAAATAGTGAAAAATGTCCATACACACATCAATGTACAACACCAGTGAAGTGAAAATTATCCACCATTGTAATTCCTCCCACAAACGTTTGGCTATCAACACCAAGAGTGAAATTCCTCCAGATAAGATGGCCTCTTACCATAACGAGGGGACCTAAATGGTCAACAACACCTGTGGCATAACCCCGCCAGGACCTCTTGGGTACCAAGGAAACACAAATAGGTAATACTATGGGTATGTGTCCACACGTCCACCTCCATTCCTGGAGAGCCAAGTACAAGGGAATTTTTGGGCCCCGCGTCTCTGGTCTTATTTAGCCGCTACAAAGTCACCAGGAAAATTCAGGGTTCAACGTGACCTATTGTTATTCCGAAGAAATCCCTATTTGTTTCCCTGTGCTGATTTTTAATGAATAAATATGGCTTCCCTCATGAGCAAGTAAAACAATATATTAAAGATATATTGAAAATATAATATATTCTTCTCTATCACCCCTATGCCTAGGGCCGGCCCAACCATGGGTCCCACTGGGTCCATTGGACCCAGGCAGAAGTTGGAGAGGGGCAGCCAATTGACACCCAAGATTTTTTTCCAGCAGTTTTGGTTGTCATCACTTTGCGGCACGTTACGGGTGGCATTTCCCCATCTCATACTGCTGCCCATAGTGCAAACAGATGAGTATGAGGGAGTGGAGCGTCTCCTCTGGGAACCATCCCCCAAGTGGTTGTGGTGTGCGCAAAGACGTCAGACATCAGTGCACTCTATCTCACACAGGGCAGGCGGGATCTTCTAGGGCGGTGGGCACGACAGACACAGGAGTGACAGGAGGACTGAGGACAGACAGCAGGTCTTTGGTGGACTGGTCGGTGGTGAGTTATGGAAGAAGATAACAGTGTATATAATTATTTCAAAATGTTATTTTTATATGTGAGGGCCTTTTGGTGTGCGTGATTTTTTTTTTTTGGGGGGGGGGGGCAGCATTTCATTCTTGGACCCAGGCAGCACAATGTCTTGGGCCAGCCCTGCCTATGCCCTCTACTCTGAACTCTTGCTCTTTTACTTTTCTCCTGTTATGGTCTCCCTTCCTAAGTAGCCAACACCCTAGATCAGGGATCCTCAAACTATGGCCCTCCAGCTGTTGCAGAACTACACATCCCATGAGGCATTGTAAAACTCTGACATTCACAGACATGACTAGGCATGATGGGAATTTTAGTTCCTGAACAACTGGAGGGCCATAGTTTGAAGACGCCTGCCCTAGAACTTACCACAGTGCTACAATAAGTCTTCATGCAAATGCATTTTTGATATCGAGATTTGTATACCTTACCAGGGCTTTTTTTCTCAGAGAATAGGTGCAGGAACTCCCCCTTTCTGAGTTACCCCTTGTCTCCACCCCTACCCTCCTCCGTGCACCTTTCCTTGGTTCCATCCCCTTCCTACCTCCTAGTACTGTCCCTTTTAGAGAATACAGAACCAAGTATTATTTTGTGGTACTAGGTAATTTGTATGGAATTTGTTAATAATACCAAGAATAGCAGTATAATAGATCCCCTGCAGCCAACAACAATAGACCCCATTCAGCAACAGTAGATCCCACTAGCAACAATGGACCCCCAGCAGCAACAACAGATCTCCCTGTAGACAGCATCAATAGACCCTCCAGAAGCCTGACACAATGGACTGCTCCCTCAACAGAAAATCCCTCCCAGCAACAACTTACTTCCCCCAGCAACATAAGACCAAACCCAGCAACAATAGATCTGCCACAAGCAACAATAGACCTCCCCCCAGTAAAACTATATCCCTTCCAGAAATAATAGGTCCCCCAGCAGCAACATTAGACCTCCCCAGCAACATAAGACCAAACCCAGCAACAATAGATCTGCCACAAGCAACAATAGACCTCCCCCCAGTAAAACTATATCCCTTCCAGAAATAATAGGTCCCCCAGCAGCAACATTAGACCTCCCCAGCAACAATAAACCCCCACAAAAATACATCCCCTTAAGGCAACATTAGATCATCCAGCATCAATAGACACTCTAGCAAACCCAGCACCCCTTTCTATTACATACTTTCAGTGTTGGAGGTGCCGGAACTGCGTTCCCCCATGTTCCCGCTGAAAAAAAGCCCTGCACCTAACTAATTTAATAATGAAACTCAATACAACCTGGACGCTCTCCACACGCTCCTGATGGCTAGACTCATGTATCATCCAATGTCTATTATATATATTAAGCCTTTACTTATAAGTAACCCGATTTATGTTCAACATCTTGACTTTCATCGTTGTTGTGCTATTGTTGTTGTTGTGTTGTGTGTTGTGTTGTTGTGTCATCTCCTTATGTTCCTCCTTTTTTTTTTTTGTATTTAGTCCATGTATGGACCTAAACCTGTCTGTATTACTGCTTTCTTTCCTAACCAATAAAATACTTGAACAAGGAAAATATAATATATGAACAAGATTGTTTACATCAAGGCTGCTCTCTATTACTATATATGTTTTCAACAAAACATTGCAAACCCTAAACCTTCCCTTCAATGACATGCCATGTGTACAAATGGACTTTTCTTGTCGACGGACTATCATTACGAAGCCTTGCCGTGATTTAAAAGGGGTGAGAGGGTGTTAGCGTTGTAGCCCGTCGTACGGGTCTCTACCTGACAAATGCCCGACCCCGGAGCCTCCGTAGATCTGCAGCAGCATTGTCAGTGGGGCACAGCCGTACACTTGAGTAAAATCATTCCAGATTTAGGTCATTATAGGTCTCATCTCTGGAGCTAAAAGTACTGATGTGTCTCATTATGAAATATAAATTTGACAGGAAAACACTGAAGTAAAACATTATGTTTGATGTCAGCTAGGCCGGTCACATATGTACATGCACAAATCAGTACATAGTTCATGATGATTAACATATGGATCTGTTTAGGAGAGCCAGCTTAAAGGTCTGCCTGTTCATGCTGCAGCCCTCATAGAACCATCTGATCTGGAGAAAAGTCAAAAAGTACCGTTCACCGAAATATACAGACATTTACAGCACAAGGGTAGCAAAGAAAAAACCGAAGAGGAAAAAAAGTTTGAAGTGGATCTAAAGTTTTGTATAGAGTGAGAAAGGATTAAAACCCATGTCAAGTTATTTTTGTTTTCTGTCTGTGTACCGCGGAGGAAATTTATCTTCACTTCTTGTCCCAAAACCCCAACAAGACATTAAACCCTTCAGCTCCGAAGGTTTTACCCCCTTAATGACTTAAGCCCCGGAAGATTTTACCCCTTTCTGACCAGGGCCTATTTTGCGATTCGGCACTGTGTGAATTTAAAGGACAATTGCGCGGTCGTGCGACACTGTACCCAAATGAAATCGACGTCCTATTTTTCCCCACAAACAGAGCTTTCTTTTGGTGGTATTTGATCACCTATGCGATTTTTTGATCATGCGCTATAAACAAGAAAAGAGTGACAATTTTGCAAAAATAACAATATTTTTCACATTTTTTTATATGAAATTCCCCCCCAAAAAATGTAAAAATCAAAATTTTTTAACATTTTAGGCCAATTTGTTTTCTGCTACATATGTTTGGTAAAAAAAAAATCACAAAAAGCGTATTTTGATTGGTTTGCGCAAAAGTTATTGCGTTTACTAACTAAGGGAAAGATTTTTGTCATTTTTGTTGTTTTTTTTTTTTAACGAGTAATGGCGGCGATCTGCGTTTTTTTTTTTGCGGGACTGCGACATTGCGGCGGACAGATTGGACCCTTGACTGACATTTTTGACACTTTTGTGGGTACCAGTGACATTACTACAGTAATCAGTGCTATACATATGCACTGTTACTGTAAAAATGACACTGGGAGGGAAGGGGTTAACTTTATTGGAGAGGGAAGGGTTAAGTGTGTCCCTAGGGGCGTGATTCTAACTGTGATTGGAATTGGCTGTGTGTGTAACAGCAGAGATCAACGGTCCTACATAGCAGGACCGAGTGATCTGTGCTTTTACACAGGGGAGAATGACAGGCGGCTTTGTTTACATTAGCCGTCTGCCTTTCTCCCTCTCCACCCGACGATCGCGAGTGACCGGCAGACATCGGGTCCACCAGTCACATGCGCGGGCTTCTTAGGGTACGAGCGGGGGCGAGAGCGCGCCTCCGGTGGCGCACGCTCGCCCCCTATTGGCTCCCAGACTAGTAGGTACGTCACTTTGCCTGGGAGGGGCTGACCGCCGCCGTATATAGTCGGGCGGCGGTCGGCAAGTGGTTAATGACCAGGCCATTTTTTGCAGTACAGCACTGCGTTATTTTAACTAACAATTGCATGGTCGTGCCACACTAAACCCAAAGACTTTTGATGTCCTTTTTTTCCCACAAATAGAGCCTTCTTTTGGTGGCATTTGATCACCTCTGCATTTTTTAATTTTTTGTGCTATAGAGTGACAATTTTGGTAAAAAAAAATCCCAATAAGCCTATATTGATTGAAAAGTTATAGCATCTACAAACGATGGGATATTTTTATGGAATTTAGTTTTTTTTTTTTACTAGTAATGGCGGCAATCAGCAATATATAGTGGGACCGCGACACTGAGGTGGACAAATCAGAAGCCTAACTGACACTTTTGATGCTTTTTTGGGGACCAGTGACATTCTTACTGTAATCAGTTCTAAAAAATATGCACTGTCACTGTACTAATGACACTTGCAGGGAAGGGGTTAACACCAGGGGCGATCAAAGGGTTAAATATGTTCACTGGGAGTGCCTACTAACTGTGGGGGGGGTTGCTCTGACAGGGCGAAGACAGATATCAGTGTTTCTGCTTAGCATGAACACAAGATCTCTGTCTTCCTCCCTGTCAGAATGGCGACCTGCCTTGTTTACATAGGCAGACCGCCGTTCCTTGTATCTCGGGAATGATCGAACGATCAGGAAAGATCTCAGGAACCACTGATTGGCTTACCCTCGCACCTCTAGCGCACGTCCCCTGGAGCCCCTGCACAAAATGATGTACAGGTACGTGATTTGGCACAAGGGAGCCGACTTGCTGCAGTAAAAGTACATTAGGCAGTCGGCAAGTGGTTAAGCTGGCCGTTCACGATCACGAGTAGATTTTGTTACGAATGTTTATGTGAAAATTCGTACGGTCATTTGTACGGAAATTCTCAGTATCTTTGATGACTTGATGAATGTCTTTCCAAAGTTCTTGGAATGAATGGATTTTCCCAATCGACAAACACAGATACTGTTTGAAATTCATACCTTCAAGAAAAATTTTCCATCCTGCTCCTTTGAATGTTCTCATCACTGCGGTCAAAGACCAATGTCGCTTTTAAATTTAAAAATCGAAAGAACGTTCTTAAAACTGAAATTAAAAAATAAACCTCTATGAGGAAATGCCCAGCTTTAGAGAAAATCTTCCAAGGTTAGGAAATTTCCCCTTTTAGACACTTTTGTCCATGGTGACTCCATTGAAAGGTATCCCTCACCTCTTGTTCTGGGGACAACTCTCATTTTTTAGGTTTCTTCTCACTTTTTTGTTCTCATTGACAAAGGTCACCAGTAGAAATGGATGGGTACATTTCCCCAGTGGGTACACAGACAGCAATGAACACTTGATTAATCTTGTCTAACCTTTCCCCACGCTAACCAAAACTTAAAAAAAAAAAAAAGGTTTTGCTTTGAGATCTTTGAACATTTTAAACACAACTCAGAGTGAGGTGGACTGGTGCCTTGTGATGACTTGAAGAAGGCCTGTATGCATTTCATGGCGCATCTCTAATTTTCTTTTTGCAGGGCAACGTAACAGGTTCACTTTAACCGGTTGCCGACCGCCGCAAGTACATATACTGCGGTGGTCAGCCCCGGCCAGGCAAAGTGACGTATGGGTACGTCACTAGCCTGTCACTTGCTTGTGAGCCAATAGCGGGCGAGCGCGCACCCGCCCCGGGTCGTTCCCTGGGAAGTCCGTGTGTGTGACCGGCGGACCCGATGTCCGCCGGTCACTCGCGATCGTCCGCCGTAAAGGGAGAAAGGCAGGCGGCTGATGTAAACAAGCCGTCTGTCATTCTCCCCTGTGTAGGAATGGTGATCATACGGTTCTACTATGTAGGACCGTTGATCACTGTTCCTACACCAGTAGCCATGTCCAATCACAGTTAGAAGCACGCCCCTAGGGACACACTTAACCCCTCCTTCCCCAATAAAGTTAACCCCTTCCCTGCCAGTGTCATTTTGCAGTAACAGTGCATATGTATAGCACTGATTACTGTAGTAATGTCACTGGTAACCCCAAAATTGTCAAAAATGTCAGTCAAGGGTCCGATCTGTCCGCTGCAATGTCGCAGTACCGCAAAAAAATCGCAGATCGCCGCCATTACGCGTTAAAAAAAAAAACACCAAAAATTACAGAAATCTTTCCCTTAGTTAGTAAACGCAATAACTTTTGCGCAAACCAATCAAAATACGCTTTTTGCGATTTTTTTTTTTACCAAACATATGTAGCATAAAACAAATAGGCCTAAAATGTTAAAAAATTTAGATTTTTACTTTTTTTTTGGGGGGGGGGGAATTTCATATAAAAAAATTTGAAAAATATTGTTATTTTTGCAAAATTGACGCTCTTTTTTTGTTTATAGCGCAAAAAGTAAAAATCGCACAGGTGATCAAATACCACCAAAAGAAAGCTCTGTTTGCGGGAAAGAAAGACGTCAAATTCGTTTAGGTACACGTCGCACGACCGCGCAATTGTCCGTTAAAGTCACGCAGTGCCGAATCACAAAAAAAACCCTGGTCAGGAAGGGGGTAAAATCTTCCGGGGCTTAAGTGGTTAATGGCCCCTTCCCCAGGATCATATATTTGCCCTTTCTTCGATTTCCCATGGGGATCAAGGAAAGCCCAGTGTAATCTTTAGTTGGACCTCTTCTGCTCCCCAATGGTCTTCTTCTTCTACCATATCCTAAAAACCTGAATTCCTATAATGCCTCTAATTTTCTTTTTCAGTGACAATGGTCACCAGTACAAATAAGGGGGAGAATCTCCCCATAAAAGAGTTGATTGAGGGTTTATTTATTCCCACTCTATCCAAAATAAAAAATGTTCTGCTTAGAGATACACTTTGCGTGAAACAATATTGTAGTCCATGATCCTTCTTGCATTGCAGGTAGCGAGCTCTGTATACTGTGTTTACTGAGCCGTGGCATATGACAATGCCGCACAAACTCCAGTAACCAGTGACTGGCTTTTATGAGTTTCAATACATTTGCATAGTTTACAATTGCACAGAGTTATTAAACAAGCTTTTATATGCTCTTCTGTGAAGCCTTAAACAGCGCCATTATATTTTACATTGCAAAATAGAGCATAATGTTTTTTTGTGATGACATTTTCTGATGTAGAGCTGAGCAACTAATGATTAACAATGATCAGAAAATAACAAGATAAGCTACAATTTCACAATGGAAGGTGATAAACATATATGGGGAAAAAACAAACATCATTGGCGGCGGGTGGTGGCAAACTTGTCAAGGGGAAGTATGAAAGTTCCATTATGAATTACATGAACTGCTTCAACTTATAAAAGGTGTTGAGTGCTCTGGGGCCCTGTTTGTGCAGTCACTTCAGCCATGGACTGGTAAGCTGCAACGTTGAATTATTTTATTTTGTGGTTTAAATACAGTCAGGTCCATAAATATTGGGACAGTGACAAAATTCTAATCTTTTTGGCTCTATACACCACCACAATGGATTTGAAATGAAACAAACAAGATGTGATTTAACTGCAGACTTTCAGCTTTAGGCCCCTTTCACACAGCCCGTCCATCGGACGGACTCCGTTTATCTCAGCGGAGGATCGATCCGCCGCTGAACAGGAGGATGACAGCTGTGTGCGGAGACACAGCTGTCAGTTCCCCATACATCTCTATGGGGGAATCGGATGGGAATGGTCCGTCGGTCCGTTCTCATCCGATTCCATCCGTTCCGATCCGCTGGACGGATGGAAAATAGGGTTTCCATCCGTCCAGATTTGACGGATCGGATAGGATTGGATCTGATGTCAGCGGACACGTCTCCGACGGATGGAAAAATAGGGTTTCCATCCGTCCAGATTTGACGGATCGGATCGGATTGGATCTGATGTCAGCGGACACGTCTCCGCTGACGTCTGATGCACCATAGGGATGCATGGAGGGACAGTCCAGATCCGCCAAAAAAACGGACAGGCGGATCAGCCCTTTATTTGAGGGTATTTACATCCAAATCAGGTGAAAGGCGTAGGAATTACAACAACGGATGGAAAATAGGGTTTCCATCCGTCCAGATTTTACGGATCGGATCGGATTGGATCTGATGTCAGCGGGCACATCTCCGTTGACATCTGATGCACCATAGGGATGCATGGAGGGACAGTCCAGATCCGCCAAAAAAAATGGACAGGCGGATCAGCCCTTAATTTGAGGGTATTTACATCCAAATCAGGTGAAAGGTGTAGAAATTACAACAGTTTGTATATGTGCCTCCCACTTTTTAAGGGACCAAAAGTAATGGGACAATTGGCTGCTCAGCTGTTCCATGGCCAGGTGGGTGTTATTCCCTCATTATCCCATTTATAAGGAGCAGATAAAAGGTCCAGAGTTCATTTCAAGAGTGCTATTTGCATTTGGAATCTGTTGCTGTCAACTCTCAATATGAGATCCAAAGAGCTGCCACTATCGGTGAAGTAAGCCATCATTAGGCTGACAAAAGAAACAAAACAAACCCATCAGAGAGATAGCAAAAACATTAGGTGTGGCCAAATCAACTATTTGGAGCATCCTTAAAAAGAAAGAACGCACCGGTGAGCTCAGCAACACCAAAAGACCCGGAAGACCACGGCGGTGGAGTATAGAGCCAAAAAGATTAGAATTGTGTCGATGTCCCAATATTTATGAAACTGACTGTACATTTTTAAGTGATCCTGTGATTTGCCCAAGCAGGGCAACATTACAGGTTCACTATAATGGCCCCTTCCCTAGCATCATATATTTGCCCTTCTTTCTATTCCCCATGGGGATCAAGGAAAGCCCAGTGTAATCTTTAGTTGGATCTCTTCTGCTCCCCAATGGTCTTATTTTTCTTCCATATCCTAAAAACCTGAATTCCTATAATCCTTCAAATCATGTTAAATGTATTTTCACCTGACCATCAATATTAAAAAAAGAGATATTCATTACCCTGTCATATGATTAAGTATTAACTAAGCAATGTGCTCCCCACCCATTACACAAGTAGCACCCTCCTAGATAGGTGCTAGGTTAAAAGCATTGTTATGCTCCATCTGCTTATCAGGGGAGCCTGATCTGTTAGTTATGCCTGTTACATGTGTCCAGGTGTGAGTCACTTGGTCTGAGGGAGTGTCCCCACTGTATCCAATAGGGGAGCCTGTTGGACAGTGGATGAAACCTGGCCAGAGGCAAACAGGCTTTTGTGGCAGCCCCAGTGGGAGGGCACCACTGCAGTGCATCCTGGGATTGACAATACAAGCCAAGGGCACATGTGTGGTGTCTTTGGCGGAAAGCAGAGTCCCAGGAGGAGGGTGATGGCTGTCTCTCCTCCTGCTGTCGGAGGAAGGTGGTCACAGGCAGTCGGCCTGGTGAGCCAGGTGTGGAGTTGAGCCTGAACGATCCTGGAAAGCTGACGGTGGAGCTGCTGGCAGAGTCTTCTGGGAAAAACAGTGTCAGTGAGTACCAGGAGGCTTGCCAAGGGGTCTGCCCAGGAAGAGGGACCACTCCAGAGAAGTCAGAGGATAGAAGGTCAGCTCACACAGTTAGCAAGAGTAAAGGGGGTGCCAAATATAACCTTGAAGAGTAAGGGTAAAGGGGGTACCAAGCCCAGAAGAGTAATTCACTATACAGTTCGCTTATCAAGTACTTCCCTATAGTGGCAAGGTGAAGCGGCGGCCTTGCCACACTCAACATAGCTAGAAGTCCTCAAGGTATGCATAGCTCATCCAGTTGGAGTATCCCACTCTTCCCTTCTCCCATCCCAAGTTCTAAAATAAACAAATAACAAAAACCAAATCCCCTGGAGTCAAACACTTAAAGCACTAAGAATTGATAAGTTGTTGCTATGGGTAACCCAGGGGAATCCGCTTCAAGCAGCTCCCAAGGAAGTAGTGCTACACACATGGTGAAGATGATGGCACCAAAAGAGAATGACAGAACAACATCTAGTGAAGGTCCTTTTACAATAGTAAGAAGTTTATTAAAACGAATACCCACAAAGATAAAATGATAAAAAGCTTCCAGGATAAATACAAAGTTGCCGCGCATCGTGGCGTACTAATGTCAGCGTCCCGCCTGATGCATTTCATCCAATAGGATTTCTTCAGAGGCGTCCTTTTGGATGAAACGCGTCAAGTGGAGCGCTGACATCAGTACGCTATGATCGGCGGCAACTTTGTATTTATGTAGGAAGCTTTTAATCGTTTTACCTTTGTGAGTATTCATTTTAATAAAGTTCTGACTATTGTAAACAGACCTTCGCTATGAGTGGCTCTGTCATTCTCTTTTGGTGTCATCATCTGCACCTGTGAGAATATATGTTTGTCCAGCCAACAAGTGTGGTCTGCCTATGGTCTGGATTGATTCCTACCCAGCTGAAGTGGTTTATGTGCAGCTATACATCAAGATAGAATATACTGACACCGTCCACTGCCCTACTGACACCAATCTGTGCTTTACAGACACTGTCCACTGCTCTACTGATAGACCCACTTGGGTGTTTGTGCCCTGGGGTTCACACTCTAATGCAATAGGCTGCGCACACCAGTGGTGATAGGGCTGGGCCAATCAACCTGCAACAGCACTGTCATGTAGACTGAGTCCATGCTCCTCTATACCAAGAAGTTTCAGGTATTTTACTGATTGTGGTGGTGGAAGAAAGGAACATGCTGTTTGGGAACCAGGCTTTAAATCATAAATTGCTTTGCCCTGCAAGGGTACATTTAGAGGTTTGCTTGGATAATATTTAGAGCATTGGATTGTAAGGATCCATCTACTTTTCTGATTACTAAGCCCCAAGACAAAATTTGTTTCCAAGGCTCCCCATGAAATATTGCTGCTCTTAGAAACCTGTTGATTGACCGGTTTGGATTCTTGATATATCTATGAAGAGATAGTCTCTCCACTGATTAGGCTTCAAATCCCATTCACAGAGGAAGATAACGTTTCTGAATGTTTCAATTTTTCAAGAAGTTTGGTTTACAGCAAAATATTATCTCACTATACAGAAAGCATAACTAGAGTGAAATTGTCATTTCAAATGTCATTATTGATAAAAGCTGTCTTTTCAAGCATCATTTTAACAACAAATCATTTAAAATACTCATGAAAATGCACATTGTTAACCACTTAAGCCCCGGAAGATTTTACCCCCTTCCTGACCAGGGCGTATTTTGCGATTCAGCACTGCGTGACTTTAACGGACAATTGCGTGGTCGTGCGACGCTGTACCTAAACTAATTTGACGTCCTTTTTTCCCACAAACAGAGCTTTCTTTTGGTGGTATTTGATCACCTGTGCGATTTTTTGATCATGCGCTATAAACAAAACAAGAGCGTCAATTTTGCAAAAATAACAATATTTGTCACATTTTTTTATATGAAATTCCCCCCCAAAAAATGTAAAAATCAAAATTTTTTAACGTTTTCAGCCAATTTGTTTTATGCTACATATGTTTGGTAAAAAAAATCGCAAAAAGCGTATTTTGATTGGTTTGCGCAAAAGTTATCGCGTTTACTAACAAAGGGAACGATTTTTGCCATTTTTGTTGTTTTTTTTAACGCGTAATGGCGGCGATCTGTGATTTTTTTGCGGTACTGCGACATTGCGGCGGACAGATCGGACCCTTGACTGACATTTTTGACACTTTTGGGGTTACCAGTGACATTTCTACAGTAATCAGTGCTATACATATGCACTGTTACTGTAAAATTACACTGGCAGTGAAGGGGTTAACTTTTTTTGAGAGGGAGGGGTTATGCGTGTCCCTAGGGGCGTGATTCTAACTGTGATTGGCTGTGGCTTGAGATGTATGAACAGTGATCAACGGTCCTACATAGTAGAACCGTGTGATCACCATTCATACACAGGGGAGAATGACAGGCGGCTTGTTTACATTAGCCGCCTGACTTTCTCCCTCTGCACCGACGATCGCCGAGTGAGCGACGGACATCGGGTCCGTCGGTCACACACACGGGGGGTCCGTGACCACGCAGGAGCGGGAGCGCGGCTCTGGGGGTGCGCGCTCGCTCCCTAGACCTTCACAGGCTAGTGACGTAGTACTACGTCGCTCTGCCTGTGAGGGGCTGACTGCCGCAGTAAATAGTCGTGCGGCAGTCGGCAAGTAGTTAAAACCTTAGATACCTTCATAATGTTACTTTACATCTGACAGTGAGCATTCAATTTTATGTAAAATCTGGTCTGACTAAAGACTTGCTCAAATTTTTGTAAGTTAGGATTCCAAGCATCAGCTAAGGTTCAAATCACATCTACAGAGGAAAATAAAGTTTGTGAACATTTAAATTTTCGAGAAGTTTGGTTTATAGCAAAATATTATCTCAGTATACAGAAATCATAACTAGAGTGAAATTGTCTCTTCAAATGTCATCTTTGAGGAAAGTTGTCTTTTTCAAGCATAATTTTAATACAATAAAGTCATAAAAATGAATGTTAGTAAAACCTTACATACCCTCATAATGGTTCTTTACATCTGACAGTGAGCATCCAATTTTATGTAAAATCTGGTCTTACTTAAAGGGTAACTTCACTTTGGTGGGGGAAAAAAAATAGCAAATAAAGAGAAAATAATATAGTGTATACAAATGTGACACAAATCATATTGCAATTGAATTATTATTATTATTATTATCATTATTATAATACAGGATTTATATAGCGCCAACAATTTACAATATGAGGGAAGACAATACAGTTACAATACAATTCAATACAGGAGGAATTGGACGGCCCTGCTCGTTAGAGCTTACAATCTAGAATTATTAAAAATGACCTTTCCTTTTCAATCTGCAGCTGTTGTAATTTTCTGAAAATGCAATGCAATATGACTACCTGGAGCTGTTCTGTACACAGAATGTATACTGACCACACCCCCAGAAACATCATTTCCTGCTTGTGTGATTGGCTCACAAATTTTCCCAGAAGTCTGCCGAAGATACAAGTCAGATTTCTGGCATCCCCTGCAACAAAAATGTCATTTTTGGTGGGATACTCCCAATAGGAACACGTCTAAAGGGATGCAGGCGCAGCAGATTTCCTCATTAGAGCCCTGCAGCTGCCACAGCTGATAGATAATTATGAAACCACTTCTATTTGGCCCATTCAGCACAGAGAAACAGAGGAACAAACATTGATTTCTTCAGAATAACAAAAGGTAGGAATCTGCAACAAAGTTTGTTAAAATCCTTGCAATGTTCATGAATCACCCAGAAGGGAATGTTTTTTTCTCAACAAAAGCGGAGCTACACTTTAGGCGGTGCTCACATTTTTTTAAAGCTAGGATTCCAAACATCAGCTGTTCTGTCAACCCAAAGTATATCTCTAGGTAAACACTTATTATTTTATACTTTTGACTAGACAGCAAGTTGTGCCCAGATTGGGGAGCATCACCCCTCTGTACTGGTGATCACTGCCACCAAAAAGGAAAAGGAAGGAAAGCACAGCATTTTAGGGTTGTCCCCAGCTAAGTGAAATATAACATCTCTGGGAACTCCTAATTGAGCCAAATCGTTCACAATACTGAGTACCAGTCTAAACGCACTAAGTGGTGTTTAGAATATCGAAATATCTCTAGGCAAAATGTTATAGCTGTCTCCCAAACAAGAGGTAAGGGGTAATCTTCCAATAGGAACACTTGTTTTGGAAGGAATTTTTCAGTGAGCAGAGCTGATCAACACACCTAACTATATGTGCTCAGTCAACAATGTATCCAGATTACATAAACCAGTGCAACCTATATGGAAAAGTGATAATAAGACATAATATATATTTATATACAATGATTGACAAAAAGTGCTTAGTGCAAATAAAAGTGCAAAACCATCTGCAATGTGATTAATGCCAAGTGAGCATGAAATGCTATAAAGTGCAAAAGTGACACCACAGAAAAGAAAAAAGTATATTATAATGTGTCACTTGAAATAAAAAAATATAAAAATATAATCAAAATTCAAGAAAAAGTTCAGAATCTCCTCAAATGTGTATGGTGTCCAACAAAGGAAAGTCATATGAATCCTCCGCAATGCAGCACCCAAAGTGATTCTGCCACCGCTCTCACTAGATATCACTCACCAGAACCCCGGGCTGGTCAGATTATAAACCACCACACACACCCAAAAGTTTCCAGGGACCACTCCTCTCCACAGTCAGGCTCCCATCTGCTTCCCCCTCTTAAACCACAAAGCTCAGTGCAGGAAAGATGGAAAAAAGAAAGAAGGCTTCCACTGCGTAAATCGTAAAAACAGCCTTTTATTAAATTCACAAATATTCCACTCACATGTCACACGTGTCCTCCCGACACTAAAGTAAAACGCCAAATATTGTCGCTCGTTCGTCTCCGGTCTCTTAACGGACCGCAAGTAGAAATCAGCAAGCGCGGTGACATCAGCATCCTTGCCCCCTACGCGTTTCGTCATGTGACGTCCTCACGGAACTTGTTTTGGAGAGGGGAATTCCCCTTACTTTGGGGGATTTCCAATAACTTCCCATTGAAGCTGAAGCACGTTGTCGGCTGACATCACAGAGCCGGTCCAGGCTCGGAAAAGATCGCAACCACGTTCCTGAACCAGCACATGGCTCAGCCTCTCACTGAGCTTCTGAGAGGCTGAGCTGGCCGCTCCTGCCCCCTCCACAGCCCAGCACTCCAGTGAGCGCGGCTGGAGGGGCACAGCAGAGAGCCGATGACTTCTCTGCCAGAGAGCCTGACAGTGGACAGATGTAGCATCTGACCAACGCTTCATTCACCTAGGCAAGTATCATTAAAAAAATAATCCCATTCTTCTCTGTTAAGGGAAATTTCTCCAATGGTACACAGATATATAAAAAAAAATATCTGAAAGGGGTTTTAAACCTTCCCTGGCCTACCTAAAACTAAGTGTTGACTATACATACAGTAAGTGTTGACTATATATACAATTTCAAGCAGAATTGTAGAAAGACAGCTAAACACTGAAGAGAGGGGGGGTGTTCACCGAGATCCCAGGACTAGAATAACCTCATCCACCCATTGGGTGATCACCAGCACACAAAATGGTTTTTAGGATTTTAGTTCAGCAGAAGCAACGTTGTCAGTCAACAACCATAGGTTAGGAGCACACTGGATTAATTTACCAAAATTATGTTTAATTTCAGCATTTTTAAAGAAAGAAATCATAAGAAATCTGCATGCATTGCAGAGGTGTACTAAACATGTATTCTCTTTCTACGGACATATTGTAATCTAATCTCTCAGAGGTCTGGTGTGCTGATGTTAACCCCCAAACCCTAACACATATGCCCTAAAGTGGGCCTTTAAGACATAGTGGTTTATTTATAAGTGTTTTCACCCAACTCAACTTTCACCCAAATTTTTCTAATTGGATTCATGCAGAAAAATATGTGAATATTGGGTGATAGGGATAAAAACATGTATAGATAGACTTCTTAAATAAAATGTACAGGCAATATTTTTTTAGTCTTGGATAGAGTAGGGAAGAATTAAACCCCTTTCAGTATATTTTCTGCTATAAGTGTCCCACTGGGATTTTCTATCACCTCCTGTTCTGGAGATGCAACAGGAAGTGAGAAGATACATCCTCCCCTGAGGAGTCCTCATTGTCTATCATTTTGCCTTCTAACTTGGCCCCTATTCTTTTGCACAGGGGCGTAACTACAGGGGTTGCAGGGGTTGCAATTGCAACCGGGCCCCATGCTGCAGGGGGCCTGTGCGGCTCCCCCGTACAACTGGATAGGAGGGGCGGTGGGCGCAGCATGTAGAGAAATCACTGTCCTCCTTTTTCCTCCTGTAGCTGCAGGAGGAATATGGAAGAGGTTCCTCTGTATGCTGCCACCGCCACTCCTCTTATCCAGTTCACTTGTGTTCTGCTGTCTCTGAGCCCCTGTGTGCTCCCCTGGTCCCCCCTCCCCCCACTGTGCTCCCTTCCCTCTCCTGCCGGCTGCTGCAGGGGAGATGTGTCACAATAGAGAACCAGGAAGGGGGTCGGTAAATATGTCATTTAACAGCTCCTTCCTTTTCTGAATGGACAGAGTCATAGTCAGTGACATTGTAAAAAAAATAAATAAATAAAATAATAAAAAATAATACTAATAAAATACCAAAAAATAAAAACTACTGACACCAGTGGGTGAACTTCCAGGATCGCAAAGGTCACACTTGCGACCGGGCCCTGGCATTCCACCACCGTGGGGAGGCCCCAAGATGACAGGAAGGGGGCCAACTGCAGAACTTGTGAAAGGGTCCCACTGAGGGACCGTAATAAAGGGCCCCAGGATCGAGAGTAAAGGGCCGGAGGATCAGTGGAAAGAGCCCCAGGCTGGAAGGGAAGGGCCCAAGCAAGGGGTCCGGGGGGGCCCTTCATGGTTTCTTGCACCGGGGCCCTGAAGGTTCTAGTTACGCCTCTGCTTTTGCATATTCCACCCTGCACCTTTAGTATGCTGGCCACACTGAAAGCATGCAACTCTGGGATCTCAGAACTAGGATAACCCAATCCACCCGTTGGGGGATCACCAGCTGCACTTCTTTTATGTACCCTTATTCATGATGTCCACAAAGATTTACATACTTTTTATGAACTAAAATGTTACAGAAACCGTACAGCAAGTCATAACAATAAAGAAGTCTGCTTTATGAGACAGATATAAACAATCCTTTATGACATTTTTAACAAAACTTTATAGAATCTTAAACATTTTGCTAATTATATTGTGCGCTTTTATGATCATTCATCATGTAAGCAACTCTGAATCATACAATCTGTTTCTTATATTACTTTCCATAGTAAATTGAAAAAGAAAAATCTTGAAAAGTCTGCTATAGTTCAACCAAAGTAAACTTAACGAGCTACATAGTTATTAAAATATGCAACAGTGATTTCATATATATATCTTCATATACAATCTATATGTACTATTCTGGAATTCACTGGTGTTCATAATTCTTTTAGTAGCAGCAGCAGCCATAAAATACTGAGGGAAGGAAATGACAGAATGGGACATCAAGTGTTTTGCAAAGAAAGGACATGGAAACATTGAAGAGTGACCACAGATAAACACTAAATGGTTCAAGTATGTTCACCTTCATTTTTTTAATTAACCTTTTTGGTTGAGTGTTGAGTATAGATCTATGTTTGTCCCAGACATGTTTAAATTCATTTACTGCTGACCGCTTCACTACCTCTGCTGAGTTTTATCCAATTATCAAGTACTTTTTCAGTAAAATAGTACTTTCTAAGGTTAGATTTGAACATTTCTCCTGCTGGTTTGAGGTCAAGTTCTTTGTTCTTGATCATAGTTTCATATCGAAAATACTGCTCTTCTAAACCTTATTCACACCCTTCATGTATTTAAAGGTATCAATCATGTCCACTCTTTCCTCAAAACTATACATATTAAAGGATAAGTTCACTTTTAGAAAAAAAATAATTACTGCACATTTTTTTGCAGGTAAAAAAATGTACAATTATTATTTTTTGTTGCAGGAGCCTGAAAAGCATTGCACCAGTGATTAGCAGATTGCTGGTATCATGCAGATCTGTCAGTGTAAGCCTTGCTTGTACTAGGGATACACCGATCCGATATTCGGATCGGATATCGGCGCCGATATGGCCATTTTAGATGGATCGGGGATCGGTAGCATTGACCGATCCACTGGCCGATCCGGTTTTTGCTTGGTAACGGCTCAGCCATCCCTTACTAGGTGCAGTAGTAGTATGGGATGGGAGCCGCTACTTCCTGTATAGAGTCCGGCTCACAGGCGGAGTGATATCAGATGCCCTCCGCCTGTGAATGGAGGAGCCGTACACATGAAGCAGCTCGTACATCAAATGAGCAACCCGATACATTATGACAGGAAGACTCAATGAACTACCATGGCGCTCATACCGCCGTGGTAGTTCATTAAAAACTGCAAGCTGACAGCCGCAAAGGTGGCCGGACCTTGTAGTTTTCTATTTCCAGAGGACAGTGGATGAGTGACCAGGCTGGGTGGATGGTACCCTGTATGGCTACGTCTTTTTAGAATTGTGGCAGCAGACACAGGGAGAAGATTCCTAGTTTGCTGTCACAGCGGGGATCGAGGGGCGTGGGGCCGGTGCATTCATAACATGTTACATGTTACACCCTGAATATGGATGTAACATGTTATGATAGGTTAACTTACCCTTGGGGTTCCCACAGTCTCGCCTGATATGGTTTACCTCCCAGACCCTTCACCATTTTTTTTGCCTATTCCTGGACTCATTCTATCTGATCAATATATTGTATTTTTTTACGTGAGGGCTCTGGATCTATACAGGGGGATAACTAAAGATCTATATAGAAGGATCAGGCTCTTCTTCCTTAAGCTAGTGATCTATCTAGTGATATAAAAAGTTGTATAAAGAGGAATCAGGACCTCCTTCCTCCAGCTGGTGATCTCCCTAGTGGTAACTAAAGATCTACACTCACCGGCTACTTTATTAGTTACACCTTGCTAATACAGGGTTGGACCCCCTTTTGCCTTCAGAACTGACCTAATTCTTCATGGCATAGATTCAACAAGGTGTTGGAAACATTCCTCAGAGAGATAGATAGATAGATAGATAGATAGATAGATAGATAGATAGATAGATAGATAGATAGATAGATAGATAGATAGATAGATAGATAGATAGATAGATAGATAGATAGATAGATAGATAGATAGATAGATAGATAGATAGATAGATAGATAGATAGATAGATAGATAGATAGATAGATAGATAGATAGATAGTATATATTAGAATATATTTGGCCCTAATGAAGGGGGCATTGGCTTCCCCCTTTATCTAACAATTATAACCAATTATAGATCCATTTAGGCACAAACCAAAAAAAAAACGTGGAAATCTTTTTGCATGGAAAAGCTGCTAACTGAGAATCCATTTTTCTTTTGTTTCTATGTGTTGATTTTTAGCCCTGATGAAGAGGGAATTTTTGGGGCCCCCAAAATGTGCTGGCTCCATCCTTTATCCTGACTCAAAATGGAAATATATACCCGAACAATTATTCCTGTTGTGGCGCTTGTTGGCAATAATTCAGACTCGCATGGCCCTTGGCATCAAAGTTCTTCCGGATATCTGGGAGCACTCAATGAGACACAGAGACGGCAGGTACGATGTCACAGAATGCTCTGTTTATTCAAACAATGAAATCATTTTTATAGAAGGAGAAAAAGGGGAAGTCCCTCTTTCAGTATTATACATAAAAATGATATATCAATAGTTTGTGACTCTTCATCATGCGCTTCAAGTCATGTACTTGTATGCAAGCCAAAAAAAAGATAAAATATAATTGACACTATATCAAGCATGTTCTCAGGGTCGTTTTGACCACAAAAGCAGAATGTTCTTGTTGAATTACTTTCAAGGGCATTTGCTTAGATAGGCTTTTATTAATTAAGCTGAGTCTAGAGTTGTAATCACAAGATGGAGTTGAGGTAACAAAATGGAGGATTGATAGATAATCCTTCAGGGTTGTAGTCCCAAATCCATTCAGAATACACAAGCTGTCAATATAGATTTATCCATCCATATAGAGAGAATGGGAGAGTTAAAGCTAAACTCTGGGCAACTTGTTTTCCCATGCAGTGGGGATGTGCACACACTGCATAGGTTAACTACTTGCCGACCGCCGCAAGTAAATATACTGCGGCGGTCAGCCCCGGCCAGGCAAAGTTATTGTGAGCCAATAGCGGGCGAGCGCGCGCCCGCTGAGGCGTGTGCCCGCCGCGGCTCGTTCACTAAGCAGTCAGTGCGTGTGACTGGTGGACCAGATGTCCACCAGTCACTCGCCGATCGTCGCTAGAGCAGGAGAAAGGCAGGCGGCTAATGTAAACAAGCCGCCTGTCATTCTCCCCTGTGTAAAAATGGAGATCAGATGGTTCTACTATGTAGAACCGTTGATCTCTGTTTTTACAATAGTAGACATGTCCCATCACAGTTAGAAACACGCCCCTAGGACACACTTAACCCCTCCCTCTCCAATACAGTTAACCCCTTCCCTGCCAGTGTCATTTTTACAGTAACAGTGCATATGTATAGCACTGATTACTGTAGTAATGTCACTGGTAACCCCAAAAGTGTCAAAAATGTCAGCCAAGGGTTTGATCTATCCGCCGCAATGTCGCAGTCCCGCAAAAAAAATTGCAGATCGCCGCCATTACTCATTAAAAAAAAACCACCAAAAATGACAAAAATCTTTCCCTTTGTTAGTAAACGCGATAACTTTTGCGCAAACCAATCAAAATACGCTTTTTGCGATTTTTTTTTACCAAACATATGTAGCATAAAACAAATTGGCCGAAAATGTTAAATTTTTTTTTTGGGAATTTCATATAAAAAAATGTGAAAAATATTGTTATTTTTGCAAAATTTACGCTCTTTTTTTGTTTATAGCGCATGATCAAAAAATCACACAGGTGATCAAATACCACCAAAAGAAAGCTCTGTTTGTGGGAAAAAAAGGATGTCAAATTCGTTTAGGTACAGCGTCGCACGACCGCGCAATTGTCTGTTAAAATAACTCAGTAAAAAATCGCAAAAAAAACCCTGGTCAGGAAGGGGGTAAAATCTTCCGGGGCTTAAGTGGTTAACTGCTTGTTAAGGGGCGACCAGAAAGCGGTATCCAGTGGTGGACTGTTCCCTTGTGCTGGGAGGATTGGAAAATTAGGTAAATATATCTCCATTTCCTAGACAAAAACAAGCAGTTAACCCATGCAGTGAGGCAGAGCTCCACTGCATGGGCAAAAAGTATTTTTTTCTCATTTAGCCCTGCAGGTGAAATCTTAATACGTATGGTCAGCTTTAGATTCTCTTCTGCCTGGACTCATCTTCACTCCTTCCATTATGCCAGATAAAATTACAAGGTAAAATTGTATTTTTAGCCTCTCTTAACCTCATATAACTATATGTTTAAAGTGCACCTTCCCTGCGATTTGGAAGACGCTTAATACACTAAAGCTAGGAAGTGTGCAAGAGGTGAGTGTACCTTTAAGTCCTGCTATCAAAGAAAGAATTATCAGCAGCAGTGTTTTGTGAACCTTGTACCCATTCACACAATTTATATGATGTGTTCTCATTAAAAACAAGTCTGGTGTTTTAGCAACAGCGCTATTTGCAAGACATGGGTTTATAGGTCAGTAAACAATGAACATGTTGCCTAAGAATGCATGCCAAGTATTTAAAATGTCTCACTGTTTTGATGCTGAATTATTGGTGAAAAACATGTCTCTTTTTTATCTTTGGCTAAAACTTAAGCAATTATTCTTGAAAACGATACAAATCTTGGGGGATTTGCGGTGTCATAAAACTTTTTGGTTCATTTCACAGGAATAATATTCATTTTAATTAGAAAAAAAAAAAAAAAAAAAGTGATGGGCCTTTTCACGGCGACTAAGGATAATGTGTTTTATTTACCGGCTATTTGTAAATTGTGGGACTGAGTGTGCAAGGATAAAGATTTCTGAAAAGAAGAGTTGCTTTTCTTTGTGAACAAAAAGTTTTCTGTAGACTTTGATAAAAAAAAAAAAAAAGAAATTAATGTATGTACATTTTTATTGTAATAGAAAAATGTCAAGAATGATTGACAAAGAAAATATTAATAATGTAGGCAAGAGCAACTGAAGCTCGTGATGAGCAAATACTGCTAAATGTACACTGTTTGCACAATCCATTTTGCTGGGCTGAATATTTGTGGATTAGGCAGTTTTTTTCTTTCAATTTCTTTTTTTTTTTTTTAAAGATTACCCTTCATTCACCGTGATGTTAGCTGATAAAAGGGGTTTTGTATTTCCTGTGCTATATCACTGCCACACTACTGCAGCCCAGTGGTGTATTTTGGTTTTGTGCTGCCCTAGGCAAGACTAAAATCGGCGCCCCCCCCCCTTCCCCCTCCTATGTAAATTTGCCCCACCCCTTCCTTTTTTAACGGATGTGACTCCCTCCAAAATTGAAGGACTCCAAGTCCCAGCATGAACCCCTGAGATCTCATGAGATGGGGGGGTGAGAGGGTGGGGGGTGGGTGAGGGAGGGAGAGAGAGAGGGGGGATGAGAGAGAGAGAGGGGGGTGGGGGAGAGAGGGGGGGGTGGAGAGAGGGGGATGAGAGAGAGAGAGGGGGTGAAAGGAAGAGAGGGAGGGGTGAAAGGGAGAGAGAGAGAGGGGGGTGAGAGAGAGAGAAAGAGAGGGGGTGTGAGGGGGTGAGAGAGAGAGGGATGAGAGAGAGAGAGAGAGAAAGAGAAATAGAGGGGGTGAGAGAGAGGAGGGGATAAGAGAGGAGGGGTTGAGAGAGAGGGGGTTGAGAGAAAGAGAGAGGGTGAGTGAGAGAGAGAGGAGGGGGGTGAGAGAGGTGGGAGAGGCGGCTCTACCAACCAGTGGCCAAAAGAGTCTCAGGGGGAGGGGGCGGCTTTTTTGCTGCCCCCCTGCAAAGTGCAGCCCTAGGCCTGGGCCTTGTCAGCCTAGGCCAAAATACAGCACTGCTGCAGCCCAAACTTCTAGCTCTAAGCAGAGTCAAAAAACACTCTTTGACCATTTCATTCCCATTCTCCTGAAGTCCAAACTCCCAGCTCTGGTCAGAATGTGAGGAATCCATGCTTTGACCATTTCATTCCCATGTCCCTGAAGCCCAAACTCCCACCTCTGGTCAGAGAGTGAGGAAACTACTCTGAACCAGTTCATACCATGCTCCTGAAGCCAAAACTCCCACATTTGGTCAGAGTGGGAGGAAACCACTCTTTGACCAGCTCACGCCCATGCTCATGAAACCCAGAGTCCCTCCTCTGGGTAATATGGGAGTAATCACTATTTTACCAGTTCACTCCTATGCTCCTGAAGCCAAATCTCCCACCTCTGTTCCATGCAGGGCCGTATTTTACACAGGGCAAAAGGGGAAGCTGCCCTGGGCCCAGTGGTTATTGTGAGGCCCAAAGCAGCAGCCCCTTGAACATGTACTGCCAGCAAATAGTTGATAAGTGGATTCGGGAGGGCCCAAAAAAATGTTTGCCCGTGGTCCAATCAGTGTTAAAGACAGCCCTGGTTCCAGGTGTGGAGAAATCACTCTTTGACCAGTTAACTTCCATGCTCCTGAAGCTTAGTTCCCCATTTGTAGTCCTAGGATGAGAAACCACTCTTTGACCAGTTCACTGTATGCTCCTTAACCTCAAACTCCCTTCTTCAGTCAGAGTGTACGGAAACCAACCTTAGACTAGATCATGCCCATGCTCCTGAAGCTCAAATTACCACCTTTTGTTAAAGAATGAGAAAATCACTGTTGACCAGTTTACTCCCATGCTCCTGTAGCCAAATCTCCCACCTCTGTTCCATGTGTGAAGAAATCACTCTTTGACCAGTTCACTTCCCTGCTCCTGAGTCCTGAAGCTTAGATCCCCATTTGTAGTCCTAGGATGAGAAACCACCCTTTGACCAGTTCACTGCATGCTCCTTAAGTTCAAACTCCCTTCTTCAGTCAGAGTGTATGGAAACCACTCTTACACTAGATCATGCCCATGCTCCTGAAGCTCAAATTACCACTTTTTTGTTAAAGAGTGAGAAAATCACTCTTGACCTGTTCACTCCCATGCTCCTGAAGCCAAAACTCCCACCTTTGGTCAGGGAGGGAAACCACTCTTTGACCATTATACTCCCATGCTCCTGAAGTCCAAACTCCCACCACTGGTCAGAATGTGAGGAAATCACTCTTTGCCCAGTTCATTTCTATGCTCCTGAAGCCCAAATTCCTCTGGTCCTCTGCTCAGAGAGTAAGAAAATCACTCTTGACCAGTTCACTCCCATGCTTCTTAATCCCCAACTCCCACCTCTGGTCTGAGAGTGAACAAACCACTCTTTGACCATATCACTCCCATGTACCTGGACCTAAAATTTCCACCTCTCAAACATTTCAAAAGCCCAGACTCTGGTCGATGTTGCTAGATGCTGCCTGCTCTAGAGGAATATCACTGCCTGATACTAGATATCGCCTGTCATTGAGGAACACCACTGCCATTATACTAGATACTCCCTGTCCTAGAGGAGTACCACTGCCTTGATACTAGATATTGCCTGCCCTAGAGGAGTACTGCTGCCCTGACACTGGATACTGCCTGCCCTAAAGGAGTACTACTTTCCTAGTACTAGATATTGCCTGCCTTAGTAGAGTATTATTGCCCTTACATGAGTTACTGCCTGCCCTAGATGAGTACAGTTGCCCTGACACTGGATACTGCCTGCCCTAAAGGAGTATAACTTTCCTGATACTAGATACTTCCTGCCCTAGTGAAGTACTATTGATTTGACATGAGATACTGCCAGCCTTAGAGGAGTACCACTGCCCTTATATTAGATATTGCCTGTCCTAGAGAAGCTCCACTGCTTTGATACTAGATACTATCTTCCCTAGAAGAGTACCACTGTAATGACTGTAAGCACAGTGTGTTTAGTGACAGTATCAGTCCTTTTTCCTAGCTCATGGTCGAACAACAGCCCCTGTGCAACAGTCCTAAGTGATATTCAAATTAACTACATCACTTGAAGATATTACATGCTTCATGTCTTCCTGTTGGGATGAATGAAGAATTTCTGATTTGCTACAGGGAATCAGGAATTGTAGCAAATCTCATGAATCAGTATTCAGCTACTTAATGAAATTGGCTCAGTCCACCGTGAGCCTTAAATCGATTCCCTCACCTCTACAAGAAATAACAGAAATGGCAAGAAGCTCGTCAATTTATTATTAGCACGGGAAGTGCATGTAGGAAGGTCAGTACACTACATGTGCATTAAATAAACAAATTACCTAGCACTCAACCCTGAGAGCCAGCAAAAGGGACTTAATAATACATTTTTCCAACATTTTAATAATAGCAGGTAGTCATTTCTATATATTCCAGAAATGATAGAGTTATAGATCAGAGGAGGACCTCAGGTCTGATGTACATTCTTAGAGGTGTGTAGCTTCTGATTTTATATAAAATGTGAAGAGCAGATTTATTTAGGTCCTTTTTGGAGACTGTCAGAGTTCAGTGCTAAAACATTAGACTAACTAAATCATTTTTTGAGTGTTGAGTAGAGTAGGGAAGAGTAAAAGTCTCTGTCAAGCTTGTATTTTTATCGGTGAGACCTGACTTACCATCCCTGTTGCACCCATACAATGAGGAAAGCAGTTGTCCCATGGAGAAGAAGGCGCCGACCGCAATAAAAATATCTAACCCTTGTTCATAATGGGATTTCTTGTTTGTGTGCTCTTTTTGGAGAGACTTTCTACTTCCTGCTCTCCCAGGAAGTGATGGTAAATCTCCCTAATAAGGACACAGAACACAATAAAAATCAACTGTAGAAGAAGTCAACTTGCCATCCAGCTTGTCAGGTTACTAAAGTCCTATATCAGTACACACAATCAATGTTTCATGGGTGGAAGGGCCCTCTTTATCAGTGTGACCATCAGAGAATTGTCACCTTGAACAGAGGCCTCCACTTGTCTCCTTGATAAAGCAGGCCCTCCAAACATTGGTGCTATGTACTGATATGGGACTTCAGTAAATTATCAAT
The DNA here is from genome assembly GCF_965119305.1 of Pelophylax lessonae. Taxonomy (NCBI): domain Eukaryota; kingdom Metazoa; phylum Chordata; class Amphibia; order Anura; family Ranidae; genus Pelophylax; species Pelophylax lessonae. The sequence continues at coordinate 257,880,256 of NC_138775.1, read as the reverse complement.
CTGGAGTTTAGATTGGCTTGCTGGCTTTTTCTATACTTGGGTTTACCTGATATCACTGTTGGCCATGCACTAGCCCTCTTATGGGTCTACCTGAAGTTTGTGCAGCATGGTTTGATGTACTATAAGCAATGAAGACATGCCAGAGGCTCTAAAACTGTTTTTTTTATCTGGAATTTGACTCTAAAGTACCTGTCAGGGCAAAAAGAAAAAAGAAACATATTAGGTATATCTCTTTAACCTTCCTAGCGGTATTCCCGAGTGTGGCTCGGGGTTACATTTCAGTGCCAAAAGCGGTAATAGCCACACTCGGGTTACCGCCAGAAGCATCGCTGGATCCTGGTAGAGGGGTTACTTACCTTGTCACCGGGATCCAGCAATGTGTGCAGCAGCGGATCTTCCTCCTGATGCTCTCTGTGCCCCGGCTTCCGTCTCCTGCCACGTGACGCTCACAGGGGGGTGGAACCAGCGGCAAATTAAAAAGTAAAACACACCAAACACACTGATACATTGCAAAATAAAATAAATTTTGCATTAGATTGCCCCCATGTATATATATATATATATATATATATATATATATATATATATATATATATAATATGTATATACATACAGGTGGTCAGAGGCCAGGGAGGCTGGAGGGGTCCAGTCCTATTACCTGGCCACCGGTGATATGGAGACTGGCACGCACCACCACCACCGGGACAAGTGCAATACATTTAAAAATGGCGCCACCCGGCGCTATTAGGTCACTGCGCATGCGCCGTCTGCCTGAAAATGGCGAAGGATGTACAGGCTTTCCCGGGCCCAGCAATCTTCGACGAATAAACAGCTGCCGTGTCGGCCCGGGCCTACAGCCATATTCTTTACAGGCGTTGCTCCCCTTAAAGTGGCCCCAGGGCAGGCAGACTTCCCGGCGTACCAGGACGTTTCCTGTTATGCCAGTAGGCTAGTCCGGCCCTGAATGAAAACCACATTCACTGTTAGTCATTCATTTATTAGAGAAAAAGAGTCCATCTTGCTCTTTCAGATTTTATCATCACTGTAGTCACAAATAAACATTGTGTTGAACCCAACAATGATTAGAATCGAATGAAACAAAACATTTTGAATGAAATTCTACTAGCACATGACCAGCTTTAGTATCTTTGTAATACAGTAAATATATGAGGTGTGTACACGTGTTGGGAGGACTTGGATTGTAAGCTCCTGTGATGATCAGGGACTGATGTACTGTAAAGTATTGCACAATATACTAGCACTCAACTGTAAATACATAAATAATGGGTGAATGTAATCCAGATAATAAATTTCACATTGTTTAGATTATCACCGACAGGAATGTAAATTGCCTTTTACTGTAATGGCAGATTTAACATAGCAGCTTGTTTTTCAGGTAATGCTTATCGTGATCTGATTTCTCAGCATGACCAGAGAGCCTTTAAATTAACTTTATAACATAAGATTAGTAGCTACAGCAAAGCCAGAGTAAAAAGTCTAATTGCAGTGTGGACTCAATATGACACATGGCACTCTGGAGGGAGCTGGCTATAGAACCACACCCTTGTCCGCCCTTTACTCCTTGGAGTAATGCCGTCACTTTCAATAGCCTTTATCTGGAGTTGTACTGTGCTCCACAGGTCATGCGACACTAATATCATGTGATTATCCCAAGCAAATCGCCCAAAATCTACTATAATGCCTAGGGACAAGATCCCAGAGAAGGTTTCTCACGAGAACAGTGGACGTGCTTCTGCCCCCACTTGGCACATTTTACTTGCAATGGCAATTATGGACACCCTAATAAATAATAACAAAGTACAAATGGTGCCAACCTAAACCTATTATGAATTATTTGGTAGCTGCCCCTATAAGTGTTTTCCACTCAAAAATAAGTAAAGTAAGGTGCAACTCCTTGTTGTGCACAATTGTGGATACATTTTTGTGCAAAACTAAGTGATCCTTTTCATATCCACCCTACTACACCAACACAATATAACTAAAATAAACCAACAATATTTTGCGTGTTAAATGCAGTAATTGTGCACACTCTGTATCAAAAAATTATATCAGAAAAAAATATATATATATAGAAATTATCATAATTAACTTTAAAAATGTCCACCGTGCAAAAAAAGCAAAAAAACAAAAAAATATCTTCTGTGCAATGCTTGTGTGCTGCAAAATGTGCTACACTATTTACCTATCATTGTTTTTTGGGAATTTGTGATTCCATACTGGATGTAAAAGAGGAGAATACACTGGATGCAGTATCCATGCCACTGTGGACATAAGTTATAAGTCTGTTTAGGTCTTTATGGCCACACAAGATCTGGTGAGTTTTCCTTCTAAACCACACATGGTGAAGCTCTTTGGAGAGTTGAGAAGTTTTTCACAGTTATTCACAAGACATGGTGGATGGGACTTGTTTTACTTTACAACACATGGATTGCACATAAGATTTTTTGGATTTTTTTTTTTTTGCTTTTGGTGCATGGTGGACATTTTTTAAGTTAATAATGGATACCTTATACAGTAAAACCTTGGTTTGAGAGTAACTTGGTTTAAGAGCGCTTTGCAAGACAAGCAAAATTTTCAAATAAATTTTGACTTGATATACAAGCGATGTCTTGATATACAAGTAACCTCAAGTCACAGCTGAGTATAAAAGAGAAGAGAGGCGCCTCTAAGTGTAGCAATATGGTTAAATTTAATGAAGGTACAACATTTAGCAACTCACATGGTTGATGATTGGAACAGGCACATCTAAGGATGCAGGCATCCGGGGTAAAGCTGTCCACATAGACCATCCTACGCACCGACATCTACGCCATCCCTTCCATGCTGCCCCTCGCTTTCAGATCGCTTTACTGTAGGGTGGTCTTCCCGGTCAGGATTACAGACTGGCAGCCGTCGGTGCAGAAGATGGTCTTTGTGGACAGCTTTACCCCGGATGCCTGCATACTTAGATGTGCCTGTTTTATTCATCAACCATGTGAGTTGCTAAATGTTGTACCTTCATTAAATGGAACCATATTGCTACTCTGTAGCTCCTGCTGCATTTTGCTTCTAATCCCCTTGTGGAGGCGCCATTTGTGGATGGACATTTTATGGTTATATAACCTCTCGCAATGCTATAATCTTTTTATATGGACTATAAACTAAACTGAAGGACTTATGAATAAATGGTTGTGGAACGAATCATCTGAGTTTCCATTATTTCTTATGGGGAAATGCGCTTTGATATAAGAGTGCTTTGGATTACAAGCATGTTTCCGGAAGGAATTATGCTCGCAATCCAAGGTTTTACTGTATATAATATATATATATATATATATATATATATATATATATATATATATATATTTTTATTTTTTTTTTCTAATATTTTTTGATACAAAGGGGTTGATTTACTAAAAGAGAAAAATACTGTGCACAGAAACTCTGCTAGTTTCCATCATCCAATCATGTGCAAGCAAAAATGCTGTGTTTTTTTTTTCCTTGCACGTGATTGGGTATTCTTTGCAAAGTGAAGCCTTACCTCATTTACTAAACTTTAAAGCAACTGCACTTACCGAGGGCAACAGCACAGTCTATTTGCTTTTAGTAATTCAACCCCAAAGTGTGCACAATTACTACATTTAAAGCGGTAGTAAAAAAAAAAAAAAAAAAAAAACAACAGTTTCCCCCTGCAAGGTAAAGCCCTAAAGTGCTAGTATGCATCATATACCAGCACATTATGAAGGACTTACCTTAAAATTAGTCTATATGATCCTTTACCTCATGTGAGTTTATATTATTGTGTGCTTCCCTGGAATAAACCAATACTGCACTTAGAGGCGCTCTGCTTGTTTCTTCATATGCTTTCTCCCACAGAGCTGACTTTCCTGTGCTGTGGAGCTAGCCCTTACTGCGGTCTTACATCCAATTCCTATTGGCACATTGTCTCCTCCCTGGGACTTTTATTTATTACTATGAACTTGAATATTTTCCATGGTTCCCCATGCATATGATTGTTCTGTTATATAATTTATATCAAACCATCCTTTTAAATTCATGAGCCATTTTATTGTCTGACCATTGTTTGCTTTGCGTATTGGTTACATCCGACCCCCCTACAGAGGCCCAGAGCGCCTGCTTTTTTTCCACTTACCTGAAAATGAAGCGCTCCAGGAGCACGCTTTCACTGCTGTAGGCGCTTCCATCTTCACCCAGCCTTCCTTCCGGGTTCGTCCGCTGCGGCCCCTTGATTGGCCCAAACCACAATGACGTCACTCCCACACATCTGTCCCATTCCTTCAGAGGGCATGCGCCGGGGACTGGCCGCTGCTGGCTAGAATATCTCCTAAACGGTGCACATTTAGGAGATATTTATTTTACTTACAGGTAAGCTTTATTATAAGCTTACCTGTAGGTAAAAATAATGAATGAGAGTTTACCACCACTTTAAGGCTCAGTTCACATTGGTGCTGTGCGGGAAACACTGTGAATCCACTGCGGGTTCCCCTATTGCACCTGACTCTTAGGCAGTTCACACTGCCATATGCGAACCACTGGAAGTGTCAATACAAAGTTAATGACACCCCCAGATCGGTTCGCATATTGCAGTGCAAACTGTCAATTCGGACAGGAATCAGATCGCATAGGTGTGAACACCCATGCGATCGGATTCTGGTGCAGACCAAAAAAAGGGTCCTGCATGAGTTTGTCCGAATGTGATGCAAATTCAGCCATACAATTTGTGCGAATCTCATGTAATGCCTTTTATCACACAAATGTGAACCCAGCCTCACACGCAACATATTGTTGGTTTATTTAACTTATATTGTGTTGGTGTAGTAGGGTGGATATGAAAGGGATCATTTAGTGTTGCACAAAATTGTATCCACATTTGTGCCTAACAAGGAGTAGCGCCTTACTTACTTACTTATTTACTTATTATGCACACCGGCCTGTAGAATGGGCTGGCTTGTAGGAGACTTTTAATGGCCTATATGTTTGTCAAATAACACATTTCATAGCTCCTAGCTTCCGTGAGCGGCCATCTTCTTGGTGGGCTCCAGCCTTACTACACACCACACTGATGTGTGTCTTTCCTGTGGGACACCAACAACTGATCCCAGCGAGCCATCCAGCTGGTATTTGGACCATGAGCCCGTTTCCATCACAAGTGCTGGGCCCTCCATTTAGTGTTTGAGGTTGGGTGAGACTTGGAATTTTATCTTTCAAAATTAGACCGTGACTGTGCTTTTATCTGGACTGTGTGCTATGGCCACACAATAAGGCTTCATGTACATGGGACTTTTGAAAACCTCTCCTGAACGCTGGAACTTGACAGCTAGTAACTGACGGTTAAAAACATCTGCGTTTACATGCCACGTTTATGCATGTTTAGCGGCATTAGCACATTGTAAAATGGTCAGTAGTAATGTATCCTCACTGAAAACACCTATAGATGAAAAAGAAAACCGTGAGTTACTGCATTTAGACGCGTTTGCACGCTGTTACAAGAATTTTGCGTTTTAAATGCCAATAAACTTCCCTCTGAACCCATTTTTTTTTTTGCTTTCATAAAAGGCCACTAAACTCAACAGCCTCTAAACGAGTATAAACGTCTCAGTCAGGGGCTGACTGGCAGCTTATGGCCCAGGGGGCAAGTACAAACCAGAGGCCCATGGTGCAGCGACTCTGCCCTCCTCCCATTCTCACTCTTCCTGTCCTCCTCCTGACCCCCATTCCAGGTTGAAGCTCTGCTCCAGGTACTCTCTACTCACTGGCCAAACATGGGGCTGGCCAGGGGAGGAGAGTCTCCAGTGGGGCATGGAACCGGCCTCTGCTCAGGCACAGTTTACACCATCCATGCTGGGTGGGAGGCCTGCACTCAGTCCTTGTCTTCATGCCGCACTCAGTAGGTTAGCAATGGGGAATTTTTACTTCTCTTCACCAGGAATCCTTTAGGCATGTCTGTGGCAGAAGTGGTGCAGCCTTTTTACGGGGTATCTGAGCGGTCCGGGGGCCAATTGCCCCCCTGCCCCCTGGCCCAGTCCTCCCCTGGTCTCAGTGTACATGGACAGATAAGATAGAGGAGAGTTCAGGGGCTGCTGAAAAAACACCCAACTGCTCCTAAACGGCCGTTTATCAGCAACAGTGTACATGAGGCCTAAGTCCCGGTTCACACTTGTGCGATGCGGGAAGGCTGCGAATTCGCAGCCTGTTCCTTCATCGCAAACGCACCTCTGGAAGTTCACACTGCCATATGCGATACGCAGGGGGTGTCAATTAAATGTTAACGACCCCCCCAGTTTGATCGCATATCGCAGTGCGATCTGACAGTTCGCACAGGATCGGATCGCACAAGTGTGAACCACTGTGCGATCTGATCCTGATGCGGCTGGAAAAAAGGGTGTTTGGTGCGGATACAGTGCGAATTCAGCCATACAAAGTGTATGGCTGAATTTGCATCCGCACATCTGATCGCATGTAATGAAGGAGCAGTGCGCTCCGATATTACATGTGATCGCCGCACTCGCACAATTGTGAACCGGCCCTTAAGGTTACTTCATGGTTTATATGGAAGCAAGTTTTATTCTTTTATTCATTAATTCATCATCCTCCAATTGATCTACTTGTTTCTCATGGATACCTTGGCTTTACCAGTGCACAGCATTTAGCCTTTGCATTTATGTTTGTCATATAGACAAAGCATAGGGTATAGACGAAACAACTTGTCTTAAGTCTATTTTTTTAGTTTACAGTTACTGTATTTAAATAGCACTTTGAATACAAAATTTTGGTAAAATTTGATGACTGTTTTATATTGTTTTGTTATGTATTTATATAGCACTGACCACTTAAGCAGCACATTACATACTGTACATTCACCCCATTCCCTGCCCTCAAGAGCTTACAATCTAAGGAGGGACCCTGGATACCTTAGAATCTAAATTGCATACATACACCTACTAGGGCCAATTTAGATAGGAGTCAATTATCCTACCAGCATGTATTTGGAGTGTGGGAGGAAGCTGGAGGATTCCCAAGCAAGCTCAAAGAAAACATGCAAGCTCCATGCAGATGGTGTCCTAATTGGAATTCAAACTGAGGACTCCAGTGCTGCAGAGCTAGTGAGCTTTTAACTAGTGAGCTACTGCTGTAGTGGGCACTGAAAAAAGTAAGATAGGCTCTATTTTTTTTCCAGCACAGCATGTTGAGATGAGCCACGCCATAGAACAACCCATTGCAGTGCCTAAATAAAGTAGAAAAAAAGAAAAAGTAAACAGTGTGAAGAGCCATTACAATGCAGAACCACTCCCTTCACAGTGCACATCAGGAGTATAAGGTGGTGTGAATGAGCCCTAAGGCCCCCATTCACACCAAAGCGATTTTCTGCTTAAAGCTTGTAGCTTGCCGGTTCACACTTCAGCGATTTTTACACATTGCATGTGTAGCACCACCCCCGCAGGAGCTGCTGATTATGTTATTGGGTCTACTCCCTGCCTAACAACCCAATCAAATTGGCTCGATCCCTCCTCAGGCACAACTGACCCAGAATAGGACTGGACTATCAAATGGATACACAGATTGGAATAGAATACTTCAATATGCAACAGTACCTTGTTACCTTCTTTAACAGTAGTCCTTCTGGGTGACACAATGGAACAGCACATAGGATTGTAATTAATCAAAACTTAGTTTACTATGTATCAAATTGAGTAAGGGAGATACAATACCATACAAGCCCATAAAAGGTTACTTAAAACAGCTTTAAAAAGATAAAAGAAATACCCCCACACTCCTCCTTCGTTAAGGCTAGACACAGTACCAGATAGGTGGGCCTATCTGAGTCCCTCCCCCAGAGTTCTCTTCTTTCTTGTTGATCTTCGCTAGCAAGGTTATTGAATAGAGCTCATTTGTAATCCAAATTAGGAATGAAGATCAAGAGAGAGAAAAAAAAAGAAACAGCAAGCTGTTGGTTGTCACCGCAGGGTGTCTGTGTAACTGAGCAATAACTTCTGCAAAAGCGGTAGCCTCTGGCGACTCCTTTTTAGATCTTATCGTTTGTCTATGAGTCTCCTACTGACAAACCCCAGGGTTTATCACCTCCTGTTGCGCTACCGCTATCTGTAAATAAAGCTATCTCTTTGGCAGATAAAGTCAGTTATTGGGCATGTGCCCTCTCACCAACAGAAGTTCCTCCTTCGCGCGCTCCACTGCGGTCTCAGTCCTTTGGCTATATGCCAGCCGCGTGAGGTCTTTCTGGCGGATGACTTCCGGTCTCTGCAAACAGCAGTATGACCTCCAGGAATGTGCCTCGTGCTTGAGATGGGACGGTTCAACGTCGTCCCTCCAGGCTAAGAGGCTTTGGCCCAATATCCAGCATCAGTCCTCCACTCTCGCTCGCTGGTTCCTCAGAGTCCAGCGCAGAAAGGCGCCCCCCCCGGCTTAGCCTCTCTCTTCCTTTAAATAACTTCCCCCATAGTGCCGTGCGGTGCAACCGTGCACCCTGGATCTTGCAAAGCAGCCTGGGAGATGTAGTTTCTTCATCTCACCAAAAGGAAGTCACAGCCCGGGAAATTCCATGCAGCTACCACTAGAGGGAGCCTAGTTCCTTCTCACATATCAAACAGTATCTTTAAGCATTTTTAACCCCGCTACACACTCCCCCCACTTGAGAAACTTTGGTCCCCAAAGAGGTCAACAGTATGTACCCTAGTGCATAGGTTGGCATTATACAACAAACATTAACATTTCGCTGAAATAAATCAATCTGAATATTTCCAAGTTTGTATTCTGTAAATAGTGCAAACAGTAAAACGATAAAGTGCAATTAATAAACAAATAGGTGATTTCTACAGTGTTAATATAGTGCTAATTTCTAGTGCTTTTATATAGTGCTCCTTTAAAAAGCACATGTGCATTTGCAATTTCTTAAACACTTACATCTTAAAGTTTGTGTTGTAAATAAAAAAAAATCAAAAGGTGAGAAAAGGAGAAAAAAAAAAACATATAGTGAGGTCAAAGCAACAAAATGTGCACAAACATTAACTCACAAAGTAAACCAAACTGTGAACATCAAAAACTGTGCTTATTATAATGGCCAAACCCAATATCCTTATGTACAAACTTAAATGCAAACGTTTTCTACTTCAATACTTTGTTCTCATGATCTCTCACAGACCCCCGAAACTTGGGTGGCTTGTACAGATGTGCCTGGGGGTGAGCTAGGGTTGTCCCCCACCAAATCTACAGTGGAAGAGCTAGGCTGGTCAGGAGATCTTTTGGAGGTAAAAACAGCTTCTTCCGAACATTCACCCAATTGATCATAGGTCAGTCTCTTAGGTGGGTGAATGACTCTCCTTTCCCTCTGTTTCCGTGGAGGCATGCTCTCAGAGGTACTAGGATCAGGCACTTCTGAGGATTCTTCAATGTCCACCTCCTCATGTTCCAACACAGAGGAACCTGATGGTTCAAGAGCGGTCAGTTCTTCTTCAGAGAAGGGTGCAACCTCCTCCTCAGGATCTTCATCCTCAGCTGCTTCTTCTGGAAGCATATGAAAGGGTATCCAAAAGAGTCCTGTTAAATCGTTCAGGCTGGGCATCCCCCTGTGGATGGTAGGGAGTGGTTCTAGTCTTTTGAATGCCTAACATATCTAACAGTCTCTTGATCAGTCTGCTTTCGAAGTCCCTTCCCTGATCAGAATGGAGGCGTTGTGGTAACCCATAATGTACAAAGAACTTCTCTACAAGAACTTTGGCTACCGTTGAGGCCTTCTGATCCCTTGTTGGGAATGCTTGAGCATATCTGGTAAAATGGTCTGTTACCACAAGGACATTCCCCTGGCCACTCAGATCAGGCTATAAGCAAAGGAAATCAATGCACACCAGCTCCATGGGTCCCTGACTTTGTAGATGGCCCATTGGGGCTGCTTGACGTGGCAGAGTCTTCCTCTGTATACACCGGACACAAGAATGACAGTATCCTTCAACTTCGGCCCTCATACAAGGCCAGTAGAACCTGTCCCTGACAAGCTGAAAGGTTCTTTCGGGCCCCAGATGGCCATGACTATCATGAAGAGCGGCCAGAACTCCCTCTCTGTATTTAGCTGGTAAGAACAGTTGCCACTTCTCCTCCAGATCTTCAGATGGACCTCTCCGGTAGGCCACTCCTTCTCTGATCTGTAACCGGGTCCACTCTCTATGTAACAGACGGGCCCCCTGAGGGGAGTCAGTTAGAAGCAACTCAGGGCTCTGGATCTCCAAGGCTTCCAAGAGAAGTTTTCCCAAAGGGTCTTCCAACTGCTCCTTCCGCAAGTCCCTTTTGGACAGCCGGGGCAAACCCTCCCCTTCAACCTGGGTCACCTGACAGTAGCATTTGGGTACTCCGATAGCCGAAACCCCAATCTCTTCTGCTCTTGACCCTCCTCGGGATCGAAATTCAGTTCCCTGATATAAGGCACGCACCCCTTCTGGAGCCAAATGAGTCCATTCTTCCGTAGGTTCCTGTGGAGCATGCAACCTTCTGGATAGGGCATCTGCATCCCTATTTCCGATTCCTGGCCGATACTTCAGGCTAAAATTGAAGCTAGAGAGGGCAGCCAACCATCGGTGTCCTGTTGCATCCAGCTTGGCCGTAGTCAACAGATAGGTGAGGGGATTATTATCTGTCTTGACAATGAATTCAGCTCCATACAGGTAGTCTTTCAATTTGTCAACCACTGCCCACTTCAAGGCCAAGAATTCAAGTTTGTGGGTAGGATAATTCCTTTCAGCAGGCAGTAGGCTTCTGCTCACATAGGCAACAGGTCGCAGATGACCCTCATGCTCCTGATAAAGTACCCCCCCCCCAGCCCATCTCGGCTGGCATCAACATGCAGTTCATATGGTTTTGTGGGGTCCACATAGGCCAACACAGGGGCAGTGGTTAGGGTTTTCTTCAGCTGGACAAAGGCCCCTTCGCATTCCGGGGTCCACTGATCCTGGATGGATTCCTTAGCCTTCCGGGATCCCATGGTGGACTTCGCCGGCTTTACCAACTCAGGGACATCATCTTCTTCATTCTTCAGGAGCTCATTTAGGGGTCGGGCAATCTGGGCGAACCCCTCCACAAACCTCCTGTAATAGGAGCAAAAGCCCAAGAATGACCGGAGTTCGGTCACATTTGTGGGTCTCGGCCAGGAAGCAACAGCATCCAGCTTGTCCGGGTCAGTGGCCACCCCTTCTTCAGACACGATATGGCCCAGGTAATGGACCGAGGACTGATAGAATTGGCACTTCTCAGGAGAAAGTTTCAGACCTTCTTCATGTAGCCTCTTCAAGACCTTTTCCAACCTCTCCTCGTGTTCTTCCAAAGTTCTGCCAAACACGATAACATCATCCAAGTATACCAGTACCTCTATCAAATTCATATCTCCAACGGTCCTTTCCATCAGCCTTTGGAAGGTAGCAGGGGCCCCGGACAACCCCTGAGGCATGCGATTGAACTCAAAGAACCCCACAGGGGTGATGAAGGCTGTTTTCTCCCGATCTTCAGGGTGCATGGGGATCTGATAATACCCACTCTTTAAGTCCATCACACTGAACCACTTCGCCCCTGACAAACTCTGTAGGGCATCTTCGATTCGAGGAGTGGTATACTGGTCTGGGATGGTTCTTCTGTTCAGCGTTCGGTAGTCGATACAAAGCCTCAGAGATCCATTTTTCTTCCGGACTACCACTATCGGGGAAGCATACGGGCTCCTGGATTCTCGGATAATCCCGATCTTTTTGAGCTCTGCCAGCTGTTGACGTAGATCTTCTAAGTCACCTAAGGGGACTCGCCGGACTCTCTCCCTGAAAGGCTTGTCCTCACTCAGGCGGATCTTATGAGTGGCACTCCTGGCACATCCCACGTCAAACTCGTCCTTAGAGAATATTACCCTCCATCGAGCAAGTTGTGCCTTGGCCCTCTTCACCCATTCCGGCGGGAGGGCAGCATTTCCAGAGCAGAGCTCCTCTATAACCGCTTCACCGTGTTCCTTTTCTTTGAAATCAATGGGGGCAACTGGGGTAGCCGGGTTGACTTGGCCCAGGAGCACTCTGGCCGGTACCTTCACCGGTGTAATAGAGGTGTTTCTGACACTCACTAAAACCCTTCCACGGTTTTCCTGTAACACCTTCAAAGGGATCACCTCAGGGATCACTTCTATCCCTCTCTGTCTCTCCTTTTGACCCGATTCAAAGATAATGAAAGGACCCGGCTGTTGCCATGTGAGTTTAACAGAAGCCTTAAAACAGGCCACCTCTCCTGGCTGTAAGACCTTTTCCGCTCTGTCCAGCTTCCAGAGTCGTCCAACTCCTTCTGCGGGGGTCTCTTGCTCCAACACTAATCGTTGGTAGGCCTGCCGTAGCATGGGATGGATCCTTGGCGCCTGAGCATCTTGTCCCTGGACCAGTTGTATCAGAAGGCGCCTTACCAGGTCAGTGTTTGTTCCTACGATGAGAGAGCTTTTGTTGGCCCCTGGTGGACGAGGACAGACCACCGCTAAGGTGTCGAAGGTTTCCGCTTCACCAGCCACTGATGGATCAAAGGTCAACTTGATTGGCAGATACCCGTCATAGGGAAAGCTTTGGGTCCCGATACCCCATATCTCCAGATCTTCCAACTTCTGCAAAGGTAGATGGGTAAGATGTTTATCATAGAAGTCTCTATACAAAAGAGTCACCTGGGCCCCTGTGTCAAGGAGGGCTCTTGTGTAAATTCCTTCTACCTGAACCGAGACCACTGGGGAGGGCCCGACCAAGTTAGTTGGGAATTCTCTTGATGTAGCCTTGTTGTCTGATTCAGTTCTCTGTACCCTGGCCCTCTTCTCCTTTTTCTTCCTTGATCTGGGCCCCCGCTGAACCCGGTGTGCATTGATTTTCCCTCCCTCAGTAACCCGGAGTCTAGAACTGGGGATGTTGTATTTGGGCCTGACCCCCTGACTCGGTTTCCCTGATCCTGCACCACTCCTGGAGTCCCTTAAAACTGGCGGACACCCGGTTGACTCCTTCACCGGTGTCCTCTGAAGTTTCCCGCTGGCTCGCGAGGTTTCGTGGCAACCTTTCCTGAGCTGGGACATACCCTTCTAACATGCCCAACTCCCCCGCAGTTGAAACAAGTTAACAATCTTGCAGGCCGTGGCTCTGGATCTGTGCTGAGACTAACAGGTTCATCTGGCCTCTCCGATATACTCCCCTTGGGTAGAGTGGATACCTGACCAGTCAGGATGGACACCATTTCTATCAACTGAGACACTTGGGTCTTTAGGAGTTCAACTTGAGAGTCACCCTCTTCCACACTTATCACTCCAACCCGGGCAGTTGAGTCAAACTGCCGACTTTTCTTCTTGTTGTCCAACATGACCTCTTCCTCTCTGACCATTCGAATCAGGTCGGGGTATTCTAGAATGCCGCCATCTCGACGAGTTCGTAACAGTATGGCAATGGGATCTAAAGGTTGAGCCCCTTTTAGAACCTGTCGTGCACGAGTCTCATCTATTTTCCGGGGGTCTATTCCTTTCTTTAACAGGATCTGGTGGATAATCCTATCCAGACGTTTAATGAATTCGGACAACTTCTCCCCCTCTTCTTGATAACAGTGGTCCAACTGGTAGAGAAGTTCAGCCGCGTTCTCCGTCCGACCAAACACATCTTGCAGAATGTCCAAATAATCCTGTGCAGTGCAGTTCTTCTTGCTAAGCTTTAGATTACGTACAGCCTCTAATGCAGGTCCCCTTAAACTCTCTGTGATTCTCTGCTTCTTGTGCTGTTCTGGTACCTCCCATTCCTCCAAAGCCTGAGTGGCGGTATCTAACCACTCTTCAAACCCATCTTCTGCTGAAGGCACAGGCTGTTTCCCAGAGAATGTCCGGAGCTTCCTATATCCAGTCATCAGATAGCTCGAGGAGTCCCTACTACATTTTGCTACAATCTCCCCAAGAACAGCACACAGTTCTGAGCTAAAAGTCGACAAAGGTGATGACTCAGGATGCCCTTCTTGGACACCTTTTTCTTGGCTGGATACCCCAGGAGTGGTGGATGAGGGACCCGCAGTAGGAACTCCTGGATGTATCAGGTCAGTAGTTTTTACACTGTTTCCGTTGAAATAATCAGGGACCCCTTTCCTCCACTCACACAGTGCATACGTGTGTGGGACAGTGGTGTCGGTTTTTATGTCAATCACCCAGAATTTCCTGTCTGTGGATAGTGCCCTTAAAACAGGGAGGAGCTTTTCTTCAGTCCAGGCTTCTCCCTTGATTTCAACCACCAGGCCATTTTCCACTATGACATTCTCTTCCTTGCACCACTCAGCAGCAGCGGCAGGGTCCATTTCTGCGTGGGAGGGGATTCTGTGGCTGAGAGGGTTGTGTTGCAGGACTGTAGAAATCCCGGACGAGCCCCCACGTGTAGCACCACCCCCGCAGGAGCTGCTGATTATGTTATTGGGTCTACTCCCTGCCTAACAACCCAATCAAATTGGCTCGATCCCTCCTCAGGCACAACTGACCCAGAATAGGACTGGACTATCAAATGGATACACAGATTGGAATACAATACTTCAATATGCAACAGTACCTTGTTACCTTCTTTAACAGTAGTCCTTCTGGGTGACACAATGGAACAGCACACAGGATTGTAATTAATCAAAACTTAGTTTACTATGTATCAAATTGAGTAAGGGAGATACAATACCATACAAGCCCATAAAAGGTTACTTAAAACAGCTTTAAAAAGATAAAAGAAATACCCCCACACTCCTCCTTCGTTAAGGCTAGACACAGTACCAGATAGGTGGGCCTATCTGAGTCCCTCCCCCAGAGTTCTCTTCTTTCTTGTTGATCTTCGCTAGCAAGGTTATTGAATAGAGCTCATTTGTAATCCAAATTAGGAATGAAGATCAAGAGAGAGAAAAAAAAAGAAACAGCAAGCTGTTGGTTGTCACCGCAGGGTGTCTGTGTAACTGAGCAATAACTTCTGCAAAAGCGGTAGCCTCTGGCGACTCCTTTTTAGATCTTATCGTTTGTCTATGAGTCTCCTACTGACAAACCCCAGGGTTTATCACCTCCTGTTGCGCTACCGCTATCTGTAAATAAAGCTATCTCTTTGGCAGATAAAGTCAGTTATTGGGCATGTGCCCTCTCACCAACAGAAGTTCCTCCTTCGCGCGCTCCACTGCGGTCTCAGTCCTTTGGCTATATGCCAGCCGCGCGAGGTCTTTCTGGCGGATGACTTCCGGTCTCTGCAAACAGCAGTATGACCTCCAGGAATGTGCCTCGTGCTTGAGATGGGACGGTTCAACGTCGTCCCTCCAGGCTAAGAGGCTTTGGCCCAATATCCAGCATCAGTCCTCCACTCTCGCTCGCTGGTTCCTCAGAGTCCAGCGCAGAAAGGCGCCCCCCCCGGCTTAGCCTCTCTCTTCCTTTAAATAACTTCCCCCATAGTGTCGTGCGGTGCAACCGTGCACCCTGGATCTTGCAAAGCAGCCTGGGAGATGTAGTTTCTTCATCTCACCAAAAGGAAGTCACAGCCCGGGAAATTCCATGCAGCTACCACTAGAGGGAGCCTAGTTCCTTCTCACATATCAAACAGTATCTTTAAGCATTTTTAACCCCGCTACACATGTGATTTGCACCGCACTGCTATGCAAATCACATGCGATGTCCGTGTGATGCAAATTCAGCCATACAGATTGTATGGCTTAATTTGCATTGCATTCCGACTAAAGTTGTGCAGGACCCTTTTTTTTGGTCCGCATCAGCATCAGATCGCATAAGTGTTCACACCTATGCAATCCGATTCCTGACTGAATTGACAGTTCACACTGCAATATGCAAACGAATCTGGGAGCATCATTAACTTTGTATTGACACTCCCAGCAGTACGCATATGGCAGTGTGAACTGCCTGCGAGTCTGGTGCAATGTGGGAACCCGCAGTGGATTCGCAGGGTTCCCGCATCACACCAATATGAACCGACCATAAAACGTTCAACAAGCCAAATCCCATTCATTTCAATGGCCCTCACATCTGAGCATTCTGTCATCTGAAGCAAAACGTCTGTCACTCAAAAAAGTACATTTTTGGCAGATTACAAGTGTTTTTGGCCCCATAGACTTCAATAGAAACACCTGACTTGAGTGTTTTACGAGCATTTTCTGCTCAAATAGCAGCTCCCCACCTCCTCTACCTCTCCTCCTCCTAGTGCTTTCTATTGGCTAAACAAAAACACCTAAAGCTTTAAAACACTTATAATACACTTCTAAAACGCTTTAAAAATGCTTGCAAAGAATGCAAAAGAGCCGCTGCTCTCATGCACATCACTGGATTGAGATTGGGCTCAAGTAAGTATAAGGGGGAAGGGAATACACAATGTTAACAGGCGCTTGATCACATATCGAACCAAAAGTCCATGGAGTTAAAAGTCATTAATGGCACAGGGGGAGAAAAAGTCCACCATGTAGGGCAGCCATCCAGAAACCAAAAGCCAGGGGTTCCACAGGGCTAAAAAAAAGACAGACAGAGGCGCCTCTAAGTGTAGACTTTATGCAACAGGTTTAATGAATAAAATTATGCACTCACGTTAGTAAGCATAAATTCATGCCCATAAAACAAGGTTCCAGTGTGGAGAAGTGTATATCATCCGGTCATGGACATCCGTCCTGCTGGAGCTGAGATCCTTTCGCCATGGCTGGCTTGTACGGCAAGATTAGAACCAGGAAGTAGGCTCGTGTATTTGCTTGACAGCAAGGCTTGGTGGATAGTCGACCCTGGATGATGTCATCTGCATGCGACGCGTTTCCGAGTGTGCTTGCTGCCTGGGGGAGGGCAGCAGCGCTCCTTCTTCACGGCAAGTATCCAGATGGATAGGTCAGATAGCAAAAGAAATAACTGTACTTTCTATGCAGTCCAATTATCCTTTTAGGGGCTAGGTTAAGACAAGGGATGAGTGAAATATAGGGATTTTGTCAGGTGATTCATACTGTTAAGGTGCTTCAGCACACAAGCTTTAAAGTATAACTAAAGACAATTTTTTATAAGTTTTGGATAGAGTGGAGAGGGATTAGAACACCTCTCAGTTCTTTATTGCTGTCTGTGTCCCCATAGTGGATATTCACCCTCTCTATTTCTCATGTTCACCATTATAACCAAAAGTTAAAATAAATCCTACATTTTGGATTGTCCCTAGATCGGAAAATCTTCCAATGAGGACATTAGTTCTGGTGACAATCAGGGATTCCCTCATATTGGAGGGCTTTCCTGTTTTGGCTATGGGACAGGGCAATGGGAAATCTCCCCAATGGGACACAGAAGGCAAATAAATCCTGACCGGGGTTATCACCCTTACTTACTTTAGCCAAAGTAAAATAAAAGTTTTGCCTTAAGTTCAACTTTGATATTCTTTGCGGTAGGACAGGCTGGCTTTGGGTGGGAGTGAGCAGTGTGCTGCCATTGCAATAAACCTTGGTTGCAGTTGAACATCTTTGGCGTGTTGCTTGTTAATGGATGGTGGATTACTGTAAAGCCCCGTACACACGATAAGAAATTCGGAAGGGAAATTTCGTCCGACGACCGATCTGCCGATTTTCGGATTGTTAGTATGGTGCTTTCGACAGCCGACTCCGACTTTTCGGCTGACAAAATCCTGGCGTGCAGGCATTAAAATTTTTAGTACAGATTTCGACGGGGAAAAATCTTATGAGCAAGACTATGCATGCTCAGAGATGAAAGAACACATAGAAAGCAATCCAACACATGACATCACTTCTGAAGTAGAATTCTGTCGTGCGGGAAAATTCGTGTGCAGTCTAGAGCACATTCCAACCAACGGACACCACTCTGGACAAAAGACGGATGACCGGTTGGCGGAAATTCGTAGCGTGTATACGAGGCTTAAGACAGCGCATTCATTTTGAAAAGGCTACCAACTATGCCAGTTGGCAGTCTACTGCAGCCATTTTTCAACGCAGTGTACGTGTGTTGTTGTGTGCTGGCTTGATGTGTTGGACGCCATTAAAAAATAAGTGGTAATACGCGGCACTAGGTTTGGTGCATTGCCTTCTATTGTGTGTTATTGAGCATTACTGCAGCACCCTGAAGTGACCCTAAAAGAACTAAATTTGGTGCATTGCCATCTATTGTGTGTTAATATGCATTATTGCAACACCATGAAGTGACCCTAAGTTTCCTTTCCTGCTAAAAGTCTCACACTTTACTTATTCGCTTGTAAAACTAAATTCCGGGACTACCGTTGTAAGCCCTTTTATTAAGGCACTCAGTAAAACACAAAGCTAAGAAACATCCTAACTCTCCAGTCCTATCAATAGCGTCTCTAAAATGTGAAAACGGAGTCGAAAGTTTGCTGACCGTCGTAATTGGAAATAAAACAATGCAGCTCATCAGGGCCGGGATATTGCAGAATCCAGATTTATATGGTGAAAGTCAGCCCAGGTCATGTTACCGGGAATATCTTGTGCCTGTTTATTGTATTCTTATACCTTGTGGATTGATTTTGTGGCTTTGAGCTGCAGCCATGTGCAAAGCTGTGTTCTGAATAGTAAAACGTTATCTACTCGGAGAGAAGAAAATTGGGTAAAGTCTATCCAGATTCCGATTAAAGGGAAGCAGATTCAATGTGTACACTTGGAAAATAGTATAGAAGCAAAGGTTGAATCGCTGGCTTTTTGCTAACAGAAGAATTTTATAGGCTGGCAATAAACGTTTTGGGTTCTTTTAAGTGAGTATTGGCAGAAAACACTTAGAAACAAGTTTTGTCTAGTTTCCCAGTAAGCAAAAAAAAAAAGAGAAAACCTTCAGAATTGCCTATTTTACGGCTGCACAAGAGGAACTTATTGTGAGGCAGGAGTCTAGACATGATTCTATGGTTTTAATCTGCATACACTGAAATCAGCACACAGGGAATAGCGGTAGCAGAACCTCGCTGAATGTACAATATGGAATTCTCCTTGTAAGACAGCCAAGCAATCACCCTCATGATCGGTGGGGTGTTATCTGTCTCTAGATAACCGAGATAGGGCACACCTTGAATACAAAGTAACCCTGGCTTAGATATTAACTCCAATGTGTAAGTCACTGTGTATTCTTTGCATTTGTCACACTGACATATGAGCAATATTGCAGTTATGTTTTTTATTATTTCCTGACGTCTTTTATTAATAAAGCATTTGAACAGTTAAAGTAAATGTAAGCTGAGTCATAAACATCTCATATAAGCTTTAGAGCCCAACTCCAGGAAATGTGAGAATTCTCCCTTGCAGTGTGGCTGTGCCATGCATTATGCTATTTTCTTTCCATGGGTTAAAGGATAGAAAATTGCTTGATTCCCAGATCAAGTGTTGATGGGGGAATCCCTCCAGCAGGGCTATTGTGTTCTGTCGGCGGGGAGCACAGCAAGCTACGATGATCACTGCTGGCAGCTTTAGCCACTGGTAGCGATTGGCCCCAAATAAAACCCAACAAGGTGGTTGTACTGAAGTCGAATGATGGATCATTTTTAGTATAACCAGCCTGCCCATAATGGAATATAGATTGGAGCAAATATGGCGCCTTCAGATAGCAGTAGTCTGATCGCCAAAGGGATAGGGGTATTTTACAAGTAAGGAGTGTGCCACATCCCAAATACAATGGAGAGTTTATTCGAATTAGAAAATACCCCTATCCCTTTGGCGATCAGAGTACTGCTATCTGAAGGCGCCATATTTGCTCCAATCTAGATTTGGGTGGGAATCACCCGCTATTGGCAATAGCAAGCAGTTTTTTGTATAACACCCTTTCCCTCTTTGGCCTTTTTTGGCTTTGTTACATTTATATCTATTGACCCATTTGTGGGCATTTACATTACCCTTATTTGATAATATATTTTGGGATAAAAAACCTTTTGCGGGTGCCTCTAAAGTCCTTGCCTGATCTAATTCGAATAAACTCTCCATAATGGAATATAGACCAGTTCCTGCTGATTCGGGTAGAATTTCGAGCTGTCTATGGCTGGCTTAAGTGCTTGTTTAGGTCTAGTGGATTTGGTGAAGTAGATTATACCGGGTCCTCTGCTCCTTCATGCTGCTAGACCGGTCCCCGCAGCATCTTCTCCCCCATACTCCAGCCATCTATGATCTTGATGTCATCACGACAAGCCAAAGGACAGTCAACTTCCACCGCTGGAGAATAGGAGAGCGCCGTCTGTTGAGGGAGTGGAAGATCAGGTAAGTAAACTCTCCACTCGATCTAAACCAGCAGGTAACGCCAGCTGTTCAGGCACAGCAAAGGAGAATTTTCACATATCCCAGAGTTGGGCCTTTACATGAAATTTTGAAAGCTGAATTATGGCCACAAAAACTTGTATTCAAAAGAGTAGTATGGGATACAAAAGAAAAACAAACCTATATAATCTACTATGTAGATGAAGGATTGATCTGATGCTATAACTGTCCCCTACTGGCTCCACATAGAAAGCTGAGTGATGAAAGACTGGTGATTGCTCAGTTCTTGGTCCATTCTGACCGCAGAGCTGTGACTGTTAGTCACTGGCTCTCTGCTCTGTCCTCTAGTGCTCACTGGAGTGCCAGTCTGTGCAGGGGGCCAGAGAGGCTGGCTCAGGCTCTCAGTGGCTGGCTGAGAGGCTGAGCCCGCTGTCAGTCAGGCATGTGGGCATATCCCGACAATAATGTTGGGATCCTTGCAGAGCCTGGACCATCTCTGTGACATCAGCCAAAAGCGGGCTTTAGCCTGCAGTCAGCTGAATCTGGGTTACAAGTGTGCAAAACTAAGTGCGCTCTTGTGACCCACAGAAGAAATACATCCAAAAAAGCTTTGGCCATATTTCTCCTTTAAATATATTCGTCAATAGCCTCAAAGGATATAGATCAGTTTTGGGTGCACCGAATGTTCTTGCAAACCCAAATATTGTTGTAAAAGTAACAATGATCTCATCAGTGTTCTGTACATAGTTTGCAGCTAGCACAGCTGTGGGAGGGACCCAGCAAGCCTCAACCGTTACAGGTTGTCTACAGAAAACTACAAGAGTGGGGTGGAGGCAAGACCAGTCACCCTGCACAAAGAGAAAAAGGAGCAGTGGCCGGTCTTTATTACAAGAAGTTCCTAGATTGAAGGGAGGAGGCTAGTGAAGGTCATTTTGCAGGAGGTACCATTTATTCGAATTCAAATGAAAGGGTTGTGTTTTTAATTATTATCATTAGTAGTATTTATATAGCGCCAATAGTTTGCGCAGTGCTTTACAACATGAAGTCAGACAGTACATTTAGAACAGGATTCAAAACAGGAGGAATCAGAGGGTCCTGCTCGTTAGAGCTTGCAATCTAGAATACAGGATATAGTGGTTGTCCTGCATGCAGCACGGGGGGTCCTCACTTTGAATCCTGCTCAGTACACTACCTGCATGGAGTTTGTATGGTCTCCCTGTGTTTGCATAGGTTTCTACCAGTTATTCTGGTTTACTTCCACACTTCAAAGACATGCAAATTGTTGGTGCTATATAAATGCCTGTACGAACAAGTAGCTTCAGGAGAGGAGATCTTCTTTATGCCAAGTCAACATGGGATCATGAGAGCAAGGCACCTCAGTTTTTTTAGAGAACCCCTACCCTTGAAATGGGTTACCTGGCACATAGTTTATTTAGGTTGATCACTTGGACGTTGGCTAGGACAGATGACAGGGGAGGGCTGGCAGCCTTAGGCCTAGGGGGCAAGTCCAGTCAAGTGGCCCATTGAACCATCAAATCAGCTCACCATCCATGCCCACCTGGTTTTATAATTGAGATTGATGTTATGAAGCAAGACAAACATGATGCAATGTGGTAACTTAATTTAATGTTATTAGCGACAAAGGAGGTTTAACAAAAATACATGACATCACGCCAGGTGGGGGCCTAGGAAGCTCCTGTCGGGCAGAGATCACTCTGCCTGACAGGGAAGTGACTGTTAGTATTGTGCCAGCCGGGTGCAGGAGCGTACTCCGCACATTCATACCGCTCCACTGCAGCTCTGCAAATATAACATTGTGTAGTGGCAACCAGCAGCTGTTTACAGTGTCTGGCCCCTACATTAACCCAGCCCTGAGTGTAGCCTTTTTACCCAGCATCAGAACGGCCCAGGGGGCAATTGCCACCCTGCCCCCCTTCCCAGTCCTCCCCTGACAGATGAGTTCTAGAGTACTAATTTTAGCACATTGGTAAGTGTGCTAGGGCCTTTATGAGGACATTCCTTCCCCTTGAACTGTCAGTGAGTCCATGAGTTATCCAGCAGCTGTGACACACTGACAATGAACTGCAACCACAGGGCTCTCCAAACTTTAAAAAAAAAAAAAGGCCAGTTCACTGTTCCTCAGACTTTAGGCAAGCCAGGCAGTGGTCAGTGGGAGTAAAAAAAAAAAAAAATGACATAGCGCCCCTGTGGCCATTAGGAGGAGAAATTGTGCCCCATAAAGAGTATTAGTGAAAGGAATAATGCCTTATCATTGGTGTCAATGGAAGAAAATAAAAATAATAAACCGCTGGCGCACAAAGGGGAAGATTAGTATCACCTGGGACTAGAACCTGTGTCACTGGACAAAAACCAACAACCAAAAATATAGTTGTCAATTATGATAATACATAGGTCCATATGCTAAAGTCCATAAAGGGTCCATAAAGGGTCCATAAAGGGTTCATAAAAAATCCCAAGGTGCACTCCTGAGGCAGCTCTGGTGACAAGTAGAAGATTGCTTGGAGCCAACTAAAGGAGAAACACAGGCGCCACTCTAAGTGCAATAACTTGAGATTTACTGAATAAATCTCAAGTTATTGCACTTAGAGTGGCGCCTGTGTTTCTCGTCAATGGAAGACATAGTTTTCCATTGTCGGTATCAGTGGGAGGAATAGTGTTCCATTGTTGTTGTCACTGGGATAAATAATACTCCATCGTTGGTGTCAGTGGAAGAAAAAAGTGCCCGTCACTGGTATCAGTGAAAGGAATAGTGCCCGTCATACATATCAATGGGAGGAATAGTGCTTCATATCTGTGGAAAGAATTCCTAATGGTTAGATAAAGGTATGCAAAGGGCCGCAGTTGGGAGACCACTGCTCTAAACCATTTCCAGACCACCTCCCATACTAACAATGCGAACAGTCCACAAGAATTTCATGTACTATTGATGTGCTGAACCATCAGGCTGTCAGCTATTTGAGGAGCGTTCCTGGCAGTTCTGGGACATTAGGCTAGCCATTGGAACACAACCAACTGTCATACCATTGACAAAGGACTGTGTAAGTGATCTGCCTATAGTATGTTTGCAGGTATTCTTGTCATTCCTACCTAGAGGCACCTAGTCTCTATTACACGGTGCACTTGCTGCTTAGTGAAGGATTGCCATACAAGACTTTGACTGTATAAGCAGCTCCCAGAGTCCAGCTTGGCTAAGAAAACTTTCTCTAACTCAGTGAAAACTGAACATACCAATCTTTTCTCCCTGAGTCCTCTGGGGGTCTTTTCTGCATTTTTGGAATATTTCCTTGGATTCCAAAGCCAAGATTTTTTTTTTTAGGAATCGAATGTTATTTTTGGTGAAGGAGAACTATCCAAAACTTTGCCTGAAAGTTTGGCATTGACACCTGGCAGATAAGGAAAACGCTATTTCTTCGAATTCTGCATCTCATATATAATTGAAAACACATGAAGAATTATTGCGGATCTCCTCTTGATGGATTTACAAAAGTTTTCTAGAAAAGAGGAAATGTGAGGTTTCATGGGTTGCTAGCCATAAAATATGTTGGTAGTTTTTGGGCTTGTGAATGTAACACATGCGGTTGTGGTCAATCTAAAGCAGTTGGAGGTTGTATAGAAGCAAGAATTAGTCATGTGATTCCCGAACAGCCACTGGGAATAGCTAATGTGACTTTTTTATCAGTTGCTGTAGCTATAACTGAGCATTTCATATTCCTGATATGTGCCTCCTGTACCATTTGCTTGTACAAAAAAGTATCCTGTTCTCTATTTTAATTTTTTTTGCTTCCTTTGTTTGAAATCTCTCATATTTCTGGCAGTCCCATTTTGCTTTCCTCGTAAAAACTGACCCCACTAAGCAGGAGAACTCACCTGGGTCAGTTCTCTAGCTGCTCTCCTCCAACGATCAGACTTGTCCTGACACCCCCCCCCTGCACAGCCATTCACTGGGAAGATCATTTCATTGATGCTTCTCCTCCCCCAGCTCTTATGCAGCTGAGAACAGAGGGAATGTGATCACTTATAAAAAAGATATATATCATAGGTAAAAAGGCGCTGGTAATCTTAATATATCACGTGTTATAAAAATTAATAGGTGATTTAAAGTGTAATATATGTGATTAAAAATTGCTACAAATATATATATGATCTACTATTGGTGCAATTAGCAAAGAAAAGTGCATACCAGTGCAATTTCAATTCAGAAGTGTTTGTGCTTCTCAAAGTAAATTAATCCACAAAGGTGTGGATCAGTGAACCAATAAATAGATATATAAAGAATTCCATACAAAAATCACATAAGAATATATAAAAATATAAATATATAAATGTGCTCCAAGTAGTGTTTAAAAATCCAGGCAATAGCATGCAATCAAAATTGTGCTTGGTGGATTCTTATTAATCCCTTCACAGTGCTCCAGGTGCTGGGATGTGACAACCGTCAATTAAGAAGTGCTTGTGCTTCTCAAAGTAAATTAATCCACAAAGGTGTGGATCAGTGAACCAATAAATAAATATATAAAGAATTCCATACAAAAATCACATAAGGATATATAAAAAAATCACATAAGAATATATAAAAAAGTATAAATATATAAATGTGCTCCAAGTAGTGTTTAAAAGTCCAAGCAATAGCATGCAATCAAAATTGTGCTTGGTGAATTCTTATTAATCCATTCACAGTGCTCCAGGTGCTGGGATGTGACAACCGTGGCCTCTTACCAGCTAGCAGCAGGTCACAAGGACCCCCAACGCCTGTGATCCCTTTATTGGGTGGATCAGACCTCTCCTCGATTGCTTGGATCTCTGGCTCCTATATTACTCGAGTTGGACCATGTAGTCCCCCCATACACATAAAGATATAGAAGAACAAATAGCCTCCAATAGTGAAATACTGTTTTATTCTCCAAAAAACATACACTATAAGGTGACAATTAGCCTCTTACTATTTGTTGTGCCCTCCTGGCACTGGGCAATTCGGCAGTACAAAATCGTTTTTTTGGGTCTTAGGAAGATATTCTCCGGGGATCTGCAGCACCCTGTATCTCCTTTCCCCCTTTCTTTGTATTGCAGCGGTGGATGTGTATCCCAGCCTCTGTTCCGAATGCCTCTGTGTGTTACTTCCGGGTTAGCATTGACCACAATGCATTTCGCTTAACGAGCGTCCTCAGGCAGTCTGTGCTGGCCCTGTCAGTCACATCTTAAGTATCGCTATCTCTATTATGATTGGCCGGTGTTTAATTTTGCTTTTGTAGCGCCATTCATTTATTTTTATTGACATTAAGTGCCGATCTGTATATTTAACAGGATGGTATCGATTTATTACGTGACCCTTTTATTTTATGTGTATTTGACATTTGCTGCAAATCGCCCGGGTATATTCCTATTCCCCGCATTATACAAACAGCAATTCACATCCAATAATTCTTAAAAACACATAATGTATTTCCCACAATTATAAAACTATTTATATCTAGTATTAAATCTTTATTAATAAAACATTATAAATAAAATTGAAATTAGACATTATAAAATAAAAAATAAAAAAATATATATCTTTAATTGACGCCATCTAGTGGTCATCTAATGTTTCCTACATTCTTTTTAGTGTAATTCGGGACTATAACTCCATCTAGTGGCCATATATAGGAACAATTATTTTTTATTTTATCATTCTTATGGACATAGATATTAATTTATAGGGACATATGCTTATTAAAAAGGTACAGTGTACATTATAAATTTTTTAAAATAATATTATCTATATAAAAATCCATAATTTGTAATTAAAAAAATATATATATAAAATGGATATATAAAATATAAATATGAGATATATTATCTAAAGGCAAGGGATATAATCAATTAAATTCCTAAAAATTATTTAAAAAGCAATTAAGGTCTATGTCTGCATTTAACCCCATGGGTTTTAATGTTTTTAGTCTATGGATCCATGCGGTTTCGTTCTGCGATATCATTTTTCGCATATCTGAGCCTCTCCAATGACTGAATATTTTGTCAATTCCACAGAACCAAAGGAGGGAGGGATCTTGGTTGTGGAAAATTCTGAAGTGATTGGACAGGCTGTGCTTTTTGAAGCCTTTCTTTATGTTATCGACATGTTCTCCTATCCTAATTGCTAAAGTGCGGGTCGTGCGTCCGATGTATTTTAATCCGCAAGGGCAAGTACACATGTATGTAACAAATCTAGTGTCGCAGGTGATGAATTTTTTAATCTCAAATTCCCGATTGTCCGCGGAGAAGAACTTGTGTTCAATCCTTTTCTTAAATCTGCTTGTTCTGCATGCTTTACATCTTCTGCACCTATAGAAGCCATTTTTTGCGAAAAACATTTGTGGTTTTTTTGGTGGGTCTGGAACATTTTTTGATAGGATATTCCGTAGTCCCGGGGCTCTTTTATAAATAAATTTTGGATTCTTTGGGAGGAGTGTTTTTAAAGTGTCATCCCTTAATAGGATGTTCCAATTTTTCTTTATGCATTTTTCAACCTCTTTGTATTGGGTGTTGAATCCCGTAATAAAAGCTAGTTCAAAGTTTGGGTTTTCTTTCTTCTTTTTCTTCTTATTCTTTAGGAGGTCTTCTCTCTTCAATTCGGATATTTTCTTTTGTGTGATTCTCAGGTCTTTCTCTTTGTATCCCTTTTCTCTGAATCTTTCTATTAATTTATCTGTCTGTGTATTGTAGTCTTTTAAATCTGTACAATTCCTTCTAATTCGGGTGAATTGCCCTTTTGGTATCGCTTGTATCCAAGCCGGGTGATGGCAACTCCTCTTAGAGATGTAGCCATTAGTATCCACCTTTTTAAAGAAGGTTCTGGTGTTTAAAGTGCCGTTGTGCTTAAAGATCTCCAAGTCGAGAAATTGCACTGTATTTTTGTCCATATTACCTGTAAATTTGATCTGATATTTGTTTTTATTCATTTTCTTGAAGAAATGTTCCAGGGATTCTTGCGATCCTTCCCACACAACCAAGATATCATCAAGATATCGGCGGTAATACTTCAGTTGTTGTGGAAGTTTTGAGTAGATATCCTCCTCTTCCCATTTGGCTAAAAATATATTTGCTACGCTGGGAGCATAACGTGCTCCCATAGCTACACCCTTTATTTGGTTATAGTACTCATTCTTATACCAAAAATGATGATTTGACATAGCCATATTCAGGCCTTCCAATAGGAAATCTCTTTGTGGTTCCTTTAAATTGGTGTATTTTTCTAAGGCCCATTTGATAGCCCTTGATGCATCCTTCTGTCTGATGTTCGTATATAATGATTCCACATCGATCGATGCCAATATTGTATTTTCGGTGATATTTATGTCCACTAGTGAGGTTAATGTTTCCTTGGTATCCTTTAAAAAGGATTTTCCAATAGCAGCTATAGGCTGAAAAAATGTATCCAAATATTCACCCATCCTAGCATATAAAGATTCTATGCCACTGATTATGGGTCTTCCCGGTGGCTGCTGTAGATTTTTATGAATCTTGGGGATTTGATATATCACCGGCATACGAGGGGCTTTAATATTCAGGTATTTTCCTTCTTTTTTGTTCAGGAGGCCCTTTTTCATCCCTTTATTAATCCACTGTATCATTTTGGCTTTCAATTTATTTGTAGGATTTCCAGGTAATTTAACATATGTATCTTCATCATTTACAATACGATCCAGTTCCTTGGTATAATCTTCTTTTTTGAGAATCACTAGACCCCCTCCTTTATCAGCTGCTCTAATAATGATATTCTTCTTTTCTTCCAAACTTCTGATGGCTTCCCAAACTTCCTTTGTATTTTTAGTTGGCTTCCTTTTCATCATCTGTACCTCTTTTTGAACAATATTCCTGAACACTTGGATATATTGGTAGGTACTGGATTTAGGATTAAAAACTGATTTGTTCCGAAGTTGGGTATGTTGGTATTCTGTTTCTTCCTCTCCTCCTATCCCTTTCTTGTGTTGTTATAGAGAGGATATAAGAAAAATAACTATCAATATGATAATTATAACAATTACCAACAACAAAGAGGAGGAGAAAGACAGACAACATATAGAAATGACCAAGAATATTATCAACCGCCGGGCAGATTAAGACAGGAACCCTCGGGAATGTATAGAGAGAGAGAACGACTCCCTTCCCATCAGGAATATAGGAACAACCAACATCATTACTCATACCCCTCAGATGGCCAAAGACCAGGACCTTCAGAACACTATATCTACCCTCATCCCAATGATGGACAAAAGCCAGGTCCCTCGGGACAATTCAAGCAACAGGGGGAAGAGAGGTCTTGGAAAGACAATTATTGGGCCAACATGCGGGAAAACGCAAAAAAAGAGGATGTAGAGGAGGGAGAAAGAAAACGGAAAAGGGACGTCTAGAGCAAGGGATATTCAATTTAGCAGGGGTGGAACTTACACCATCAGAATTGAAAATATTACAAGAGGGACTGAAATTTGCCCCTGCTAAATCTCTAGATCATTTTGAGACTTTTATCGATCTAGAAAAGTTTACACGAAAACTTAATATTAAGAAATTTTTTGCGGAACAACACAAGAAAGGGATAGGAGGAGAGGAAGAAACAGAATACCAACATACCCAACTTCGGAACAAATCAGTTTTTAATCCTAAATCCAGTACCTACCAATATATCCAAGTGTTCAGGAATATTGTTCAAAAAGAGGTACAGATGATGAAAAGGAAGCCAACTAAAAATACAAAGGAAGTTTGGGAAGCCATCAGAAGTTTGGAAGAAAAGAAGAATATCATTATTAGAGCAGCTGATAAAGGAGGGGGTCTAGTGATTCTCAAAAAAGAAGATTATACCAAGGAACTGGATCGTATTGTAAATGATGAAGATACATATGTTAAATTACCTGGAAATCCTACAAATAAATTGAAAGCCAAAATGATACAGTGGATTAATAAAGGGATGAAAAAGGGCCTCCTGAACAAAAAAGAAGGAAAATACCTGAATATTAAAGCCCCTCGTATGCCGGTGATATATCAAATCCCCAAGATTCATAAAAATCTACAGCAGCCACCGGGAAGACCCATAATCAGTGGCATAGAATCTTTATATGCTAGGATGGGTGAATATTTGGATACATTTTTTCAGCCTATAGCTGCTATTGGAAAATCCTTTTTAAAGGATACCAAGGAAACATTAACCTCACTAGTGGACATAAATATCACCGAAAATACAATATTGGCATCGATCGATGTGGAATCATTATATACGAACATCAGACAGAAGGATGCATCAAGGGCTATCAAATGGGCCTTAGAAAAATACACCAATTTAAAGGAACCACAAAGAGATTTCCTATTGGAAGGCCTGAATATGGCTATGTCAAATCATCATTTTTGGTATAAGAATGAGTACTATAACCAAATAAAGGGTGTAGCTATGGGAGCACGTTATGCTCCCAGCGTAGCAAATATATTTTTAGCCAAATGGGAAGAGGAGGATATCTACTCAAAACTTCCACAACAACTGAAGTATTACCGCCGATATCTTGATGATATCTTGGTTGTGTGGGAAGGATCGCAAGAATCCCTGGAACATTTCTTCAAGAAAATGAATAAAAACAAATATCAGATCAAATTTACAGGTAATATGGACAAAAATACAGTGCAATTTCTCGACTTGGAGATCTTTAAGCACAACGGCACTTTAAACACCAGAACCTTCTTTAAAAAGGTGGATACTAATGGCTACATCTCTAAGAGGAGTTGCCATCACCCGGCTTGGATACAAGCGATACCAAAAGGGCAATTCACCCGAATTAGAAGGAATTGTACAGATTTAAAAGACTACAATACACAGACAGATAAATTAATAGAAAGATTCAGAGAAAAGGGATACAAAGAGAAAGACCTGAGAATCACACAAAAGAAAATATCCGAATTGAAGAGAGAAGACCTCCTAAAGAATAAGAAGAAAAAGAAGAAAGAAAACCCAAACTTTGAACTAGCTTTTATTACGGGATTCAACACCCAATACAAAGAGGTTGAAAAATGCATAAAGAAAAATTGGAACATCCTATTAAGGGATGACACTTTAAAAACACTCCTCCCAAAGAATCCAAAATTTATTTATAAAAGAGCCCCGGGACTACGGAATATCCTATCAAAAAATGTTCCAGACCCACCAAAAAAACCACAAATGTTTTTCGCAAAAAATGGCTTCTATAGGTGCAGAAGATGTAAAGCATGCAGAACAAGCAGATTTAAGAAAAGGATTGAACACAAGTTCTTCTCCGCGGACAATCGGGAATTTGAGATTAAAAAATTCATCACCTGCGACACTAGATTTGTTACATACATGTGTACTTGCCCTTGCGGATTAAAATACATCGGACGCACGACCCGCACTTTAGCAATTAGGATAGGAGAACATGTCGATAACATAAAGAAAGGCTTCAAAAAGCACAGCCTGTCCAATCACTTCAGAATTTTCCACAACCAAGATCCCTCCCTCCTTTGGTTCTGTGGAATTGACAAAATATTCAGTCATTGGAGAGGCTCAGATATGCGAAAAATGATATCGCAGAACGAAACCGCATGGATCCATAGACTAAAAACATTAAAACCCATGGGGTTAAATGCAGACATAGACCTTAATTGCTTTTTAAATAATTTTTAGGAATTTAATTGATTATATCCCTTGCCTTTAGATAATATATCTCATATTTATATTTTATATATCCATTTTATATATATATTTTTTTAATTACAAATTATGGATTTTTATATAGATAATATTATTTTAAAAAATTTATAATGTACACTGTACCTTTTTAATAAGCATATGTCCCTATAAATTAATATCTATGTCCATAAGAATGATAAAATAAAAAATAATTGTTCCTATATATGGCCACTAGATGGAGTTATAGTCCCGAATTACACTAAAAAGAATGTAGGAAACATTAGATGACCACTAGATGGCGTCAATTAAAGATATATATTTTTTTATTTTTTATTTTATAATGTCTAATTTCAATTTTATTTATAATGTTTTATTAATAAAGATTTAATACTAGATATAAATAGTTTTATAATTGTGGGAAATACATTATGTGTTTTTAAGAATTATTGGATGTGAATTGCTGTTTGTATAATGCGGGGAATAGGAATATACCCGGGCGATTTGCAGCAAATGTCAAATACACATAAAATAAAAGGGTCACGTAATAAATCGATACCATCCTGTTAAATATACAGATCGGCACTTAATGTCAATAAAAATAAATGAATGGCGCTACAAAAGCAAAATTAAACACCGGCCAATCATAATAGAGATAGCGATACTTAAGATGTGACTGACAGGGCCAGCACAGACTGCCTGAGGACGCTCGTTAAGCGAAATGCATTGTGGTCAATGCTAACCCGGAAGTAACACACAGAGGCATTCGGAACAGAGGCTGGGATACACATCCACCGCTGCAATACAAAGAAAGGGGGAAAGGAGATACAGGGTGCTGCAGATCCCCGGAGAATATCTTCCTAAGACCCAAAAAAACGATTTTGTACTGCCGAATTGCCCAGTGCCAGGAGGGCACAACAAATAGTAAGAGGCTAATTGTCACCTTATAGTGTATGTTTTTTGGAGAATAAAACAGTATTTCACTATTGGAGGCTATTTGTTCTTCTATATCTTTATGTGTATGGGGGGACTACATGGTCCAACTCGAGTAATATAGGAGCCAGAGATCCAAGCAATCGAGGAGAGGTCTGATCCACCCAATAAAGGGATCACAGGCGTTGGGGGTCCTTGTGACCTGCTGCTAGCTGGTAAGAGGCCACGGTTGTCACATCCCAGCACCTGGAGCACTGTGAATGGATTAATAAGAATTCACCAAGCACAATTTTGATTGCATGCTATTGCTTGGACTTTTAAACACTACTTGGAGCACATTTATATATTTATACTTTTTTATATATTCTTATGTGATTTTTTTATATATCCTTATGTGATTTTTGTATGGAATTCTTTATATATTTATTTATTGGTTCACTGATCCACACCTTTGTGGATTAATTTACTTTGAGAAGCACAAGCACTTCTTAATTGACGGTTGTCACATCCCAGCACCTGGAGCACTGTGAAGGGATTAATAAGAATCCACCAAGCACAATTTTGATTGCATGCTATTGCCTGGATTTTTAAACACTACTTGGAGCACATTTATATATTTATATTTTTATATATTCTTATGTGATTTTTGTATGGAATTCTTTATATATCTATTTATTGGTTCACTGATCCACACCTTTGTGGATTAATTTACTTTGAGAAGCACAAACACTTCTGAATTGAAATTGCACTGGTATGCACTTTTCTTTGCTAATTGCACCAATAGTAGATCATATATATATTTGTAGCAATTTTTAATCACATATATTACACTTTAAATCACCTATTAATTTTTATAACACGTGATATATTAAGATTACCAGCGCCTTTTTACCTATGATATATACCTATTTATTGTTTTATTACAATTAAAAGGGCAGCAGGTTCAACAATCTTTTATTTAAAGGGCCAGGCGCCTTCTCTTTTCTTTTTATTACTTATAAAAAAGAGTAAAAAGGTATTTATATATATTTTTTATATCTATACACAAATGTTTTGCCTTTAATTTCCATTTTAAACTGAATGGGGTGTTTTATAAAATGATCGTTTACAATCACTTTAAAGTGACACTAATCAACATCCTTATTCTCCAGATATAATCCATACACATTGTAAAGGCAGAAGTTTTTTTTTATTTGAATGCATTCAATGCATTAAGATAAAAAGCCTTCAGTGTGAATCAGCCTCCCCAGCACCCCCTAATACTTACCTGAGCCCCATCTCTGTCCAGCGATGTCCACAAGTCCCTCGACCGTCCAGGACTCTCCCATTTGCTCCCGCAGGTGTCAATCAAAATCAGTTAGCCAATCAGGAAAGAGAGGGGGTGGGGCCAGACCGCAGCTCTGTGTCTGAATTAACACACGAAGCTGCAGCTCGGCTCGAGTGCCCCCATAACAAGCTGCTTGCCGTGGGGGCCCTCAACATGAGGAAGGGGCTAGGAGCAGCGAAAATGGACCAGAGAAGAGGAGGATCCGGCTGCTCTGTGCAAAAACCAACTGCAAAGAACAGGTAAGTGTACGAGACACTTTAATGGCCCTGTAATCTTCTTTTCATTAAATTGTTTCTTACCTTACAAAAAAGGAATCTGGAGATCAGGAGAAAACTGAGAGCAATATAAGTAACTTTTTTTTTTTTAGTTAAAGTAAAACTAAAGGCAAAACTTTTTTTTTTTAGTTTTGTATGGAGTATAGAGGGATTAGAACACCTGTTGGGTTTTTATTTTTGTCTGTGTCTCCATCTGGGAGATTCGCCCTCTCTATTTGTTCTGTTTACCATTATCACTGAAAGTAAAAAGAAAACAAAATCTCAAATTTTGGGTTTTCCCCAGAAAAGTAATAGCGGGGAAATCTTCCAATGGGGACACTAGTTCTGGTGACTTGGGGATCCCCAAGGAATTCCCTTAATTTGCAGGGATTTTCGCTCACTTGTAACTCACTTGTCACTGTAACTAATGCCATAGAGCAGCTTTTCCCAACCTTTTTACCAAAAGAGGAACCCTTAGTTTTCAGGTCTTTGTGAACCCCTTCTAAAACCAATTTATTGGGGGTCAGTGGGAAAATCCTCTTTTTATTATGGTTGTCAGAATAACTCCCTTACAGACAGCTAAAGACTATTAGGGGTTTATTTACTAAAGCTAGAGAGGGCAAAATTAGTCACAATTCTGCAGGGAAACCAATCAGCCACAGGTTTTATTATTAAAGCTTAAAACGGAGTTCCACCCTGAAAACATTTTTTTCACTGTCCGCTTGCTCTTAATAACCTGTAAAACAAATGGATAATTCATTTTTTTTTTTATTCACTTACCTTCTTTTTAAAGAAAATATACTTACCTTACTTCCTCTTCCTCACTCTGCGGACACGGCCGCCGCCGTCACTTCCTTCTTGTGTTGACGCCTGGGAGCTGAACGTCATCACTCCCAGGAATCAATGCGCCTGCACCGGCCCCGCTCGTCAATTCCGGTGCAGGCACCTCATTCCCTGCTTAACAGCTTCTGGGCATGTTTAGCAGGGATGACACGCCTGTGCCGCTACTGACAAGCGGGGCCGGTGCAGGGCATTCTGGTACAGAAGAGGACACTAGGGGTGATCGAACGGTTCGGGTCGACCATCGGTTCGGCCCGAACATTGGGTGTTCGAGGTTCGGCCGAATTTAGAACTTTTTGCCCAAAAAGTTCGGAATTTGGCAACCAGAACCGCCCAAAATGCAATGCTTCAGGAAATGGGCTTTAAAAGCCTGTGATTGGACCAGAACCATTAGCAAAAGCCAATTGAGGGGGCAGGAGAATGCTAGGAATGTGATTGGAGTGACTAGGGGGTCCCTAGACCAATCATTAGTGAATACGCCCCCCAGTATATAAGATCGCCCCCGCCATATTCCTAGCATTGTTATACTGGACATGGAAGAGAGTGGAAGCAGTTCTGTTAATTTTACTTTAAAAGTGTCATTTAGCTATTTTTAGTGTGAGGAAAGGGATATCTAGTGTAGTTAGAGTGCTCCTTTACACTTAAGTTAGCTTCAAAAATTTAGTTTCTGTAGGGAAAGTGTTAAGTGTAAGGGGACCGTAGTGTAGTGTAGGGTTAACTGGCAGTGACTGCTATGGCAGGGTGACAAAACCCCTCCATAGCAGGGTGACCGCTATAGAGAAATGATCATTTCTCTGAATAGCTTCGGGACAGGCATATGGCTTCTCACCAGCCAAGCATTTTTTATGCTGCAGGGGCTGCCACTGCCAGTGCTTTTTTGAGGAGATGTTTGATGTCAGACATGACATCTGAATATGTGTATAGGGGGTATATATAGACATATATGTGTATATATACCCCTAGACATATATAGGTGTGATAGTAGCAGAAATAAATGCTTGCGCTAATGAAATCATTTACAGTAATATATTTCTGCTACTATCACACCTATATATGTCTAGGGGTATATATTCAGACATATATGTGTATATATACCCCCTATACACATGTTCAGATGTTTTGTCTGCCTCAAAAGAACCCCAAAAAAATGCCCAGGTGTGTTTTTGCTGGCATTTTTTGGGGGGTTTTGGAGGCAGGCAAAACATCTGAACCTGTGTATAGTGGTGTATATACACACATCCATATATTTATATACACAACTAGACATATATAGGTGTGATAGTAGCAGAAATATATGCTTGCGCTAATGAAATCATTTACAGTAATATATTTCTGCTACTATCACACCTATATATGTCTAGATGTGTATATAAATATATGTATGTGTGTATATATACCACTATACACAAGTTCAGATGTTTTGCCTGCCTCAAAAGAACCCAAAAAAATGCCAAAAAAACGCTAGCGTCAAAAAATAATGCCCAGGTGTGTTTTTGCTGTCATTTTTTGGGAGTTTTTGGAGGCAGGCAAAACATCAGAACTTGTGCACAGTGCCACTATACACAAGTTCAGATGTTTTTCCTGACTGCAAAGAACCCAAAAAAATGCCTTCTATTAAACCGGCAAGGTGTTACAGCAGCGAAGCCAACCCCCTGTCTGAAAGTTTTCTAATACAAACGATCTTTTTTTTATGGTTCTGGACATGCTACAGAGCTGAAACTTCACATGTACACTTTTAGGACCCCCCAGATACTAAATCCAAAGTAAAAATCAAAATCTCTCTCTTTTTTTTTTTTTTTAATTTTTCAATAATTGGCTTTTTTATCAAAAATGACAATTTTTAAGAACTTTTTTTTGTGTGATTTTGTGTCTGGGGGGTCTAAAAGGTGTACCTGTGAAGTTTCAGCTTTGTAGCATGTCCAGAACCAGAAAAAAAGATCATATAGGTGTTAAAGGAGGGTCCCACATCCCTGTTCTACTGAAAAATTATCTTTTTTTTTTTTTTTCATGGTTCTGGACATGCTACAGATCTAAAACTTCACATGCACACCTTTTAGACCCCCCTAGATACTAAATCCAAAGTCAAAACCAAAAAAATATCTCTCTTTTTTTTTTTTTTTTTCAATAATTGGCTTTTTTATCAAAAATGACAATTTTTAAGAACTTTTTTTTGTGTGATTAATAGTTAATGGGGCATGACCCAGAACCCTAGGGACTTTTTAGGGGCATTTATTGGGTTTTAGGGCTTAAAAATGGTGTTTTTTGATTACCGAAGTTCGGGTCCCATTGATTTCAATGGGGTTCTGAAATCCGGGCCGAACTTTCAGGAAGTTCGGATGTTCTGGCCGAACTGAACTTTTCAAAAGTTCGATCATCCTTAGAGGACACAGAAGAGGACACGCAGGCTTCAGCTGCCCACACCTGAGATGGCAGCGCTGGACAATAATTTTTCCAGGTAAGTATTTCTTCTAAAAGGTAAGTGAACCCGGGGACAGTGCAGAGGCTATCATTGCTGAAATGCACTAGCCCTGACTGTCCCGGGGGTATTTTTATCTAAATTTTATTTTTCAGGCAGGAACTCCGCTTTAACCACTTTACCACTAGAGGATTTTGCTGTCTTACGTCTGGGCCACTTTTTGCGATTCGGCGATGTGCGAATTTAACTGACAATTGCGCGGTCGTGCGACGCTATACCCAAACGAAATTTACGTCCTTTCTTTCCCACAAACAGAGCTTTCTTTTGGTGGTATTTGATCACCTGTGCGATTTTTACTTTTTGCGCTATAAACAAAACAATAGCGTAAATTTTGAAAAAAACAACAATATTTTTCACATTTTTTTATATGAAATTCCCCCCAAAAAAATGTAAAAATCAAAATTTTTTTAAATTTTTGGCCAATTTGTTTTCTGCTACCTATGTTTGGTAAAAAAATTCACAATAAGCGTATTTTGATTGGTTTGCGCAAAAGTTATTGCATTTACTAACTAAGGGAAAGATTTCTGTCGTTTTTGGTGTTTTTTTTTTTTAACGAGTAATGGCGGCGATCTGCGATTTTTTTTGCGGAACTGCGACATTGCGGCGGACAGAACGGACCCTTGACTGACATTTTTGACACTTTTGGGGTTACCAGTGACATTACTGCAGTAATCAGTGCTATATATATGCACTGTTACTGTAAAAATGACACTGGCAGGGAAGGGGTTAATTTTATTGGAGAGGGAGGGGTTAATGTATGCCTGGTGCTTACTGACGTGTGTGGGGGGAGGTGACTGAGTGACACAAGGACAGATCCAGCAATCTGACCCTGCCTGTCACTTAGGAGATCCGCCCGCTTGTGTTTACACAAGCGGGCGGATCTCCACACTAGATCCCCGACGATCTGGGAAGAGCAGCGGCGATTGCCGCTGCTCCTCCCCTGGCTCGACTCCTGCTGTGACTGAAAACAGCGGGAGCGAGCCTCCGGTGGCGTGTGCACGCCGCCGAGAAAGGGGTGTGTCTGATGACATAGATCTACGTCGTCAGACGATATCGAACCACTTTGCCGCAGTACTATTACCGTAAGCAGACGGCAAGTGGTTAAATAAACAAGCCCAGGACAGAAGCTGATTTTTTTCTCTGTAGAATTGTGACTAATTTTGCCCTCTCTAGCTTTAGTAAATAAACCCCTTAGCAGTGGCAGCCTGTCCATTGGGGGCACAGGGGCGCCACCCCCCCATCCATGCGTCCGACCCCTAATCTACATGCAGGGCACCAGACGCATAGATTCCAAAGATTCCAATGTTTTTTTTTTTTTTTTTTTTGTGAAGCATGTGATTAGAGCCAGAGGATCTAATAGGCTTCAAAAAAGACTGGGCTCAGGGCGCAGAGCACTGCACCCTGAGCCCACCCAGTTGTGTGACAATAGTGAATGGATATTTGCTATTGTCACATGGATCCTCCTCCTGGCCAATCAGGAAGCGGGTCCTGAGACCGTTTCCTGATTGGCTGAAAAGGAGAAGCCATGCCATTGGCTGAGGAGGAGGAGGAGGGAGGAGACGCAGGAGACTGAGGAGAAGCCGCCACCGCTGCTGCCTGCCTGCCTCCACGGTGAGGGGGGGGGGTATGGTGTTTTCCGTGGGGGGGTATGGTGTGGTCTGTCTGCCCCCGGCGCATGGAGCGCATGGAGCACCAGCCGCCACTGCCCCTTAGTGTCATGCATCTGGCTCTGTCAAGTGGTGCTGTCCGGAACTATGCAGACACCATCAAATCGGGGGTAAATTATTCGCAGCTCAAGGAACCCCTACCAAACAGACTGTTCACTTTGCAAGGGAAATTCCGCTTTGCAAGGGAATGTACTCACTTTGCATAGAATACCCAATCACATGCAAGGAAGAATAAAAAAAAAGGATTTTTCCTTGCACATGATTGCATGATGGAAGTCAGCAAAGTTTATCCTATTTGCCTTTACTACATTAACCTCTAGTTACTTTCCTGGTGATGGATTCTGGTGGTGAATTTCAGGTGGAACAGAAAGTGAGAGGAAATCTAATTAGTGGAGACACTTGACATAAGGGAGCATTTAGTGCTAGGTACAATTTAATGCATTGGTGCATTTTGATAATTCATGTGCATTAACACACAATGGGGTTGATTTACTAAAGGCAAATATATTGTGCACTTTGCAAAGTGCAATTGCTCCGGAGCTTGGGAAATGAGCAGAAGCTCTGCTGACCTCCATCATCCAATCATGTGCCATTCTCTGGAATGGGCTGCCAAAATAATGGAACACAAAAAAAATTGACAGGGCACCCTTTTCTGACGCATTGCATCACAATACACTGTAGTAGTGTGCATTGTGGTAACGGGTTTATACAGGAACGCAGCTCAATGGACACGTGTGAATGGACCCTTAAACTAAATTCACGTTGTTGTGGTTTGTTAACACATGCGCAATAACACACGCTATTTTACATGTTATTCTGTAAAGTCCTAAGGCAGCCCATTTATCTGAATGGGATGCCTATCGCACAAAAAAGCGGTATGCACTTTTGGTAATGCAGCACACAATGAAGCACAATGAACCTTGGTGCCCTGCAATACAGGTGCATTGGTATAGTGTGCTGAGGTGCCATTAAGAATGAAGGGCACTGCAGCACACCAACGCACAGAATGAAGGGCACTGCAGCACACCAACGCACATAACATGTGAATTTGCATTGTTACTAGGTGCATGTGTTACCACAATGCTACAGTGTGAGACCAGCCTTAGGGCTATGATGGGGGTTAGTGTTAAAAGTTACAGGAAGCGTTAGTGTTAATCTTAGCGTGAGGATTACAGGGGGTCATAGGGGTTGATTTACTAAAACTGGAGAGTGCAAAATCTAGCGCAGCTGTGCATGATGGCCAATCAGCTTCTAACTTCAGCTTGTTCGATTAAGCTTTAACAAAGTGCAGTTGCACTCTGAAAGTGCAGTTGCTCCAGAGCTTAGTGAAATGAGATTCACTTTGCAAATAATACCCAATCACATGAAAGGAAAAAAAAAAATGGATATTGGAAGTCAGCAGATTTTCTGCTCATTTACTAAGCTCTGGAGCAACTGCTCTTACAGTGACCAACTGTACTTTGCAAAGTGCACAGTCTATTTGTTTTTAGTAAGTGACCCCTTGGTGTTGAGGTTACAAGAAGGAATAATGTTTTTGTATTGGTGACAAGGGGACTTGGTGTTGGGGGTCAATGGAAGAATTATTGTTGGGAGTTTAAAAAGAAACTGCAGTCTGCTCACATAATTTGTAAAAAAAAAAAAAAAAAAAAAAAGCATCTTTGAAGCGTCCCTCCAACCACTTTGCATATTATTTTATATATACAGTGACTCTGCACTTACCAAATTATGCTGCAGAAATCTCCCTCCACTAAGTCTGGCTGCAGCCATTTTAACTGTGGGCAGCTGGAGCTGCTGACTATTCACTTACTGGATTTACACACACACACACCCACACCCACACACACACACACACATATAAATCAATATGTACTGTATATATATATATATATATATATATATATATATATATATATATATAGATAGATATATAGATAGATAGATAGATAGTACTGTATATATATATACATACACACACACACATATATACAGATACACACATACACATACAGTATATACAGGCACACACACATATATGCATACAGACAGACAACTTACACCCGCTCATTTCTCCTCGCTTGATGAATATTCATGGATCTTTCAGCTCTCCTTGGCTCTCCTATGACTCACTCCTCCTCCCTTGCTGGCAAAATGTAACGAAAGTTAGAGTGAATGCTGTGCATGATGTCATTAGCTTAGGCTAATTACCAGACAAGAAAGAAGAAGTGGGTTGTATAAAGTATTTACTGGCAGAAAAAAAAATGTTTACTATCCAAAGTCAAGAGAACAAGGGTAGAAGATTTAATAAATGGAAAGATGAAATAATGATTGAAGAGCCGCTTTAAGGACGATTATAGAGGGAAAGGGGCAGGGCTAAATACAAACGGTGTCAGGCTCCAAACCGAAGCTAATGCATTACAAATATAAAATATGGTCATTTTCCAACCTTTATCTTATTGCATTCATGCTATCTTGTGGAATTTTCCTTTATGAGACAGAAAACTGAAACTTATAAAAAGCAAAGCAAGATGTAAATGAATAAAGTTGGTTTGTCAGACTGGTAGACGCGAGCCTGAATGTCCTGGTTCAGCGGCAACACTGTCCTGACCGACTCCTGGACGAAGGATCCTTCTCAGTCCCATTAGAAATCAGAGCATCAGACAACTATCAGATGTCAGTGTTGAAGGTGACAGTGCGGAATGCCCTTGTGTTGGCCTCTTTCTGCCACCATCAACTAAATGTACCATAATCTGATTTAAGTGAAAGCCATACTGAGCTAGGAGAAGCTTTGTGATTTCAGATATAGTTTTTGTTTTTAATTTTATAAGTTATCTTTTCTAATCCCTTTCTGTTCTAAAAGAAATGAGCTACTTAGGGAGAAATGAATAAACTTTGTATGATTGATCTGCTGGTCATACACTGCTGTTTCACTATCAACAAAATTGTAAAATTTAGAGTGCAATTGTCCTCATTTACCTCCCGAATCGGAACAGTTTCTGGCATTCATCCAATAACTGGATTACTCACTCTAAGCCCCTTATACCTTATATGACTTAGAAACTCCAGAGTGGCAACTCTTCATACCAAAGAGGGAGAGTGGGAACCCATCATACCAATCAGGGAGAGAGGGAATACATTTGCCAAATGGGAACCTTTCACACCATACAGGGAGAAAGGGAACCCCTCATACTAAACAGGGAGAGTGTGAACTCCTTATACCAAACAGGGAGAGAGGGAACCCCTCGAAACCAGTCTTACTAAACAGATAGAGTTATAATCCCTCATACTAAAAAGGGAGAGTGGGAATGCATCATACCAAACAGGGAGAGTGGGAATGCATCATACCAAACAGGGAGAGAGGGAACCCCTCATACCAAACAGGGAGAATGTGAACTCCGTATACCAAACAGGGAGAGAGGGAACCCCTCAAAACCAGTCTTACTAAACAGATAGAGTTATAACCCATTATAATAAAAAGGGAGAGTGGGAACCCCTCATACCAAAAAGGGAGAGTGGGAATGCATCATACCAAACAGGGAGAGAGGGAATACATTATACCAAATGGGAACCTCTCAAACCATACAGGGAGAGTGGAAATCCTTCTTACTAAACATGGAGAGTTAGAACCCCTCATATTAAACAGGAAGAGTATTATACCAAACAGGGAGAGGGGGAACCCCTTATACCAAAGAGGAAGAGTGGGAATCCCTCAAACTAAGCAGGAAAAGTTGGAATACTCTCATACTAAAAAGGGAGTGTGAGAACCCTTCATACTAAACAGGGAGAGTATGAACTCCTTATACCAAAAAGGGAGAGTGGAAACCCTTCCTACTAAACCGGGAGAGTTAGAATCCATATTAAACAGGGAGGGTGGGAACCTCTCATAAAAAAAGAGGGAGAATGGCAAACCCTCATACCAAAGAGGGAGAGTGGCAACCCCTTATTCCAAACAGGGAGAGGGGGAACCCCTCATACCAAATTGGAACCACTCACACCCAACAGGGAGAATGACAATTCCTCATACCAAAGAGGGAGAGCGTAAACCCCTTATACCAAAGAGGGAGAGCGTGAACCCCTCATACCAAGCAGGGAGAGAGGGAATCCCTTTTACCAAATGGGAACCTCTCACACCAAACAGGGAGAGAGGGAACCCCTCATACTAAACAGGTAGAGTGCAAACCCTTCTTACTAAACAGTGAGAGAGGGAAACCCCTCAAACCAAACAGGGAGAATGGAAACCCTCTTTTTTAAACATGGAGAGTTAGAATCCCTCATACTAAACAGGGTGGATGGTAAACCCTCATAATAAACAGGGAGAGTATTATACTAAGCAGGCAGAGGGGGAACCCCTTATACCAAAGAGGAAGAGTGGGAATCGCTCAAACTAAACAGGGAGAGTTGGAATCCCTCGTACTAAACAGGGAGGGTGGGAACCCCTCAAACTAAACAGGGAGAGTACGAACCCCTCATACCAAAGAGGGAGAGTTGGAAACCCTCATATCAAAGAGGGAGAGTGGGAACCCCTTATACAAAAGAGGAAGAATGGCAACTCCTCATACCAAAAGGAGGGAGAGTGGCAACCCCTTGTACCAAACAGGGAGAGGGGGGGAGACCCTCATACCAAAGAAAAAGAGTGGGAATCCCTTGTACCAAACAGGAACGTTGGAATTCCTCATACTAAACTGGGAAAGTGGGAATCCCCTCATGCCAAACAGAGAAAGTGGGAACCTCTTATACTAAACTGGGAGTGGGAACCCCTCATACCAAACAGGGAGAGTGGGAACTCCTTACACTAAACAGGAAGAGTGGGAACCCCCTCATACCAAACAGGGGAACCCCTTATATTAAGCAGGGAGAGAGTGGGAGCCCTCCATAACAAACAGGGAGAGTGGGAGCCCTCCATAAAAAAACAGGGAGAGTGGGAACCCCTCATACTAAACAGGGAAAAGGGGAACCCCACGTAATGAACAGAGAGACTGGGAACCCCTAATACCGGATAATATAGAGTGGGAACCATTCACAGTTGGCACAGCAAGTGTGCAGACCCAGGAACTCAGCTTAGAGAGGTTAACAATGTTTACATTTCCAGCAACTTTCAAAAAAATATCTGTTCAGAGTGGGGGTCACCCTTTAATACTAGTAACATTGCATGCCTTTACCATTTAAAGCGTAAGAAAGCTTAACAATTACTTTTCTTATTAGCTCCTTGGTTCTTTAAATATACAATTGAAATAATTTTGTCATATCTGTTTAATGAGTGCAAAAAAATCAGTTGATCCTGCCAGAAATGTTTAGCTTCCCTCTGTCCTCTCTGTCCTGTTCACTCTGCCTGGGTTATCTCAAGGAGTCAAATCAGCTCTCCCAGTTTTTAGCTTGGACTACAGAACAATCACTTTTTGTGTTGCGCAAATGAGAAGGGGGGGGGGGCAATTCTGTAGATCAGCAAAAGACAACTTTGCCTGTGTTCTCTCCCGAAATCTAATGAGCCCTCCGATTTCTTAGTTTTAACTACAGAGCAGTCATTCTCTATGAGGTGGGCTTATTCTGTAGTTTATTTAAGACATCTCAAGGAGCCTAATCAGATCTTCCTGTTCTTATCTTGGACTACAGAACAGTCACTTTGTATGCTGTATAGAGGAGTGGGGGAAATGATTCTTTGATTCAGAAAATGATAACTGGGCAGTTTTGACACTATTTCCTATTATTTCAGTCAAAAAAAAAGAACAGTGCTTTCACCCCACATTAGGAAATTAGGAGCTAATGGAACAAAACATGAGGAAATATTCACGTATTGCAGAGATGTC
Source organism: Pelophylax lessonae (assembly GCF_965119305.1). Lineage (NCBI taxonomy): Eukaryota > Metazoa > Chordata > Amphibia > Anura > Ranidae > Pelophylax > Pelophylax lessonae. Next base: position 257,836,051 of record NC_138775.1, on the reverse strand, counting down.
ATGGATAGTATTTTTTAAAACAAGTTTAATAAAGGAATACATACCAAAGCTGTTGCCCTCATTTTAGATGTACTATGTACTATCTAGTACAGATATCTGTACTATCTAGGCTAGGGCATATCTGAGAAGTAGTCAAAAGTGGGAATACATCAGTTTTTAGACTTCACTGGCCACGTTTGTTGTATCTCACTAGATAGCCTTCACCTTTGAATACAACCCATTAATGACCATCCACTACTATGCTCTTAAAAGGCCAACATCCTCCACCTTACATCTAAGTAGGCTAAGTTACAAATAGCAATTGAAAGTACTAAAAAGTACAAAAAAAAATAAAAAAAACAACGTCCACAATTCAAGCCATAAAGGACGAGCATGTCTGACTCTGCTACCTAACTTAATACCTGTAGTATATTTCGAAGACTTAATGTACTCGTCACATCATCAAGAACGTTTCTCTGCTTCATTACCCCACAGTGCAGAGGTGCACAAAATTGCACTTAAATTTAATGATGTAATAATATGCTGCTTTATAAAAAGACGTTTGACTGAATATGTTCCATTTTAGGTAGAAAGGAGTCCTGAAATTCTTTATTTCGACCCGTGCACTTAACTAGTTTTTGTTTCATGGAAAAAGGCCTACGTTTATGTTAAGTGGAATTGGAAAATTTAAATTTAAAGATCTCCTTTTGACTAATTGATTCAGAAATGTTGATGTATTCTTGGTAATATATATATATATATATATATATATATATATATATATATATATATATATATATATATATATATATATATATATATATATATATATATATATACTATATATATATATATATATATATATACTGTATATGTATTGGTTTATTGGTTTGAGGTCTCATTTGTTTTTGCACAATCTTAAATAGTCACCTGGCATTGAGACCAAATGGCTAGACCTGCTCATGTGTAGCATACTTAATTGTGTCCTCCAATTTCATGGCAATTAATGAAGAAATAACATAAAAACAAATGGCTTGTGACAAAACTCAACATGACTATCCAAATAAACAACAATTTCACTGTGTCGTTTTCCACTAATTAGACTATACTTACAATTTGTTTTATTATGTACATCTCCACCAATTTTCATCCACCACAATGGAAATGTTAGCGTTTTGCACTAGACATTTTGTGTGGGAATATATATAAGGGTTGTATGACCAGGTGCGAAATGCTATATTCCATCTGGTGCTCATGATTAAAGTTCCCATGCCAGCCACTTGCCCATATTGTTCCCCTTTATTCATCCTCCAAGCCTACCCAAGTTGAATGTCTAGGTTTTAACCATACACTGCATAAACCCAGCTTGAATGTTTAAGTATAGCTTCCCTTTGAAACTCAACTATATGTCATAGAGTTGTACAGAGAATAAAAGAGCCTATGCTTATAAAATGTTGGTGAAATTCACTGTGATAAATTAGGAGACTTTTACGAATTGAAATTTGGATGTATAACGGGCGATTGTTGGATAAAATGGCATAAGTCCTCCCCAGAGAGGTGAGCTGTGCATGTTTGAACCATGTTATATACAATGGGGATCGAAAGTTTGGGCACCTCAGGTAAAAATTTGTATTAATGTGCATAAAGAACCAAGGAAAGATGGAAAAATCTTAAAGGCATCAAATTACAGATTAGACATTCTTATAATATGTCAACAAAAGTTAGATTTTATTTCCATCATTGACACTTTCAAAATTACAGAAAACATAAAAATGGCGTCTGCAAAAGTTTGGGCACCCTGCAGAATTTATAGCATGCACTGCCACCTTTGCAAGGCTGAGACCTGCCAGTGTCATGGATTGTTCTCAATCATCGTCTGGGAAGACCAGATGTCAATCTCAAAGGTTTTAAATGCCCAGACTCATCTGACCTTGCCCCAACAATCAGCACCATGTGATCTTCTAACAGTTGTCTAGAAAACTGAAACTGAAAATAGTTGACGCTCACAAAGCTGGAGAAGGCTATAAGAAGATAGCAAAGCGTTTTCAGTTGTCAATATCTTCTGTTCGGAATGTAGTTAAGAAATGGCAGTCATCAGGAACAGTGGAAGTTAAAGCAAGATCTGGAAGACCAAGAAAAATATCAGACAGAACAGCTCGCAGGATTGTGAGAAAAACAATTCAAAACCCACGTTTGACTGCACGATCCCTCCAGAAAGATCTGGCAGACACTGGAGTTGTGGTACACTATTCCACTATAAAGAGATACTTGTACAAATATGGTCTTCATGGAAGAGTCATCAGAAGAAAACCTCTTCTACGTCCTCACCACAAAAAATCAGCGTATTTTGAAAGTGTAAATGATGGAAATAAAATCTAACTTTTGTTGACATATTATAAGAATGTCTAATCTGTAATTTGATGCCTTTTGGAGATTTTTCCATCTTTCCTTGGCTTCTTTATGCACATTAATACAAATTTTTACCTGGGGTGCCCAAACTTTCGATCCCCACTGTAGCCATGAGTCCTACAGCACCATATGGTGCTCGTCATTAAAGCTCCCGTGCCAGCCATGGTATCCCTTCTTAAAGTGAATATATGCTTTGCCCATATTACTCCCCTCTCTTCGTCCTCCAGAGCCTACCCAAAATAAATGTGTAGGTCCTGACCATACAATGGAAAAATCCATCTTGAGTGTGCAAAATATAGGTTCCCTTTGAAGCTCAACTATAGCCACACTTTTTTGTTATAGTTTTGGACAGAGTAGTGAAGAGCCCATACCCATCAGACCTTGTCAAAATCCAATGTGATAAATAGAATGAACAATACATTACAATTTGAAACTTGGATGAATTATGGGCATGGGAATATTGGATAAAATGACCATTATGTTCCACACCGCTAACCAGTAGACAAAGTGACTTAGAGGTTCCAGGGTCATTCCTTACCAGGGCACTGCCTGGGGTTTAATTTCCTCCAGGTGCTCCACTTTCCTCCTCCAATCCAAGAAGACATACTTTTAGGTTAATTGACTTCTGCCCAGAGTGTCCCTAATGTGTTTGTATGTAAGATCGTAGTACAGGCATTAGATTGTAAGCTCCTTTGGGGACTGAGACTAATGTGAATGGCTTGATCTTATCTGCAAGGCATTCCAGAATATGCTGCAAATGATAAAGAGTGACAAATAAAAAAGTTTTACAGTTCCTTGTTACTGTTAGCCATTTGTTGTTGGCTGTTTTGTTGATTTGTTTCTAATTAACAGGTAAGAATTAACCTTGTTTTCTGCTCCACTAGTCAAACAGTTTATTAGTATATTGCCGGAAAGCCTGCAGCTCCCAGAGAGGTGAGCTGTGCACTTTTGAACCGTGTTATATAGCTGCGAGTCCTACAGCACAAATTGCATCCTTCACTTCTTCCATGCTGAGCTCTCTCTGTAAAAAAAAACATTTGTTATTTTACTTTTCAATTATTGTTTTTTTTTTTACAGTTTTTTTTTGTTTTGTTTTGTTTTTATTCTTTATTTTTTTTTTTTTTTAGTGAATATATTAAGTATTACTTTGCTCAGGTATAAAGCAAAATGTTGTTTTTAATGCTATATAGAGGCTTGCAGGAAGCAAATAAAAGACCAAATTCAGATACTTACACTGGTTGCATTTAGCCCAATTGTACCCTCTGTATTCATCATTACTGGATGTACAGTAAATATGCTCCTCTTTATCTTTTTTACATGCTTTGTGCTGCAACAAGGGATAAAATAGCTGACAGCATATTGGCGAGTTGGACTGCTGCTCCCACATACAATGCGAGGGTCCAATCTCCAGTGGTCATACAAGCACCAATAGTCTCTGCCCCATTCAACAAATAAAAAAAACGAATAAAAAAATCTGTTTTCTTCCAGGCCATCCTAAAGACAACTGTACGTCATAAAAAGATAGATAGATAGATAGATAGATAGATAGATAGATAGATAGATAGATAGATAGATAGATAGATAGATAGATAGATAGATAGATAGATAGATAGACAGACAGACAGACAGACAGACAGACAGACAGACAAAAACGGACAATTGCGAGGTCGTGCGACGCTGTACCTAAACGAATTTGACGTCCTTTTTTTCCCACAACAGAGCTTTCTTTTGGTGGTATTTGATCACCTGTGCGATTTAAACCATGCGCTATAAACAAAAAAAGAGCGATAATTTTGCAAAAATAACAATATTTTTCACATTTTTTTATATGATATTCCCCCCCCAAAAAAAGTAAAAATCAAAATGTTTTAACATTTTTGGCCAATTTGTTTTCTGCTACATATGTTTGGTAAAAAAAAATCGCAATAAGCGTATTTTGATTGGTTTGCGCAAAAGTTATTGCATTTACTAACTAAGGGAAAGATTTTTGTCATTTTTTTTTTTTTTTAACGAGTAATGGAGGCGATCTGCGATTTTTTTTGCGGGACTGCGACATTGCGACAGACAGATCGGACCGTTGACTGACATTTTTGACACTTTTGTGGGTACCAGTGACATTACTACAGTAATCAGTGCTATACATATGCACTGTTACTGTAAAAATTACACTGGCAGGGAAGGAGTTAATTTTTTTGGAGAAGGAGAGGTTAAGTGTGTCCCTAGGGCGTGTTTCTAACTGTGCAGGGATGTGGCTTTTCATGTAACAGCAGAGATCTACGATCCTACATAGCAGGACGGTATGATCTCTGCTGTTACACAGGGGAGAATGACAGGCAGCTTTGTTTACATTAGCCGCCTGCCTTTCTCCCTCTGTAACTGACGATCGCGAGTGACCGACGGACATCGGGGCCGCCGGTCACTCGCGCGGAGGTGTCCGTGAACGAGCGGGGGCAGGAGCGCGCCTCCGGCGGCGCGCGCTCGCCCCCTATTGGCTCACAGGCGAGTGACGTACCGGTAGGTCACTTTGCCTGCACGGGGCTGACCGCCGCAGTATATGTACTTGCGGTGGTCGGCAAGCGGTTAAAGTTGATCTCAACGCTTAATGTCCCATTAAATAGGCTGCTCAGTCATTCATTGGAAGCTTTGTATTCCATGCACGGATACAAAGCTTCCCCCCTGAGGCAGAGTTCATGATGTCATTCGCCCAACTCTCCACCTCAGCCAATCAATGGAAGCTTTGTTGTCATTCATAGAATACAAAGTTACCTGTGAATAGCTGAGCCCCGACTGTATTTTATTCCAAGAGTGAGACGGAGAGTCCCCGTCCCACTGCCGGAACACAGCACTGTATAGTCTATTTAGCTGAGGCTACATACAGTTTATACAGCACGCCCAGCAAGCGCACCTGTTGGCAAGCTTGGCCCAAACAAACTATTAAAGGGGACCTTTAATATGGAGATCAGCTTTAAATGTTTTTTTTCCTACCTTCTAACTGCCACTTTTGCTGTATAATAATACCACTGTTATACAGAAAAATACAAGGTTCAGATTGGCTGACCCAATTCTATGGCCAAGTGCCTAGGCTTTTAAATATTGCCAGCAAACCAATGACCAGGGGATGGTGTTGGCAGGAATTGTCCAGTAAGACAAGGCACAAATAGGTAGAAAAATGGACAGGGAGACAACGATGCATTGTCTATAAGGCTGGTAATCCATCGCTGCTACTCCTTTGACCCGTCCTGATGAACTGAATTGGCAATTTCTTATTTTTTTTTTGAAAATCTATTTTTATTGTTTTAATAAAATAGGAAAGAGAAAAGAAAAGTGATTATGTCGCATCTGAAATCGCACTAGTGTGAACCATCACTAATAGTGATTTTAACAAAGGCCTCACCCATAGGATAAATCACAGACATGACTGACAATGTAGCCAAGGTAAGATTATGGCTCTGAAAAGAGAGTAAGCAGTATTGGTCTTTCAACACGTCCCTGTGATGTGCATGGACTTCTACTAATTGTACTGAAGACAATGTGTGGTTGGTAGAAACTGAAAGGTGACCTCAATATAAACTGCTGATAAAAGGAGACTTTACAGCTGTGAGTGTGACAGGTAAGTACAAGATAAGGGACAGATAACACCAGCCAAAAATAAAGGAAGCTGATAAGTAGAAATGTTCACTTGTGCTCTATTTTATCTCCATTGGTTGTTATCAGAAACTGATTGTTTTATAGGGGAGGATAAGAAGCATTTGAGTTTGTTTATTCACTGATTAGTAGAGAACATAACGTAATCAGGTGGATAGGGGGGACAGGAAATTACTTTGCAATTGAGTGATTACAAGTTGACCCAGAAAAAAAACTGGCACTGAATACTGTGTGGAAATACCCTAAAAGTACCCTAAGGCTGCCCAAAGTACATGCACTCTATTGTTAAAAGTATTGGGACGCCTGCCTTTACACTCTCATGAACTTTAATGCCATCCCAGTCTTAGTCTGTAGGGTTCAATATTGAGTTGGCCCACCCTTTGCAGCTATAACATCTTCAACTCTTCTAGGAAGGCTGCCCACAAGGTATAGGGGTGTGTCTATGGGAATGTTTGACCATTCTTCCAGAAGCACATTCATGTATTTACAGTCCTTGCTTTGTGAACTGGTCCAAATCTTCTGGAAGAATAGTTAAACATTCCCATAAACACACTTCTAAACCTTGTGGACAGCCTTCCTATAAGAGTTGAAACTGTTAAAGGGTGTGTACAGGCAGGTGTCCCAATACTGTTGGTAATATAGTGTATATACAGTATATATATATTAACCAGTTCCCGACCGCTTACATTATATTTACTGCGGCAGGCTGGCTCGTACAGGCAAAACGACGTACTGTAGGTATACGTCGCTCGCCTGGGAGGAGCTAGGGGTGAGCACGCGCCGCCGGCGGTGCATTCCCGCCCCCGATCGTCAGCGGGGAAGCCGATGCATGTGTCAGGTGGCTCCGATTGCCGCCTGACACCCGTGATCCCTCCCCGCAGAGAAAGAAGGACGGTCAGCTGTTGTAAACACATCTGACCGTCCTTCTCCCTGAAATGATCATAGAGTTCATGTGATCCTTCTATATAGGATCACATGTCTCTGTGGTCATCTTAGAAGCCACGCCCCCCCCTACAGTTAGAATCACTCTCCTAGGGTCACATTTAACCTCTTGATTTCCTATACTGTTAACCCCTTCCCTGCCAGTGTCATTATTACAGTAACAGTGCATATTTTTAGCACTGATTACTGTAGAATGTCACTGGTCCCCCCAAAAGTGTCAAAAATGTCAGTCGCAATGTCGCAGTCCCGCAAAAAATTGCAGATCGCCGCCATTACTAATAAAAAAAAACAATAAAAATTACATAAATATTTCCCGTAGTTAGTAGATGCGATAACTTTTGCGCAAACCAATCAAAATACACTTATTGCGATTTTTTTTTACCAAAAATATGTAGCAGAATACAAATTGGCCTAAAATGTTAAAACATTTTGATTTTTACATTTTTTTTTTGGGGGGGGGGGGGAATGTTATATAGCAGAAAGAGAAAAATATTGTTTTTTTTTTTTTTCAAAATTATCGCTATTTTAAAAAATAAAAATCACACAGAAGATCAAATACCACCAAATCATGAATGAGAAAGGTTGGGACTTTAAGTGAGGTGTGCTACTAGACCAGGGCGAGGTGTGATAGCTGATCACACCGATTCAAGGCAACAAAAGATGTAAATAATACAAACAGATGTTTATTAACCTCCCTGGCGGTATGATTCTTTCGGATTTTAGGTGCTGAAAGCGGTACCATTATTTTGCTTGCAATTCTGGAGAATGAGCAGCCCAAACCAGCTATTTACTAATGATTTCTTTTTACCGTGTGTTCTTCTTTATAACATCCCGAGTATGATAAAGTTTGAAACACAAAATCCTAAATTATAATATAATAAATAACTATAAAATAATAATATAATAATAACACTTTTTTTTTTTTTCCAAAAAATAACACTTTTTATTCAATAAATGATAGTAAATCATGTAATCAAAAACACTGACATTTTTTTTTGTCAATCAAGGATGCAATATATTTTTTTTTTTCCCAAAAAGGATGCAATATTACTCTTCATACTGCTTCAATAAACGTCCCGGGTGTGGAAAATTTTGAAACAGGGTACAGCGCAAAGTCCAACATCACAGTCTGGACAGTAGTACCGTGTTTCTTTTCTTATTTTCCGCCCGGTGTCGTCGTGCTTGGAACAGCACACCACACACATTCTTGTGGGTGCAGCCTTCTTCTCCGTCGGCGGAATGAGGTCCATAAAATGACGACCGGTCAGTCGTTCGGGGTTCACGACACCAGCCGCACGGCGTCCGGATCGACTTACAGTTGGTGTCTGGTGCCTGAGAAAAATCAGCTCCGCAATTTTCCACACAAAGTCCGCATGGATCATAGGCCGGTCGCTTTTCTTTTTCAGCAGAATGAAGGCATTCCATAAACACTGCTCCAGGAGGTGTCTGAAAATTTTTTTATAGTATTTCTTCTGCTGTTTCCGCATTGCTGGATAGAAGGTCATGGCCTGGTCAGCTCTGTCCACACCTCCCATGGTGTTATTGTAATCCAGGGCCAGTTGCGGTTTCAGCACATCTTTTCCCCCTTTTGTATGGACCATGACAGTGGCGGTGCTATGGATGGTGCTCATCAGGCAGACATCTTTTTTGTCGCGCCATCTAAGTGCCAACATTTTGCCTTTCTGCCAGGCAACTAACTCTCCAGGCTTGAGTTTTTTGTTGGCAAAGCTGGGGGGCATGTCACGCCGGTTTGCTCTGACGGTCCCATAAGCATCCGTCTTGTGCTGTAGGAGGAACTCAAACAGTTCTGGGGAGGTGTAAAAATTGTCTGTAGTGACACAGTACCCCTGATCCAGCAGAGGCTCAATCAGCGTCAGAACTGAAGCAGTTGCCATCCCATAGCTGCTGAACCTTGGGTTAAACTTAGTTCCTCTTCCGGTATATAGGACCGAGTTCCAAATATATCCAGAGCTGGATTCACACAGCATAAAGGATTTTATTCCAAAGCGTGCTCGCTTGGACGCAATATATTGGATCCAGCTAAGTCTCCCTTTATACGCCATAAGACTTTCGTCAATGCAAATGTCTCTTTCTGGGACATAGGACCGCTGGAAGTTTTTCAAAATTAATTGATAAATGTCCCAGATTTTTTTCAGCTTCGGAGCCGGATGAGATGTTTCATCAAACTCCTCATTGTTGGCAAAGTGCAAATATCGCATTATAAGGGAAAATTTGTACTCCGACATTATGGTTCCAAAAAAAGGAGTGGCCAATAATTTGTTGGTGGTCCAATACCACTTCTGCAGGGGTTTCCCCACCACTCCCTGCAGAATAATAAGGCCCAGGAATCTCCAGATATCCGCACTGGTAACGGGTTCCCACATCCTGCTCCTGGAAAACCGCCGATGTGCTGCGGTTTGTTGTTGCTGGTACCGGTTGGTCTCCACAACAATTTTTTCGATGACCTCATCGGTCAAAAAAAGCTGCAGATACGCCAAGGGGTTATCCTCCTCAACATCCACTTTGAGACCAGGCGTTCCGGTATACGGGAACCTTGGGGGCGCTACGTGCTCCATACCGCAGTCGATCACGCACCACGTACGCACATCGCTCGGCACATCATCATCACTAAACTCACTTTCGTCGGATGATGAGCTTTCCCATGCATCGCTGTCACTCCACTCTCCGTGCGATTCGGGATCGCTGTCGCTATCGCCCAGCAGGTCATACATCGCTTTAGATGTTGCGGCACGCTTGCTTGAGGCCATGGTCGCTCTGCAATAATCCAGATACAAAGTATGGAGATAATGCAGGAAGTGCAATGGAGAAAGCACTGGGGGGCATAAAAAGGTCACTTTATTATATTTTGGGAATGTAATCCAATAGGATTACAGTGTGTCAGTGTGTTTGGTGTTTATACTTTTTGAATTTGCCGCCGGTTCCACCCCCCGGCGGACGTCACGTCGCCGGAGACGGAAGCCGGGGCTTACAGACGATCGAGAGGAACATCCGCCGCCGGACACCGCTCTCATACATCGCTGGATCCCGGAGAAAAGGTAAGTGAAACCTCCACCAGGATCCAGCGATCTTCCCAGCGCTACCCCGAGTGTGACTCGGGGTTACCGCTTTTGGCTCAAAAATCTTACCCCGAGTCACACTCGGGAATACCGCTAGGAAGGTTAAGTGATCATCACGATGGCAAAAAAAACTACTTCATAAGCAAATACAGAGTAAAAGAAATACATCACAGTGAATGAAGTCATGACATAAGTACATGGACAACAAAACTAAAATAGCTGAGAGCTGGTTAATGCAAGATCAGGTATAAAATATAACAAATAGTAGCAATGCATGTCAACGTATGTTGGTGGTAGCATCCTATTGCTCAACGCGTTTCATGGAGTATTTTCCTCTTTTTCAAGAGCAGATGCAAACAATGGTCTGTAACCAGTAAAAAAGCATGTTAGGAGTAAAAATGTAGGCTGGGAATACATGGTGGAAAACTAGTATGGAGAATAGGGGGGAGGGAAGATCCAAACAGGAAAAACCAACCGGATCAATCCGAACCCTTCCTACAGGTTTTACCTTGCAGTGCCAGCTCAAAGTGATATATAAGATATTGAAGGTTTCAATGTATGTAAAAGCATCCAAGCATATCCAACTGGACCTGAGGAAGCAGTATTGGTAAATGTGTACATGTTCATGGACCACATGATTGTTAATATGAATCTTCGTATATGGGGATCAGGATGACAAGAATTATGGTGTAATAGGAATTCTAGGAGTAAAGAACAAGGTAGTGTAAATGGGTATAGTGTCAACATAAATCAAATGTCAAGAAGGCATGTGATAAGTGACTGCTGGTTGAGTACCCCAAACCAAAGGGGGAAAGTGAAAGAGTGTAGGAACAAAGCAGTAGTGATCCTCATTAAAACTGAGGAATATATAAGAGAACATGAAGATGTGTATAGTGACACCAAGTGACCATGACCGATGTAAATGGAGTGTGATAAATATAATTAGGAAGTGGAAAGTGTAGCTGAAAGGGAAAAAGAGTGCCTAGGAAACCTGATGGATTAGAGAGGAGAAAAGTGATGAGGAAAAAATGGTGGAATTAGTGAATATATTCACCATAAAAATTATTACCTGTAACCAAACAGTATATAGGTAGTCCTAGGTATATGTCAATCGGGGGTAAATGGAATAAGCGAATGGAGTCCTGGAGAGGGGGGTGCGTATGTGCATATGCACACCTCCACATGACATTCTTCTATGGCTCCCAGCGTCACGCTGGCGTTCAAATATGAGGGGATGCGTCATCAACTTAGCGGCAATTGCCGCTCAGGTGTGTGACACCAAAGCTCCCTCACATGGTAAAACGTCCGATGGAGAACTCCATGCCGGCGTGTTGGCGCCTATAAGATGACGTCACACGTGCGGCATGGGAGGCGTGGCGCCGATGCGCTGTGAGCGAGACCAGCCGTCTCCCCCTGGAGGGGGAAAGGGAAGGTGTCCAGAGCGGATCGCAGTTCCCGGAAGTGTACAGCGGATGCAGCATACTGTGTATAAACAAGTAGTCCCATAGGATGGTACCAGAGATGTATGGCTGAAAAAACATATATATATATATATATATATATATATATATATATATATATATATATATACACACATGAATATTAAAATGTTGCCTAAAAAATGTTAATGAAATGAGTAACTAAAGGCCACCAAGGGGATCAATGGGGGCATTAACCTAAATTTGCTGGTAAGCTATATATAAGGGTGCCCTGGGTGGTGACAATACCTCCATCCCTATGGTTCTGTATAGAAGAGGGGGGGAGTTTGGGACTTTAAATCAGGCACATGGGGGAAAAAACATGTGCCTCCATCCCTATTCGAGACATGAATGAGGAAGGTTGGGACTTTAAGTGAGGTGTGCTACTAGACCAGGGCGAGGTGTGATAGGTGATCATACAGATTCAAGGCAACAAAAGATGTAAATAATACAAACAGATGTTTATTAAGTGATCATCACAATGGTAAAAAAACTACTTAAATATCATAAGCAAATACAGAGTAAAAGAAATACATCACAGTGAAAGTCGTGACATAGTACATGGACAACAAAACTGAAATAGCTCTATTTATGGGAAAAAAAAGGACGTAAATTTAATTTGGGTACAGCGTTGCACAACCGCGCAATTGTCCGTTAAAGTAACGCAGTGCCGAATCGCAAAATAGGGCCTGGTCATTAAGGGGGAAAAATCCTTCCGGTCTTAAAGTGGTTAAAAGATTAACTGACCTCAATTGACTTTTTATCATTTATTGACCACCTACTGACCCCCATAAATGTGATGGCCTTGACCCCCAACCATTTAGGTAACCATTAGGATAATCCCATCGGGGTCAATATAGACCACTTTGGAGTTTTCTGCTCTAGCATAATATACCTTGTTACAAACAATGTATTTTTTGACCAAACAATCTTCTTTAAACGCTAAAGGCATCAGAAAAATATGTGCCATTCAATTACCCCATTTCATTTGTCTAAAAAGTCACATTTCCCAACCCCCCCACAGGCAGACTTGAGTCCACAATGCACTTTGTATTTTGCAAGCACAATGAAAAACACAACAATTAATGTCACCGATTCCCATCTCACATAATTTAAGAGCAATAAAACCAGTGTTTAGTCATGTATGCTGCAAATTATCAAGTCAAAAAAATAATTAGGAAAATGACAAGAAAGCGAACACAGTTTTCTTCCTCTTTTAAGAAAATAATTGATTAGAGCCGTTATTACGAATAAGAGAAAGAAAGTTGTGTAAAAGTATAAAATTATAAGCATCAAGCAGTGAGAAGCAAGCTTGGTGTGATCTGACATTTCTGAGAAGTTACAAAGGGCTGTCAGTGCTTTATAAAGGTGGGTGAACGCCCACACAACAATATACAGACAGATACCAACTTAAAATCACTCTTACTTGTACAACCAGGTAATCAATTAATCTGTCTTAACACAAATAAAGATGTGATGGATTAATGAATACTTTAATTTTTTTCCCAGAATACTGTGCCGATCCTGAACCATACTACAAGAAAGCATTTAAGTGCCTTCTCAATCTCCTTGTTTCTTACGTTTTTTTTAACTTAAAGCTGAACTCCGGGCACAAAAACGATACTTTAAATATAATCGGCAATAGCCACAAATGGTTAAAAATACAACTTGTGTTCCCTATTTGTGTTTGTAAAACCAGTTATTACATTGTAAAAGGAGAAGAGACATCATCGTGGTGCTGTACATAGCCTGTGCAGGGAGCAGAGCTGTGGGAGGGGCCTAGCAGTCCATCCTCTACAGACTACCTGCAGAAAACTACAGGAGGGGGTGGAGACAGGACCCTCTATAGACAGATGTCTTTATCTTAGCTTAAAGCGGAGTTCCAGCCACAAAAAAAAATTTCAACATACATACCCCCGGGACAGTCAGGGCTAGTACATTCCACAATGGATAGCCTCTGATCTGTCCCGGTTCGCCCTTACCTTTTAGAAGAAATACTCTTTTTTAAAATTTCTTCTCCAGCGCTGCCATCTCAGGTGTGGGCAGATTGAAGCCAGCGCGATCCTCTTCTGCGTCCTCTTCGGTCCCACGATGCACTGCGCCGGCCCCGCCGTCACTTCCGGGTCTGCAGCGTCATCCCTGCACAGCTTCTGGACATGCCCAGAAGCTGTTTAGCAAGGTATGACGCGCCTGCACCGGAACTCACGTCGGGGCCGGTGCCGTCGCATTGATTCCTGGGAGCGATGATGTTCAGCTCCCAGGAATCATTGCAAAGCGGAAGTGACGGCCGCCAAGGGAGGAAGTGGAAGAAAGGCGAGTATGTTTTTCTGCAATTACAAGGTAAGTAAAAAAAAAAAAAAAAAACAATCGTAATTACCCGTTTCTTTTTCAGGTGAGCTATAGCAAGCGGATGGCCCAAAATCGACTATGTCGATTTTGTGGCTGGAACTCTGCTTTAAGTGTTAATGTCTGGTAATGCATGGGTTAATGTGCTGTGGTGTCAAAAACCTTTTTGGTTGGTTATGCTTCCCGTATGTGGGATATACTGCATACTGTATATACAGAAATAAAGGGTTGGGTCAGTTGTTGTTGTTGGTTATGGGAATTGAGAGGACCATACACAAGGAGATGTAATATTGGACTGGAAGTGGGGTAACTCCTTAGTAGGACCATAAAATGGGATTCAGTGGAAGCTAAACTATTATTAGGTGGAAATGTATGCAACCTAAAGGTATGAGCACCACAGAACAGCCCAACTACTAGGAATAGAAAATGGACCATATTGCATATCGTAGTTGGATCTACCAAAGACTGTATGACAAATAATTCCCAGTAAAAAAAAAAAGTTGCTGGTTAAGTAAATTGCGTGATCTCAGTTACTTTATGAATAGAAAGAGTGGATGTGTAGTCTCCAGCAGGGGTCTCTAAAGAAGCTGAGGGTAAAGGTGATGGACTGGCCAAGCATATCTTCAGACCTAAACCCTATTGAGCATCTGTGGGGTATCCTCAAGCAGAAGGTTGAGGAGTGCAAGGTCTCAAACATCCACCAGCTCCGTGATGTTGTCATGGAGGAGTGGAAGAGGATTCCAGTGGCAACCTGTGAAGCTCTGGTGAACTCCATGCCCAAGAGAGTTAAGGCAGTGCTGGAAAATAATGGTGGCCACACAAAATATTGACACTTTGGGACCAATTTGGACATTTTCACTTAGGGGTGTACTCACTTTTGTTGCCAGCAGTTTAGACATTAATGGCTGTGTGTTGAGTTATTGGGAGGGGACAGCAAATTTACACTGTTATACAAGCTGTACACTCACTACTTTACATTGTAGTAAAGTGAGTACTTTTGTACTTTTGTGAGATACTGTATGTACTGTACTTATGGTTAATGTTATTTGCTGGCTGCAGTAGCTCTTCTACTCCCAATTACTTTAGTAAGATTACTGATTCATTTCCCAGGTAGGGAATTCCCTCTGTTCACAGAGGCCCTGTCCTAGGTTGGGCACTGCCAACTTTATTTTCAATCTCACTCTTCTACTTAGCAAAGGTTTTGGCTCTCTTATATACAGTTACAGTTACAGTTAGTGCAATATCTTGTATGGGTAGGGCAATTTCTCATAGCCCCCCCCCCCCCCCCCCAAAAGAGGGCTGCATTAGATTACTGCACAGATCTGGAAGAAATACACAAAGCAAGCCAAGATTAAATTATGAATACGCATGACTCTTATATTTAGATATTATTTGTAGATCCCTGATTTTATCTTTAAAGTGTATCTAAGCCAGCAATAAAAATGTAACAAATTGCAGCTTACCAGTCTCATTATTTTTGTTTCTTCAGGTCCGTTCACTGGATTGTGACCCAATGGTGGGTCGCTAGCTGCATTTCAGTGGATTTTGAGCCTGAGCTGCCCAGGCATCCAGACATCCCAAGTCGCATTATGCCTGTGGCTCACTGACACCCGCAAGCGCAGCCCGCTATCCCGGCTGCACTTGTCAGCCGTCAGTGAACTCGTCAGTGAACTCGTCAGTGAACTCTGTCAGCCAAGAACTGAGCGGCGCCGCTGCTTCCATCCTGTAAAGTTTGGCTCCTCCTGTCACAGGCGGAGTCAGTAATACTGCACTTCGCCTATGACAGGAGGAGCCGTGACACGATTGCCTGAACAGCACGCCACTGCACTCTGACACCTGCAGCTATGGTGTCAGTCGGAGTCCCCTGCCTGGTGTCAATCCTTCCACGTGCTGATGAGAGGTGGGGATGGATGGGACCAGCATGTGACTGTGCTGAAGAACACACAGGTAACCTAAGATGGCCAAGCCACCTACTGTTCATGCCATGCCTCCGTCTTCATGATGCCTTGTCTCTTTCTTCATGCCATGGCCTCCTACTTCATGCCATGCGGCAAGGCATGAAGAAGGAGACAAGGCATGAAGAAGGAGGCATGACATGAAGAAGGAGACAAGGCATGAAGAAGGAGGCATGACATGAAGAAGGAGACAAGGCATGAAGAAGGAGGCATGACATGAAGAAGGAGACAAGGCATGAAGAAGGAGGTGGGACATGAAGAAGGAGACAAGGCATGAAGAAGGAGGCATGACATGAAGAAGGAGACAAGGCATGAAGAAGGAGGCATGGCATGAAGAAGGAGACAAGGCATGAAGAAGGAGACAAGGCATGAAGAAGGAGACAAGGCATGAAGAAGGAGACAAGGCATGAAGAAGGAGGCAAGGCATGAAGAAGGAGACAAGGCATAAAGAAGGAGATAAGGCATGAAGAAGGAGGCAAGGCATGAAGAAGGAGACAAGGCATGAAGAAGGAGACAAGGCATGAAGAAGGAGGCATGACATGAATAAGGAGACAAGGCATGAAGAAGGAGACAAGGCATGAAGAAGGAGACAAGGCATGAAGAAGGAGGCATGACATGAATAAGGAGACAAGGCATGAAGAAGGAGACAAGGCACGAAGAAGGAGACAAGGCATGAAGAAGGAGGCATGACATGAAGAAGGAGACAAGGCATGAAGAAGGAGACAAGGCATGAAGAAGGAGGCATGGCATGATGCCTGAGCTTCCTTCTTCATGCCTTTCTTGACTTCCTTCATCATACTATGCCTCCTTTTCTTCATGCCTTGTTTCCTTCCTTCTTCATGCCATGCCTCCTCTTTTCTCATACCTCTGGCACCCGTTGCCATTTGCCAACCTCCTTCTTATAATGACTATAAAGTGTGACTAAGTGTCACTATGTATTAATTATCACCTTGACCATGGCATACCTCTCCTTTTCCTGCCCGTAACTATTATTTGCATTTATATAGCGCTTTACAATATTCAATTACAGGCAAGTGGGTCCCAAAAAATAACTGTATTCAGAAGTTGGTCTCGGCCCAAAAAAGTTTGGGAAGCCCTGCTCTAGACTATAGAGCTCCTTCAGCTCTCCTGATCCCAATGTAGTGTGGAGGTGTTCTGTATTCCAGACACAAAGTCCTTTTTCGGAGCTGCGCTTCCTTTACAGTGTTAGGCCATTCCTATCAATTGGGTGCTAGAAGTTACAGCAACAGATGGCACTAAGCAGAAATCAAATTATAGAAAAGGAAGTCCATTATGTGTTGATAATACATGTTTCAAACAGCCTTTGTTGAGTGCTGATGATTTCTTACAGAACAGACACATGGGGGGAGATTTACTAAAACTGGAGCACTCAGAATCTGGTGCAGCTCTGCATGGTAACCAATCAGCTTCAAACTTCAGCTTGTTCAATTAAAGTGTTACTAAACCGTCAAAAGTAAAATCAGTCTGTATCTGCAGTAAAGAATGCTTGTTATACTCACCGTACAACCTAAGAGGTTAATCATCCACATTGTGTAAAAAGGCTGCTTGATCCGGTCTTCTCTGATCCTCTCCTTCTTCCACAGTCTCCAAACCATCTCCTGATAGAACAGAACCTTGCACATGTTCAGTTTGCTGCATATTGCTAGAGAGTGTTGTTTTGTTCTTGGGAGGGTGCATGTGATCAGCACAGAGCCAACCAGCACTGTCCAGACAGAGGGTCAGAGGTCCTGCAGCAGTTTGTTTTTAGCAAAATAATTGCATTTCCATGTTTTGGGTACTGTGGGAGACCAGATATAGTGAATGCAGGCTCCTGAATATAGTAACACGTTAAGCTTTGACAATAAAACCTAGAAGCTGATTGGTTACTATGCACACACTACAGCTACACCAGATTCCGTGTGAATCTATTTTTAAGAAATCTCCCTCATAGCTCTTAACTGTCCCTGATTTGGAGGGACTGTCCCTGATTTGGAGGGATTGTCCCTTATTTGGAGGGATTGTCCCTTATTTGGAGTAACTGTCCCTGATATGGAGGGATTGTCCCTTATTTGGAGTAACTGTCCCTGATTTGGAGGGATTGTCCCTTATTTGGAGCAACTGTCCCTGATTTGGAGGGATTGTCCCTTATTTGGAGTAACTGTCTCTGATTTGGAGGGACTGTCCCTGATTTGGAGGGACTGTCCCTGATTTGGAGGGACTGTCCCCGATATGGAACAATGTCCCTCTGTCTTTATTTCCTCCATATTTGTCCCTCATTTTGGTCTGATCTGTATATTTGTATATACAATTCACTACTTATCTTTGAAAAAGTTATTCCCAATGCAAACATTTTATTCAATTTCTAAATTGCTGCATTTGTATACTTCAAAAGCCAGTATAAAGGAATAGTATTGGTAACAAAAAGCACTTCTGGGTTTACCTAATCATATTGTTTATATAATTCTCCTTTAGCCACTTGCCGACCGCCCACAGTATATTTACTGCGGCGGTCAGCCCTGTGCAGGCAAAGTGACGTAGGACTACGTTGCTCGCCTGAGAGCCTCTAGGGGGCAAGCGCGCGACGCTGGAAGCGCGCTCCCGCCCCCGCTCGTTCCCCGACATGTCCGCGTGGTGACCGGCAGCTCCGATGTCCACCGGTCACTCGCGATCTCCCCGTGGAGAGGGAGAAAGGCAGGTGGCTGATGTAAACAAAGCCGCCTGTCATTCTCCCTGATCTAACTGCAGAGATCGTACGATCCTGCTATGTAGGATCGTATGTCTCTGTGGTTACTTCACTAGCCACGCCCCTTTACAGTTAGAAGCACGCCCCTAGGAACACACTTAACCCCTTGATTACTAAGTTAACCCCTTCCCTGCCAGTGTCATTTTTACAGTAACAGTGCATATATATAGCACTGATTACTGTAGTAATATCATTGGTACCCCCAAAAATGCCAAAAATGTCAGTCAAGGGTCCGGTCTGTCCGCCGCAATGCTGCAGACCCGCAAAAAAAAAACGCAGATTGCCGCCATTGCTCGTTAAAAAAAAAAACAATAAAAATGACAAAAATCTTTCCCTTAGTTAGTAAAAGCAATAACTTTTGCGCAAACCAATTAAAATATTATTATTATTGCGATTTTTTTTACCAAACATATGTAGCAGAAAACAAATTGGCCTAAAATGTTAAAAAATTTTGATTTTTACATTTTTTTGGGGAATTTCATATAAAAAATGTGAAAAATATTGTAATTTTTTCAAAATTGTCACTCTTTTTTTGTTTATAGCGTAAAAAGTAAAAATTGCACAGGTGATCAAATATCACCAAAAGAAAGCTCTGTTTGTGGGAAAAAAAGGACGTCAATTTCATTTGGGTACAGCGTCGCACGACCGCGCAAAATAGGGCCTGGTCTTTGGGCAGCCAAATCCTCCGGGGCTTAAGTGGTTAAGCAGGGGGTGTGTCCTATGCCAGATACTTTTGCTAATAGGTGTCCCTCTGTATTCAATCTCATCAATCTCAAAAATTTGGGAGGTATGCAGACAGGGAACTGGGAAGGTTGATAGCATTGCTTGTGATATCTGTTCAGTGCACAGGAATTAGTAAGCACACTAGATTTCAGGCAGGATCAACAGATACTTTTTCTGTTCTTGCAAAATATGTTCTCAAACGGATGCAGAGACCACAGACTGGTAGACTGCAGTATATTATAAATAGAGAGGGTGAATCCCTCTTAGGCTCCTTTCACACTATCCGTCCGTTGGACGGATTCCGTTTTTCTCAGCGGGGGATCGAGCCGCCGATCCCCCGCTGAGCAGCAGGAGGACATCTGTGTCTCCCTGCTGTGTGCAGAGACAGAGCTGTCAGTTCCCCATACATCTCTATGGGGGAAATCGGATGGGAACGGACCGTCGGTTGATTCTCATCCGATCCCATCTGATGCCATCCGATGCCCCATAGGAATGCATGGGGGGACCATTCAGATCCGCCAAAAAAACGGACAGGCGGATCTGAACGATCCATCTGTGTGAAAGGGGCCTAACTGGAACACATTTTTGCTGCCTTATTAGGTGGGTGTGTCACTCACTTTTTTAGGAGGCAGGACAGTTACCGGTAGTTTAATTTATTAGGTGATATAGTATTAGATGATATTTTAACTCATTTTAATCCGTATATTTGCTGATATTTTAATACTAATACTAATTTTCATTCTAATTTTATAATCTAATTGCACTGTTCAAAAAATGAAAGGAACACTTTTTAGTCAGAGTATAGCATCAAGTCAAGTAAACTACTGGGATATTGATCTGGTCAGCTAAGTAGCAGAGGGGGTTGATAATTAGTTTCAGCTGCTTTGGTGTTAATGAAATTAACAACAGGTGCACTAGATGGGCAAATATGAGATGACCTCCAAAACAGGAATGGTTTTACAGGTGGATGGCACTGACATTTTTTTCCCTACTCACCTTTTCTGACTGTTTTTCACTAGTTTTGCATTTAGCTAGGGTCAGTGTCACTACTGGTAGCATGAGGAGATACCTGGACCCTATAGAGATTGCACAGGCAGTCCAACTCCTCCACCTTGCCATAAGGTTTGCTGTGTCTCCCAGCACAGTTTAAAGAGCATGGAGAAGATTCCAGGAGACAGGCAGTTACTCTAGGAGAGCTGGACAGGGCCGTAGAAGGTCCTTAACCCATCAGCAGGACCGGTATCTGCTCCTTTGTGCAAGGAGGAAGAGGATGAGCGCTGCCAGAGACCTTCAAAATGACCTTCAGCAGGCCACTGGTGTGAATGTCTCTGACCAAACAATCAGAAACAGACTTCTTGAGGGTGGCCTGAGGGCCCCGATGTTCTCTAGTGCTCGGCACCGTGGAGCTCGATTGGCATTTCCCATTGAACACCAAAATTGGCAGGCCAACTACTGGTGCCCTGTGCTTTTCACAGATGAGAGCAGGTATACCCTGAGCACATGAGAAGCTGTGGAGAACGTTATGCTGCTTGTAACATTGTTCAGCATGACCAGCTTGGTGGTGGGTCAGTGATGGTCTGGGAGGCATATACATGGAAGGACGCACAGACGTCTACAGGCTAGACAATAGCACCCTGACTGCCATTAGGTATCGGGATGAAATCCTTGGACCCATTGTCAGACCCTACGCTGGTGCAGTGGGTCCTGCGTTCCTCCTGTGTGCGACAACCGAAAGTATGCAACCAATTCCTGGAGGATGAAGGAATTAATACCATTAAATGGCCCCTGCACTCTCCTGACCTAAATCCAATAGAACACCTCTGGGACATTATGTTTCGGTCCATCCAACGCCGCCAGTTTGCACCTCACTGATGCCCTGGTCCAGATTTAGGAGGAAATACCCCAGGACACCATCTGTCGTCTTATTAAGAGCATGCCCTGACATTGTCAGGCATGCATACAAGCACGGGGGGGGGGGGGGGGGCATACAAACTACTGAGTACTATTTTGACTTCCTGCAATTTCAGCAGAATGGAATAGCCTGCTGCATCATTATTTCACTTTGATTTTCGGGGTGTCTTTGAATTCAGCCATCTGTAGGTTGATAATTTTCATTTCCATCAAACCATGTGGCATCCTTTTATTCCTAACACATTACCCAGTCCATACCAGTATAGATGCTAACACATTACCCAGTCCATACCAGTATAGATCCTAACACATTACCCAGTCCATACCAGTATAGATCCTAACACTTTACCCAGTCCATACCAGTATAGATCCTAACACATTACCCAGTCCATACTAGTATAGATCCTAACACATTACCCAGTCCATACCAGTATAGATCCTAACACATTACCCGGTCCATACCAGTATAGATCCTAACACATTACCCAGTCCATACCAGTATAGATCCTAACACATTACCCGGTCCATACCAGTATAGATCCTAACACATTACCCAGTCCATACCAGTATAGATCCTAACTAGGGTTGAGCGGACACCTAGATGTCCGTGTTCGACGGGTTCGGCCGAACTTTAAAAAAAAGTCCGGGTCCGTGTCCCGGACTTTTACCGAACTTTTCCCGGACACCGAACCCCATTGAAGTCAATGGGGACCCGAACTTTAAGGCACTAAAATGGCTCTAAAACACCAAAGGAAAGGGCTAGAGTGCTGCAAATGGCAGCAAAACGTAATTAAGAGCATGGCAAGTGCTCTGCAAACAAATGTGGATAGGGAAATAACTTAAAACAACAAAAAAAAACAGAAAAATAAAACAATGTTCTTCTTCATCTCTGAAGGACGAGGCCCATATGGAGTAGGAGGGAGGTTGAGGTGGTGGTGGATGTGGCGGTGACATAGGCGTGCGCACAGGGTGTGCTGGGTGTGCCTGGGCACACCCTAATCACCTAGGGCACATAGCATTGCCAGTGAGGAGATGGGAAAGATCTCCCTGGGACCTGCTCTGCTCTATTTCTCCTTGCCTACAGGTACATGGCCCCGATACATTACTCTCCCTGCTGGCAAACACATGCATGTGTATTTCAACTTTGGGGTGCACACCTTAATGCAATAGGCTGCGCACACCTATGGGCGGTGTAGGTGGAAGCGGCGGTGGAGGAGGACCAGGGCCGGATTAACAGCATCATGGGCTTGGTGCTGAGGATTTTGAAGGGCCTTAAGGGCCGTGCCTTGCCATGCACCCAGAGGAGGAAGGGTGCAGCCATGCATGCCTAATTCAACATGGGATGCTGTCTCTGAAGCCCATAAACACATCCATGCATCGCCAACTGTCCCTCCTTGTCCGGCCTTCACGCTGTGTGGGGAGGTTCTGAGGGTGCTGCCTGGGGAAGCGAGCATAGAAGCCAGACTTCTGTGTTTACAAGTGACAGAAGAGCGGTAACAGTGAATATGGCCAACCCGGGGCCTATATAAAAGGTAGGGGCCTGGAGCTGCAGCTCCAATAGCCCCTACATTAATCTGGCCCTGAGGAGGAGGACGAGGTAGCCAACACTGCTTCTTTTCAAAAATTTTAAATGAGGGTACACCCCAAAAGAGTGAGAAAGAGCAAAAATGGAACAATGGGTGGGTAAGGTCGGTATCCATTGCTATTCTGCATAAGGTACGGAAAAGTCCCGTGGGATCCATGCCTGGTTCATTTTAATGAACGTGAGCTTGTCCACATTGTCTCTGGACAGGCGGCTGCGCTTGTCTGTTATAACGCCCCCAGCCGTGCTAAATACCCGTTCAGATAATACACTGGCTGCAGGGCACGCCAGCACCTCCAAGGCGTAAAGGGCAAGCTCAGGCCATGTGCCCAATTTGGAGACCCAGAAGTTGAAGGGGGCAGACCCGTCATTCACTACATGTAGGCGTGTGCACACATACTGCTCCACCATGTTGGTAAAATGCTGCCTCCTGCTAAGACGTTCCATCTGAGCTGCTGGTGCTGCTGTTTGTTGTGGCGTGCTGACAAAGCTTTTCCACATTTCGGCCATGCTAACCCTGCCTTCTGAGGTGCTGGCGGTGCCCTGGTTGCGTTGGCGACCTCCTCCTCCTCCTCCTCTGCCTTGTGCTTCCACTGTGGCCCCGCTGTCAGATGGGAATGCCAGCAGCATGGCGTCTACCAGCGTGCGCTTGTACTCGCGCATCTTGCGATCGCGCTCCAGTGAGTGAATTAAGGACGGTACGTTGTCCTTGTAACAGGGATCCAGCAGCGTGGCCACCCAGTAATCAGCACAAGTTAGAATGTGGGCAACTCGGCGGTCGTTGTGGAGACACTGCAGCATGTAATCGCTCATGTGTGCCAGGCTGCCCAGAGGCAACGAAAGGCTGTCCTCTGTGGGAGGTGTATCGTCCGTGTCCTCTGTATCCCCCCAGCCACGCACCAGTGATGGCCATGAGCTGGCCTGGGTGCCACCCTGCTGTGAACATGGTTCCATCTCCTCCTCCAGCTCCTCCTCCTCCTCATCCTCCTCATCCTCCAGAACTGTGCCCCTGCTGGACAATTGCGTCCCTGGCGTTTGCGTGTGCAGGAACCCACCCTCGGAGCCCCTTGCGAATGACTGCCCTGAAAGCCTTGGAAATGTTACCTCTTCATCCTCCTCCTCCTCCTCATCCTGTGCCACATCCTCTTCCATCATCGCCCGAATTGTTTTTTCAAGGAGGCATAGAAGTGGGATAGTTAAGCTGAGAACGGCGTCATTGCCACTGGCCATGTTGGTGGAGTACTCAAAACAGCGCAACAAGGCACACAGGTCTCGCATGGAGGCCCAGTTAAATTAAATAGCGGAATAGAAAATATGATCCAAAAAAAGTGTATGTATATCACACGTACACAACCACACTGGGCCCCAATTACTATTGTTTGTACCCCTAAAAGGCTAGATGAGGAGTAGGGGGGGTATGGAACAGGCAGCACCCTCAAACCTTCAGAAGTATGAGATGAACCCCAACAACTTGGAAAGGTGGATCTCTCTCACACGTACCAACACAGACTATCCCCCAATTTAACTGATCCCCAAAGGTTTTTGATTAAATAGCGGAATAGAAAATATGATCCAAAAAAAGTGTATGTATATCACACGTACACAACCACACTAGGCCCCAATTACTATTGTTTGTACCCCTAAAAGGCTAGATGAGGAGTAGGGGGGGTATGGAACAGGCAGCACCCTCAAACCTTCAGAAGTATGAGATGAACCCCAACAACTTGGAAAGGTGGATCTCTCTCACACGTACCAACACAGACTATCCCCCAATTTAACTGATCCCCAAAGGTTTTTGATTAAATAGCGGAATAGAAAATATGATCCAAAAAAAGTGTATGTATATCACACGTACACAACCACACTAGGCCCCAATTACTATTGTTTGTACCCCTAAAAGGCTAGGAGTAGGGGGAGTATGGAACAGGCAGCACCCTCAAACCTTCAGAAGTATGAGATGAACCCCAACAACTTGGAAAGGTGGATCTCTCTCACACGTACCAACACAGACTATCCCCCAATTTAACTGATCCCCAAAGGTTTTTGATTAAATAGCGGAATAGAAAATATGATCCAAAAAAAGTGTATGTATATCACACGTACACAACCACACTAGGCCCCAATTACTATTGTTTGTACCCCTAAAAGGCTAGATGAGGAGTAGGGGGAGTATGGAACAGGCAGCACCCTCAAATCTTCAGAAGTATGAGATTGTGTTCACTGTACCCCACAAAGATTGAGTTCACTGCACCCCACAATGATTGTGTTCACTGCACCCCACAAAGATTGTGTTCACTGCACCTCACAAAGATTGTGTTCACTGTACCCCCCAAAGATTGTGTTCACTGCACCCCACAAAGATTCTGTTCACTGTACCCCACAAAGATTGTGTTCACTGCACCCTAAAAGGATGTTGTTCACTGCACCCCACAAAGATTGTGTTCACTGCACCCTAAAAGGATGTTGTTCACTGCACCCCAAAAAGATTGTGTTCACTGTACCCCCCCAAAGATTGTGTTCACTGCACCCCACAAAGATTGTGTTCACTGCACCCCAAAAAGATTGTGTTCACTGTACCCCCAAAGATTGTGTTCACTGCACCCCAAAAAGATTGTGTTCACTGTACCCCCCAAAGATTGTGTTCACTGCACCCCACAAAGATTCTGTTCACTGTACCCCACAAAGATTGTGTTCACTGCACCCCAAAAAGATTGTGTTCACTGTACCCCCCCAAAGATTGTGTTCACTGCACCCCACAAAGATTCTGTTCACTGCACCCCACAAAGGATTTTGTTCACTGCACCCCAAAAAGATTGTGTTCACTGCACCCCAAAAAGGATTTTGATCACTGCACCCCAAAAAGGATGTTGTTCACTGCACCCCAAAAATGATTTTGTTCACTCCACCCCAAAAAGATTGTGTTCACTGCACCCCACAAAGATTGTGTTCACTGCACCCCAAAAAGATTGTGTTCACTGTACCCCCCAAAGATTGTGTTCACTGCACCCCACAAAGATTCTGTTCACTGTACCCCACAAAGATTGTGTTCACTGCACCCCAAAAAGATTGTGTTCACTGCACCCCAAAAAGGATGTTGTTCACTGCACCCCAAAAAGGATGTTGTTCACTCCACCCCAAAAAGATTGTGTTCACTGCACCCCACAAAGATTGTGTTCACTGCACCCCAAAAAGATTGTGTTCACTGCACCCCAAAAATGATTTTGTTCACTGCACCCCAAAAAGGATTTTGTTCACTGCACCCCAAAAAGGATGTTGTTCACTCCACCCCAAAAAGATTGTGTTCACTGCACCCCAAAAAGATTGTGTTCACTGCACCCCACAAAGGATTTTGTTCACTGCACCCCAAAAAGATTGTGTTCACTGCACCCCAAAAAGGATGTTGTTCACTGCACCCCAAAAAGGATTTTGTTCACTGCACCCCAAAAAGATTGTGTTCACTGCACCCCACAAAGGATTTTGTTCACTGCACCCCACAAAGATTGTGTTCACTGCACACCAAAAAGGATTGTGTTCACTGCACCCCAAAAAGATTTTGTTCACTGCACCCCAAAAAGATTGTGTTCACTGCAGCTCACACACAGAAAAATGGATGTGGATCACTGACACCTGCCTATCTCCAATCCCACACCACACAGCAATATCGATTGTAGTTTGTAGAACACAGTTTCCCTAAAATTCAGCAGACTCTGTCCCTAACAGGATTGAGAAGAGATCGTAGATCAGGATTGAGTGCAGATTCACCCCACCCCCCACACAGCAATATCGATTGTAGTTTGTAGAAGACACTGACCCTATAATTCAGCAGACTCTATCCCTAAAATGCCTACAACTCGCCCTGCCTAAACACTCCGACCTGTCCCTCAATTCTATCCGGACACAAATGTTTTTTTCCTGCCTATCTTTCCCTAATCAGCAGCCAGCACATTGATGTGTGCTCTGTCCCTTAGCTAAGCAGCAGAATGACGCTGCTGCGGCGGCTGCCTCGAACTTATAAAGACTTGGTCACATGCTTCAGACGGCCAATCACAGCTACTAAGACATTTGCAGGCATGGCTGGGATGGCTTAAGGCACACCAGTTAAACGATTGTTGATTGGCTGTTGAAAGCCCGCCATGAAAAGAGCGCCAAAGCATGCAAAACCCGGAAATAAAACGACCGAACACGGATTTTTACCCGAACATACAGTAAAGTGTCCGTGTCCGTGTTCGGGTAAAAAAAATCCAATTATTCGGTACGAACACGAATAATACAGTCCGTGTTCGCTCAACACTAATCCTAACACATTACCCAGTAAATACCAGTATAGATCCTAACACATTACCCAGTCCATACCAGTATAGATCCTAACACATTACCCAGTCCATACCAGTATAGATCCTAACACATTACCCGGTCCATACCAGTATAGATCCTAACACATTACCCAGTCCATTCCAGTATAGATCCTAACACATTACCCAGTCCATACCAGTATAGATCCTAACACATTACCCAGTCCATACCAGTATAGATCCTAACACATTACCCGGTCCATACCAGTATAGATCCTAACACATTACCCAGTCCATACCAGTATAGATCCTAACACATTACCCAGTCCATACCAGTATAGATCCTAACACATTACCCAGTCCATTCCAGTATAGATCCTAACACATTACCCAGTCCATACCAGTATAGCTCCTAACACATTACCCGGTCCATACCAGTATAGATCCTAACACATTACCCAGTCCATACCAGTATAGATCCTAACACATTACCCAGTCCATACCAGTATAGATCCTAACACATTACCCAGTCCATACCAGTATAGATCCTAACACATTACCCGGCCCATACCAGTATAGATCCTGACACATTACCCAGTCCATACCAGTATAGATCCTAACACATTACCCAGTCCATACCAGTATAGATCCTAACACATTACCCAGTCCATACAAGTATAGATCCTAACACATTACCCAGTCCGTATCAGCATAGATCCTAACACATTACCCAGTCCATACCAGTATAGATCCTAACACATTACCCAGTCCATACCAGTATAGATCCTAACACATTACCCGGTCCATACCAGTATAGATCCTGACACATTACCCAGTCCATACCAGTATAGATCCTAACACATTACCCAGTCCATACCAGTATAGATCCTAACACATTACCCGGTCCATACCAGTATAGATCCTAACACATTACCCGGTCCATACCAGTATAGATCCTGACACATTACCCAGTCCATACCAGTATAGATCCTAACACATTACCCAGTCCATACCAGTATAGATCCTAACACATTACCCAGTCCGTATCAGTAAAGATCCTAACACATTACCCGGTCCATACCAGTATAGATCCTAACACATTACCCAGTCCATACCAGTATAGATCCTAACACATTACCCAGTCCATACCAGTATAGATCCTAACACATTACCCGGTCCATACCAGTATAGATCCTGACACATTACCCAGTCCATACCAGTATAGATCCTAACACATTACCCAGTCCATACCAGTATAGATCCTAACACATTACCCAGTCCATACCAGTATAGATCCTAACACATTACCTAGTCCATACCAGTATAGATTCTAACACATTACCCGGTCCATACCAGTATAGATCCTGACACATTACCCAGTCCATACCAGTATAGATCCTAACACATTACCCAGTCCATACCAGTATAGATCCTAACACATTACCCAGTCCATACCAGTATAGATCCTAACACATTACCTAGTCCATACCAGTATAGATATCCAGCATATTTTTTCCCCATTGAGATTTGATGTGTTTTCAAAGTGTTCCTTTTTTTTAGCAGTGTATTTTATTAGACAGTTTATATAATTTTCTAGTTCAGTTCCATTCATAGTAACTGAGCTGTCTATCCATTAAATTATTTAAATTCAAAGTAAATGGTTAATTGGAAAAAAAATCATACTGCTGTTTTCTTTAAATCACTGTTCAAGGGTTGTGGCTATTTCCATTGCTTGGTATCAGCTTGTTTTTTTTTTATTATGTTAAGTTGTTGAGTGTATTTGTTCCTTTCCTGGGTGTGCCGTGCAGCTCCTACGCATTGCTTGACACTGTGGTTAGATAGACTGGAAATGTTTTAATTAGACCTAATTAAATGGTAGATCTGGCCACATATTTTACAATTTCCTCTTTCAGTTTTTTTCCTTTAATTGTGATTATAAACTGGTCACATATATTAGAGTCTGTCTTCTTTAGATTTACTAACAACTATGTAATGTGAGGGCCGCACAGCTCATGTATCTCAATCAATTATCTGATCTGTTGTGCTAGCTGAATGCATTGGACCCTGGATGTCCCCTATTAACCATTTCTGTACCGAAAGATTTGCCCCCTTAATGACCAGGCCATATTTTGCGATTCAGCACTGCGTTACTTTAACTGACAATTGCGCGGTTGTGCGACGCTGTACCCAAATAAAATTGATGTCCTTTTTTCACCACAAATAGAGCTTTCTTTTGGTGGTATTTGATCACCTGTGCGATTTTTTGTGCTATAAACAAAAAAAGAGCGACAATTTTGAAAAAAAAAAAAAACAATATTTTTCACATTCTGCTACATAACATTATCAAAAAAAAATGTAATTTTTTTTAACATTTTAGGCCAATTTGTTTTCTGCTACATATTTTTGGTAAAATAAAAATCGCAATAAGCGTATTTTGATTGGTTTGCGTAAATGTTATCGTGTCTACTAACTACGGGAAAGATTTATGTCATTTTTATCGTTTTTTTTTTTTTTTTACTAGTAATGGCAGCGATCTCCGATTTTTAGCGGGACTGCGACATTGCGGCGGACAGATCGGACCCCTACCTGACATTTATGACACTTTTGGGGGGACCAGTGACATTACTACAGTAATCAGTGCTAAAAATATGTACTGTTACTGTAATAATGACACTGGCAGGGAAGGGGTTAACATTTTGGGTGATCAAGGGGTTAAATGTGAGCCTAGGGGAGTGATTCTAACTGTGGGAGGGCGTGGCTTGTGAAATGACCATAGAGACCTGTGATCCTTTATAGAAGGATCACATGGGCTCTATTATTATTATTATTATTATACAGGATTTATATAGCGCCAACAGTTTGCGCAGCGCTTTACAATGTGAATGATCATTCCACAGAGAAGAACGGTCAGCTATGTTTCGGGGGAACGATCGCGGGTGTCAGATGGCAATCGGAGCCGCCTGATCCGTGCATCGGCTTCCCCGCTGCCAAGGTCTACGTCGGTTTGCGCAGGAGAGCCACCCTGCCGCAGTAAAAAGGTGGCGGGTGGTCGGCAACAGGTTAAAGAGGCTCTGCCACATTGTGCCGCAATGGAAGGGGCGTGCTGCTAGCAGGGGGAAGAGAAGAGTGGTAGGGAGATGAGCCCATCAATCTTCTGCTTCTCCTTTCACTGTCCAATCACAAGCTGGGGGAGGGATAAGACCTGTAAAGCTGGTCACACACCAGTGGAATTTTGTTCAGTGACAGAAAGTTTGTTTAATTTTCTAATGATTATTTGGGCCAATCCGATGATCATTTTTGACCATAGTGACACGAAGATTTGAAGGAGCTGGATGGAAATTTTTCATTTAACTGTAAATGTGGTTTTCTTTTAGAAAAAAATATTCATATTAATTCATATTGTGATGTGCATGTTCTAGGCACAAAATACAAGTTTAATGTATCTGAAATTCAATTCAATTTGAAGGGATGGACGATTTTAAGGGTTTTAGAATAAAATTAGTTAACTTGAGGGCAAGATTGATTGGCCTGATGAACGATTTTTGAGAATTGCTGTATGAAGATGGTGGTTGGCAGCATAAGTTATGGAGAAACAGAGAACGATCAGGTTTGCTTTCCTGCCAGATAGGCCTAGATGTGTGACAGAGCTGTATATACCTCAGGACTGCATGAACAGAAATTCAAACCCTTTAGCTTATTGTAGATTGAAATCCCAGGCACTGCATCACGGGAGGGTCACATGGTCTCCTATACCTGAAATCATCAAGCATTTTGCATCAGCTCTGATTTCATGGTTGGAGATTGCGTTGAAGGATAACATAAGTGGGTTGGGCTTTGAAGAGATGGGTTGGACCAGTGGCGGCTGGTGCTCAAAATTTTTGGGGGGGGGCGCAAAAAGGAAAATGTAATAGGTATTGCTTCGCACCAAAAAACGCAGTAAAAAATTGCGTGACTTTGAAGTCATGGTACAGGCATTGCACAGGTGATGGTATAGGCATGGCATAGGTGATGGTACAGGAGATGGTATAGGCATGGCACAGATATGGTATAGGCATGGCACAGATATGGTATAGGCATGGCACAGATATGGTATAGGCATGGCACAGATATGGTATAGGCATGTCACAGGTCATGGTACAGGAGATGGTATATGCCCCCTTTCAATGCAGAGACCAACGTACATGCCCCCTTTCAATGCAGAGACCAGCGTACATGCCCCCTTTCAATGCAGAGACCAGCGTGCGTGCCCCCTTTAATGTAGAGATCAGCGTGCGTGCCCCCTTCAATGCAATGAACACTGTGCTGTGCCCCCTTCAATGCAATGAACACTGTGCTGTGCCCCCATTAATGCAATGAACACTGTGCTGTGACCCCTTCAATGCAATAAACACTGTGCTGTGCCCCCTTCAATGCAATAAACACTGTGCTGTGCCCCCACAATGCAGAGTTCAGCGTGCGTGCCCCCTCGATCGGATGTCCTGGATGATGATTGGTCCAGGCTGGAGACTGGACCAATCACAGCCAGGACATCACGAAGGTGGGGGTGGCCAAGCGCTCTTTCCTGCACCCAGGTTACGCCCCCAGAAGGCAGCCAATCGGCGCCTTTCTGGGTCGTAAACCCCACCCCCCCCCTTTAGCCACCACATAGGACGGTCAGGCAGATGAACCGTTTTTTTTTTTTTCCTAACTTTATTGTTCTTTTTTGTCTTTTTTTTTTTTTCCTTTTTTTAAGGGGGGCGGCACCCTGGCGCCCCCTATGCACGGTCCGCCACTGGGTTGGACACAAAAGATACTCAGTCATTTTGCCCATTCAGGCAAACAAGTAGAAAGGCCAATTTTTTTTTTTTTTTAATGCCTATATGCAAACATGGACATTCCAGCAATCAGCTAAACGTCAAGTATGTACAGAATAAAGAAATCATATGCAAAGTCAAATCTAGTTATCATTGACATTTTTCACTACGTCCGTTCAATTTATCTCAAGACAATTTATAGCAGATGAAGTCCAAAAAATATTTGTTCGCTAATAGTAAGATGCAAATTGGTGGGCTTTACTGGTATTTTTATGACACCATTGTTTTTAGGTGTATTGTGGTATCCTCGAAGAGGACCCTTTCTCTCCCACGGGCCCCTATACAGCAGTGGTGTCACCATAAGTTTTAGGAGGTCTCCATAGTTCTGACACAGAAGTGATGTTCATAAGATCTTCATAGGATCCATCATCCAAAATATGTGTGTGAAAAAAAGGTGCGCTGATCTGTGATTAAGCTGCTACCAGAAAATAATGTAAAATGTGTAAATGTGGATGGTGCGCTAAATCTAATAAAACATGAACAAATGAATGTGACCAAAACAAGTATAATCATAAAGTCCCTAAGTCCAAAAGTGATGAAACTCCTACGATTACAAATATGGTGACACATAAACAGGTGTAAATAAGGTGATGTTTCAAATGATAATGTTGAAATCCCTCCACCTGGTGAAATTCCTCCTTACCGGGCGGATATTAGGTAAGTGCAAAATATATAATGTTCCAAACAAACACTCCTTGTGACCACACGCAAAGAAAATGTGCTCTTCACCACACGTGCAGAAACCAAGATGGCCTCTTACCAGAACGATATGTGAATGACCCTCTGTGAAATCATGGGGATTATCAAGCTGCTTCTCTCCATACAAATAGGTGTAGCAGGTTCCCAAGGTTCATCAGGGCTTATATCATCCTCTCCAACATGTACATGCAAAGCAATAATGGCCAAATAGTGCATTACCCTTTTCAAAGCATTTATTAACCACTTAAGCCCCGGAGGATTTGGCTGCTAAACGACCAGGGGGTATTTTGCGATTCGGCACTGCGTGACTTTAACGGACAATTGCGCGGTTGTGCGACGCTGTACCTAAACAAATTTGACGTCCTTTTTTTCCCACAGAGCTTTCTTTTGGTGGTATTTGATCACCTGTGCGATTTTTTGATCACGCGCTATAAACAAAAAAAGAGCGTCAATTTTGCAAAAATAACAATATTTTTCACATTTTTTATATGAAATTCCCCCAAAAAAAATGTAAAAATCAAAATTTTTTAACATTTTCGGCCAATTTGTTTTATGCTACCTATGTTTGGTAAAAAAAATCGCAAAAAAGAGTATTTTTATTGGTTTGCGCAAAAGTTATCACGTTTACTAACAAAGGGAAAGATTTTTGTCATTTTTGTTGTTTTTTTTTTTTAACGCGTAATGGCGGCGATCTGCGATTTTTTTTGCGGTACTGCGACATTGCGGCGGACAGATCGGACCCTTGACTGACATTTTTGACACTTTTGGGGTTACCAGTGACATTTCTACAGTAATCAGTGCTATACATATGCACTGTTACTGCAAAAAGACACTGGCAGGGAAGGGGTTAACTTTATTTGAGCGGGAGGGGTTGTGTGTGTCCCTAGGGGCGTGCTTTCTACTGTGATTGGCTGTGGCTTGAGCTGTAGGGACACTGATCAACGGTTCTACATTGTAGAACCGTGTGATCAGTGTTTTTACACCGAGGAGAATGACAGGCGGCTTGTTCACACAAGATGCCTGACTTTCTCCCTCTCCCCCGACGATCGCCGAGTGACCGGTGGACATCGGGTCCGCCGGTCACACGCGTGGGGGGGGTCCGTGACCGCGCGGGAGCGGGAGCGCGCCTCCGCTCGCTCCCCAGAGCCTCACAGGCTAGCGACGTAGACCTACGTCACTCTGCCTGTGAGGGGCTGACCGCCGCAGTAAATATACTGTGAGCAGTCGGCAAGCGGTTGAGCAAGTTCACAGTAAAGATAACTTCTGTGTTCACTACAACCCGTGTCCATTTTCTTCTGCAATTACACAATTACCCAGGTGTGCCAGTGGGGTTTGAGTCTGTACTTGGGATTGAAAAGGCAAAGTAAGGAACCAACAATATACAAGTGGCTCCTAGGGGGAAGGGGGAGGGGAGGGTAGCGCTACATTTGGTTTGTTAAATATACTATGGACAGTATTTTGTTATATCTGCTTGATAATTTTGAAAAAAAATATTTTTGGATTTACAGTATATAAAATCAAATTGAAAGATTGATTCTAGTCCTTTATGTAGATCAGGGGTCTTCAAACTATGGCCCTCCAGTTGTTGAGAAACTACAATTCCCATCATGCCTAGTTATGTCTGTGAAAATCAGAGTTTTACAATGCCTCATGGGACGTGTAGTTCTGCAACAGCTGGAGGGCCGTAGTTTGGAGATCCCTGATGTAGATCAATGACAACATCTGTCATTCAAGTCCCAACCTTAGGCTTTCTTCTGGATTCCTTCTGTCTGTCTTCCACATAGTGTGACCATGGATTGTTATCGTAGTATTTAGAAGGATGTTTTGCATGAACCGCAAAATATGGTTTATAGAAACCAATAGTACTCATGTTTTCTATCCGCATCAATGAGTTTTAACTAAAATTTGCATTTTATATTTGGGAAATTAGATTTTATATGCTGCTTAATTAGGTTATATACCAGCGACTTCTCATCATCAGAAAACCTCAGGACTTCTTTTCATAACTGTCTACACATTTATCCTCCCATCATAATGCAAAATGAAAGTAAACACTAAAAGACTGCACCTTGACATAAATTATTCCTTCTACAGTGCCAGGGTGGGGCAGATTTTTAATTGGACCCAGGAGTCTTCATGTCTGTCATCATGGTAGTGCTTAATAATACAATAATATTGACATTTGGTGGTCAGGTTTTTCAAGCGAGAGAAGGGACACCCCTGCTTATTGTCTCCAGAGTGTCTTTAACGTCACTAGATCTAGTATCTGCTTCACAGACTTTCTCTCTATCTATAAGTTAGGTACTATTTTTAATTCTCCTATTTACTTTTATTGTTGTTAGTAGGGCAAACACAAATGCCCTGTCCTGGAAAGATCACCTAATTAAATTTACCCCATGACTGGTGCTTTATGGGTGAAGACCATGTACTCCGAATCCCAAATTTTTATATATTGCAGCCCTCAGTCCTAAGCATACCTGGGAACTTTTGTATATCAGTGGTTCTGAGACTAGAGGTGGGGCAGAAGGCACAGTAGGGGGTGGGGCTAACAGCAGCTGGCATAGCGTGCCATGCCAAAACGTGTGTAATGATTGAAGCATGTGATTTACATAGTTACATAGTTTATCTGGCTGAAAACCATCCATCTAGTTGGATGGTTTATAGTTTATCTGGCTGGAAAAGTCCATCTAGTTCAACTAATACAAGGAAAAAAAAAAAATATATATATATATATATATATATCCATATTTACATACTGTATATATATATATATATATATATATATACACACACACACACACACACACACACACAGGTGCATCTAAAAAAAATTAAATATCATCAGAAAGTTAATATATTTCAGGTCGCAAAAGTGTGAAAGGGGCCTTCAGTAATTAAGGTATAGTGTGCCCCCTTTCAATGCAGAGAGAACAGCGTGCCCCCTTTCACTGCAGAGAGACCAGCGTGCCCCCTTTTAATGCACAGTGACCCCCCTTTCAATGCACAGAGACCAGCGTACCCCCTTTTAATGCACAGTGACCAGTGTGCCCCCTTCAATACAGTGACCAGCGTGCCCCCTTCAATGCAGTGACCAGCGTACATGCCCATTTTCAGCGTACATGCCCCCTTTCAATGCATTGACCAGCGTACATGCCCCCTTCAATGCAGTGACCAGCATACATGCCCCCTTTCAATGCAGTGACCAGTGTACATGCCCCCTTTCAATGCAGTGACCAGCGTACATGCCCCCTTCAATGCAGTGACCAGCGTACATGCCCCCTTTCAATGCAGTGACCAGCGTACATGCCCCCTTTCAATGCAGTGGCCAGCATAATGCCCCCTTCAATGCAGTGACCAGCGTACATGCCCCCTTTCAATGCAGTGACCAGTGTACATGCCCCCTTTCAGTGCAGTGACCAGCATACATGCCCCCTTTCAGTGCAGTGACCAGCATACATGCTCCCTTTCAATGCAGTGACCAGCATACATGCCCCCTTTCAATGTAGTGACCAGCATACATGCCCCCTTCATTGCAGTGACCAGCGTACATGCCCCCTTTCAATTCAGTGACCAGCATACATGCCCCCTTTCAATGGAGAGACCAGCGTGCGTGCATGCCCCCTTCAATGCAGTGTGCCCCCCCCCCCCCCCAGACCAGTGCACTTACCTGGAGCAGCCGCGGCGATGCCTTCTCTTCAGTGTCCTGGCGGCCGGCTTCTCTTCAATCCCCCGGCGGTGCGTCTTCTCGAGTCCTTACGCTTCCACCTCCTCCTCGGCCAATGGCATGGAGTTTGCCTTGCGGCCATTCAGGAAGCACGTATCAGACGCGCTCCCTGATTGGCCAGGAGGAGGATCCGTGTGACAATAGCGAATTTTCATTCGCTATTGTCACACAATGGGTGGGCTCGGGACGCACTACTCTTCGCCCCGGGTCCACCCTTTGCATCGCCCTATTAGAGCCTCTGGCTCTAATCAGGTGATGCCAAAAAAAAAAAGCCCCATTGAACTCCATGCGTCCTGCGCCCCTGCATGCAGATTAGGGGGCCGGATGCATGGATGGGGGGTTGGCGCCCCTGCGCCCCCAACGCACCAGCCGCCACTGGTCCAGAGATTTATGGACAAAATAAAGAAAAAATATTGGTTGGTAGGTGCTGAGGCTTGGGACTGCCCCCCTCCCTTATCCTACTGCCATAGGCACAGACACATGAGTCCCATTATGGTAGATGGAGTTTTAAATCCAATCCAATACCAATTTAGTTCTCATCCATAAAAAGGTCTTCGGAAACTGCTTAAAAATAGCAAAGAAAACAAAATTCACAGATTGCACATGAATATCTTTCTACTCTCAGATTTGTCAGCTTTTATATGAATTGAAACTGTAATCAAATCATTCATCCATCCGTATTTCAAAGCTGATGGATTGGCTGTAGAGGTCAAACTGCTAACAGCCCGTTCTGGTGCTGATTTATGTATAATATATAGCCAGTTCAGCAAAGTTGTTGAATACCAAGAAATAAAACTTAATACCACTGTCCATATCCCTTCCAATTGTTTGACAAATGTTCTTTATCATCATATTTTATGTGAACAGCTCTGCAGATCCTTCGTATAAATATATTTCTTTACTTAACAGTTAAGCAGAACACAGAGTACACATGGCTGGGGGCTAAGATAGACCTGCCTCTGGGCAACTTTCATATATTCATCATTTTTTATTCCAATTCATATCGGCTCAACACTTTTTTTTCAACACTGAGAGCTTAATGCCTTTAATAGGCATAGTAATAGAAAAAAAAAAAACACAGTAAACCTGAAATATAACAACATTATTAAAACATAGGTTGAATTTTGCCAACGCAGTTCAAGCCAAACTCCAGGCAAACTGCTAAATACACGATTGGAATACTTAGGAGTTGATTTTCTAAAACTGGAGAGTGCAAAATCTGGTGCAGCTGTACATAGAAACCAATCAGCTTCTAGGTTTTCTGGTCAAAGCTTAATTTAGAAAGCTGAAGTTAGAAGCTGATTGGCTACCATGCACAGATGCACCAAATTTTGCACTCTCCAGTTTTAGTAAATCAACTCCATACTGTATGTATGAACCTTCTGTGCTACTTTAAAGCAATAAAGACTGGTCCAGGACCCTCCACGCTTTCACTGGGCAATAAAGGAGCAGAAGCACATTGATGAGGTCATGTATGTACTCTCCCGTCCTCTAAGCATGTTTCCTTCAAAGAGTAGAACCATGATTCTTATGGCACTTTTCCACTGCAAGTACCGGCTAGTACCGGCTCGGCTCTAATCGGCCCTGCTTGGCCCGGTTTGCTTTTCCACTGCGGTACCGCATGGTACGGTGTCGGAACGGTTCGGTACGGTACGGTATAGGTTTGCTTTTCCACTAAAGTAGTACTAAGTTAAGTGGGTGGGATAACAACGGGGTGGGTGTGATTCTCTGACCAATCAGTGGCTAGTAGTGACTGCATGCAAAGGATTGTGGGATATGGTACCAGTTTGGTACCTGTTGGAACCACAATCGAGTAGGTACTGTTTTTTCAGAGCCGTACCATACCGTACCGTTCGGTTCCATGCAGTGGAAAAGCAAACCTATACCGTACCGTACCGAACCGTTTCGACCCTATACCATGCGGTACCGCAGTGGTAAAGCACAAAAGCGCGCCGAGCCGGTACGGTTCTATGCAGTGGAAAAGCGCCATTAGAGTGCTACCTCGAGGGGTACCCAAGGTGCTGTTGTAATGGATATTTCGGGAGACCGATATTAAGTCAAATTTAAATACTTCTGCTAGTTCTATATAATTTAAAGTATAGGTAAACTCAATGCCTAAAATCTCATTAAAGGTTTAACATGTTAATATAATTTCAAAAAAATAGTTTTCTGCCGTTTTAAATTTGCATTACGCTAGCATAAGAGACAGCAAAATGCACTGTGGTCTCTGCTAAACTCGGAAGTAGAAGGAAAGAGAAACCTCCGATCACATTGGAACGCAAGCTGGGACGCACGCCGGACCGCTGCATGCTACAAGAGGAAAATCAGGAAGGAGAAGCACTAGGATACTGCAGATCCTGTCCACTAATCCTGCTACCCATAGCAACCAATGCTGAATGCCCAGTGCCAGGAGGGCACAACTCAGAGTAAGCAGCCAATTTTATGATTACAGTAAACCCCCGCTCCAACGAGGTTCAGTTTTTGCGGTCCCGGTATATTGCGGGTTTTTTTGTAATGTTATTTTACTATATAAATCATTAAAAATGAAATATTTTTGTGTTTTCCATAGCTCTTGCTATGTCTCTCAGTATCTTTTATGTGTTTAAATGAGTTTCTATTGTTTTAAAAGTCTGTTTAAAGACCTTAAAATGCTTTTACACGTACGGTGACAGTAAAAAAATCATGCCTACAATGCATTTTAATAGGGTTTTTCTATTTCGCGGATTTTCACTTTTCGCAGCTGGGTCCGGAACGTAACCCCCGCAATGGAGGGGGGTTTACTGTACTACATTTCAAAAATAAAGTGACAGTATTACACTATGTCGGCTTCTTATCTGTCTTCCTGCATATGGGCTTAATTTACATGAGGTAAACTAATG
Organism: Pelophylax lessonae; assembly: GCF_965119305.1. Lineage (NCBI taxonomy): Eukaryota > Metazoa > Chordata > Amphibia > Anura > Ranidae > Pelophylax > Pelophylax lessonae. The sequence goes on along the minus strand of NC_138775.1, from coordinate 257,796,814 downwards.
GAGGAATGAGGAGAAGGAGCATAATATTTTGTTGAAACACCATACTAAAAATCAAGTGAAGAGGAGGTGCGCTTATGGTCTGATCCACCTAAGAAAAGGGATCGCAGGCGTTTGGGGTCCTTGTGACCTACCTGCTTTTGGTAAGAAGCAAAGAGTGACATCCTTATTCACTGGAGCACCTGATATCCAAGCAACATATTTTGCATGAGCTGTTTGGATCTGAGTTGAATCACTGTTCACAATTGAAGCACTTTATAAACACTAATTTATTTTGCAATATTTATAATTTAATCATTTATATAAGTATTTATACTTTATATTTATGCTTGAAATAAGGTATTACCAAGCACTTTAATAATTGCACTATCTAGCACCTTATTTGTTCCGCACAGCACAAATGTGTGTCACTAGCACTTTATAAGCAATAGAAATTTTGTTCACAACTATCGGACATTCACGTGTATTTATATAATTTATCACCTTTTTGCACAGCACATTCATGTGCCACCAACACCTTTTATTATTTATGTGAGTTTGTATATGAAATCGTCTTTTTTATTGATTTATACAAAGGTTCATCACACTAGATAAAAGAGCTGGGTTATATACATTTTACATTTTTTATCACAATTTATTAAGAGATTAACACTTAACTCACCAACATCCAAGGTTACCAGCACCTTTTTACCAATTTCAAACACCTAGTTATTGTATTTTACAATTAAAAGGGCAGCAGGTTCAGCACCTTTTATACTTTTAAGAGCCAGGCGCCTTCACACCATTTTTTCACTGCATTACAATAATACCCGGTGATTCTGGTTTGTCAGGTTGAAAAAAGAAAGTCCATCTAGTTAAACCAATAAAAGGGGAAAAAAATCATACAATCCCATATGCACAATTCTATACCCACAGTTGAGCCAGAGGAAGGCAAAATACCCCAGCAAATCATGATCCAATTTGCTTAAGCGGGGGGAAAAAATCCTTTAGGATCCCCCAAGAGGCAATCGGATATTCTTTGGATCAACTTTACCTATTACAGTTATATTATGTACATTTAGGAAAGAATCCAGGTTTTTTTTTTTAAAGAAATCTACTGAGCTGGACAGAACCAGCTCAAGAGGGAGTCAATTCCACATTTTCACAGCTCTTGCTGTGAAGAAACCTTTCCATATTTGGAGATCAAATCTCTTTTCCTCCAGACATAAAGAGTTCCCCCTTGTCCTCTGTGATGACCTTAGAGTGAATAACTCAACACCAAGTTCCCTACATGGACCACTTATGTATTTGAATGATCATTTTCCCCCTTAACTACTTAACGCAAACCGATGTAGGTCTACGTCGGCTGCATTTGAGTGGTTGTACCGGGTGATGCCTGCAGCTTGAGGCATCACCCTGATACAATTTTTTAGAGCCAGCGGTCGGCTTTCTGGCGGTAATGACTGATGCAGCTCGGGAGCCGCTTGATTGTTACCCCAGAGAGTGGGAGGGGATGCCTCCCATGCTCCCGCCACCTTTTTCGATTCTGGCCGGGTCTCCCGTCCCACCGGGAGACCCGAGCAACCAGCCGGCACGTCCGCCGGCTGGATGGAGTTCCGATCAAAGCCGGATGTGGCTTTGATTGGGTCTCCGATGACGTAACCCGGATGCGGCATCCATGACATCACGTCCGGGTTACTCAGTTGCTAAAGGCGCCAAATTTAAAAAGTGACTGTATTCAAAGATGCAGTTTTCGGTAAATCAACCCAACATGGTACCATTGTGACATACAACAGATAACTGTTCGACTGTGTTTAAGACTGGAGGCATGGTTTAGCATGGTGTCCTCTGTGTCCACTGGGGCATCTTGAGATGATGGTTCACACACTCTTTGTGACGCTATCAGTTGACATGAGACAAAGTTCTCTGTTTCTGCAGATGGCTTGAAAAACAGCTTGAGAGAACATCATCTATGTCTTCTTCACTTGGGATATACCAGGACCCCCTCAGTCTGTACTAAGCTACTAGGCTCCTGTGTTCTATGAGAGGTGTACCAGCCCCATAGTACTGAAAGATCTGTAAAAGTTAAGCCTAGAATTGAAAATACAGTGTGGTGCCCCTTTAACATATGTATTAGCCACAATAATCAAGTGAAAAAAGGGAGTAAGACACCATTGTTTGACTTTGTCATTGTTGCGATGGTTAGCTGGAGATACACTACATTGTCAAAAGTATTGGGACCCCTTCCTTTACACGCACATGAACTTTAATGGCATCCCAGTCTTATGCCGCAGGGTTCTATATTGGGTTGGTCAACCTTTTGCAGCTATAACGGCTTCAGCTCTTCCTCAAAGGCTGTCCACAAGGTTTAGGAATGTGTCCATGGGAATGTTTGACCATTCTTCCAGAAGCACATTTGTTAGGCTAGGCCCTGATGTAGGTCGAAAAGGCCTGGCTTATAGTCTCCACTCTAATTCATCCCAAAGGTGTTCTATCGATTTGAGGTCAGGACTTTGTGCACGCCAGTTTATTTCCTACACCACAAACTAGCTCATCCATATCTTTATGGACCTTGTTTGTGCACTGGTGTGCAGTCATGTTGGAACAGGAAGAGGCAATTCCAAAACTGTTCCCACAAAGTTTGGAGCATCAAATCATCCAAATTGTCTTGGTATGCCAGCACCTTAAGGCTGGTCATACATGATCAATTTTCTTGTACAATTTTCTGTTAGATTTACCACAAACCACTTAATGAGGTCAAAGCTAAACAACACTTTCACTTGTATCCAATTAGGCAGGCCTTTGTACTACATAGAGTTGAAGGTAAATTTCAAGAAAATTGTACAGAAAATTGTAAGAAAATTGTATAATGTATGGTCAGCCTAAGAGTTCTCTTCTTTGGAACTAAGGGACCAAGCCCAACTCCAAAAATCAACACCATAATCCCTCCTCCACCAAATGATTTGGACCAGTGCACAAAGCAAGGTCCATAAAGACATGGATGAGTGAGTTTGGAGTGGAGGAACTTGACTGGCCTGACCTAAACTCTATAGAACACCTTTGGGGAGCGGAGACTGCGCACCAGGCCTCCTCGTCCAACATCAGTGCCTGACCAAACAAATGCGCTTCTGAAAGAAGTGCAGAAAGCAAGGACCATAAAGACATGGTTTAACGAGTTTGGGGTAGAGGAACTTGACTGACCTGACCTCAACCCGATAGAACACCATTGGGGAGTGAAGACTGCGTGCCAGGCCTCCTCGTCCAACATCAGTGCCTGACCAAACAAATGCGCTTCTGAAAGAAGTGCACAAAGCAAGGTCAATAAAGACATGGTTTAATGAGTTTGGGGTGGAGGAACTTGACTGGCCTGCACAGTCCTGACCTCAACCAGATAGAACGCCTTTGAGATGAATTAGAGGCAGAGACTGCGAGCCAGGCCTTCTTGTCCACATCAGTGCCTGACCTCACAAATGCGCTTCTGGAAGAATGGTCAAACATTCCCATAGATACACTCCTAAACCTTGTGGACAGCCTTCCCAGAAGAGTTAAAGCTATTATAGCTGCAAGAGGGTGGACCAATTCAATGTTGAACCTAAAGCCTCGTACACACGCAACGATTATCGGCCGACCGATCGGCCGTCTTTTGTCCAGTGTTGTTGTGTTGGTTGGAATGTGCTCTAGACTGCACACAAATTTTCTCGGCCAACAAAAACCAACTTCAGAAGTGATGTCATGTGCTGGTTAACTTTCCGTGTGTTTTTTCTTCTCTGAGCATGCCCAGTCTTGCTCATCTGAATTTTGTCTGCCGAAATCTGTACTGACTGACGGAAAATCGGCCGTTCTGTTGGCGGCCAACAAAAATTTTATAGCATGCACACCAGATTTTGTTCGGCTGAAAAGTCGGAAGTCGGTTGTCGGAAGCATCATACTAACAAGCCGAAAATCGACCGATCGGACGTTGGCCGAAAATTCACGGCCAACAATCGTTGCATGTATACGAGGCATTACAGACAAAGACTGGGATGCCATTAAAGTTCTTGTGTGAATAAAGGCAGGGGTCCCAATACTTTTGACAATATAGTGTATCCCTCCGTTGCCATCCCTGAACAATATTGAAAGTCAGCATGTGATGCAAATTGCCGGCAGTCATTCCAAACCAATATAACTCAATTTCCACTGGTGGTAGACCTTAAAATATAGGTTGCAGAATAGCACTTTGCAACACAGATGTTTCCCAACTCCTGCATCCTGGGATTGTATAAGGATTTGAAGTCCCTTTTATAGGAAGCACAATGTTCATACTTATAGTATTAGGGAACATAGAACTACAAACTAAGAATAAATCCTAAAGGATAAATACTTTGTTTCTTAGTCCACTTAATTCCTGTCTGTGACTATCCCCAACCTCCCTTGTTCTGCCCTCCTTGCAGAGTCAGCAAACACATGGTCTGAATTAACTTTATCCTCAAGCAGCCAGTGAAGTCCCAAATAACAACTCCTCGATACTAACCCACAAAGAGGCGGGCTTCTTCTGCTCCTTCTTCCCCAGCGCTCGTAAAGAACAAAGAGATTTCTGAAGCAGTACGCTGATTTTTTGAAAGATGTATATAATTGAGTTTCAAGCTTCTCCCAGATATCAAGGGAGAGGTGAATTCTGGGTCTCCGACATGACTGTGTTAAAGTGAATCTCCATGTTTCACCCCAGCAAATTAAAACAAAATAGACGGTTCGTGCTGGCTTGTGAATTTTATTTTTTCATATGCCTAATTTTAAAATGACTTTAATGTATATCTAAACCAAATCGCTAACATCTCATATAAGCTTTAATATGTTAATGGAATTTCAAAAGTAATCTTCGATATTTTTAAATCTGCAGCTTTCATTAACCGGTTCTGGATGGGAAGGATTTGCCCCCTTAATGACCAGGCCATTTTTTGCGATTCAGCACTGCATTATTTTAACTGAAAATTGCGCGGTTGTGCGACACTGTACCGAAATAAAATTGATGTCCTTTTTTTCCCACAAATAGAGCTTTCTATTGGTGGTATTTGATCACCTTTGCGATATTTTGCGCTATAAACAAAAAAAAAACAACAATTCTGAAAAAAAAATAAAAAAATATATATATATTTTTTACATTCTGCTATGTAACATTCCCAAAAAGAAAAAAATTTAAAAATCAAAATTTTTCATCCTATTAGGCCAATTTGCATTCTGCTACATATTTTTGGTAAAACAAATTGCAATAAGTGTATTGTAATTGGTTTGCGCAAACGTTATCGCTTCTACAAACTACGGGAAAGATTTATGCCATTTTTTTCTTAACTAGTAATGCGGCGATCTGCGATTTTTTGCGGGACTGTGACATTGCAGCAGACAGATCGGACCCCTGACTGACATTTTTGACACTTTTGGGGGGACCAGTGACATTACTACGGTAATTAGTGCTAAAAATATGCACTGTTACTGTAATAATAACACTGGCAGTGAAGGGGTTAACCTAGGGGTGATCAAAGGGTTAAGTGTGAGCCTATGGTAGTGTTTTCTAACTGTGGGGGGGAGGGACTTGTGAAATGATCACAGAGACCTGTGATCCCATATAGAAGGATCACAGGCGCTCTGTGATCATTTCAGAGAGAAGAACGGTCAGCTGTGTTTACAACAGCTGACCGTTCCTCTCTCTCAGCGGGGAGCGATTGCGGTGCCCGGTGGCAATCGCGCCCGCCGGTCCCGTGGATTGGCATCCCCGCTGCCTAGTGGGGGCGGGAGCGTGCCGGCAGCGGTGCATGCTCACCCCCAGCACCACGCGTGCGACCGATGTAGGGCTCCATTGTTTCGCGCAGCCAAGCCAGCCTGCCGCGGCCGGTCGGCAGGTGGTTGAAATAATAGCTGTTTATCCTTCCATTAAGCCTCTTTTTCATGGCCATACATTATACAATTGTCTTATTCAAGTTCCTTTAGATTTACATTCAACTTTGTAGTGCAAGTGGCTGCTTGATTGCATACACATTGAAAGTGTTTAAGTTTGACCTCATATTATATGTTTTTGGTAAATCTAAAGGGAAATCAAACAAGAAAATGGTATAATGTATGGCCAGCCATAGAAGGTGACAACACTCTGCTATTGTCTCCAATTTCTGCTCCTGCGTTGTTGCCCTGTCACATGGATTTCCATTTGGAGTCTTCAAGTGGTCATTTAACCACAGACTGATTGGTGATTGTTGTCACCATCCTGAAACTCGTCCTGAGAAATGTTTTGCCGCTGCCGCTGTTAGAGTTTATGAAGACAATAAGTGGCTAAAATGTGCCGCAGGAAATCAGCAGCACCAAGATGTAACAAAGAATAATGACCAGAGCATTTGTTGCTTTTCACAACTGTGCTACTTTAAGTGCCAATTGCTCAGTCATGCAACATTGTACGCAAAATACATTTATATTATTTTTTTCACACAAATAGAGCCTTCTTTTGGTGGACTTTGATCACCACAGTTTTTATTTTACTGTATAAATGATTAAAAATGCAGAAAATGTTAAAAAAAAAAAAAAATATTCTATTTTCTGGTATAAGACATATCCAATAAAATCTAACTTCTTCAAAAACCCAAACTGCTATTGGGGACATTAGTATAGTTCTAATTGTGATCAAGATGCTGATCCGTACAGACACTATACTAGTAATGGCGGTGATCAGCATTGTATAGTGTGACTGTAAAACAGTGGCTGGCAATCTGGCACTAACTGACACTGGCTAGGAGGGACACTAACTGACTAACTCACATTGACATCTAATACATTGATCAGTAATAATACTGTACACTAATTTCTAATTGTTTCTAATTGTATATCCGGGTACCGAAGAGTCCACTGGGAGAACCTTCCATTCCAGGAACCATTAAGTGGCAAAGCAAGACCCCCTGTACACACGCTTGATTTCCCCATTGTTTGGTGAGTGGGAACACAAGAGGGGAGCACGGAGTGGTCTGCACTACTAAAATCCAAGCATGAGTACTTTTATTTTACAAGAACTATCTATTTTCCCATTTTTCGGCTGTTTTGTATTTAAACATCAGCATAGTGGTTTAACAGGACAAGCACTTTATGTCACAAGGACTTTGTCTGATAATGACTATTTTTTTCAGCTGTTTATGTATTTGAACCTCAGTTTAGTTGTTTAATAGCACAAGCACTTTATTTCACAAGGACTTTTTCTGACCAAATATAATGACGGACATGTCTCCGCTGACATCCGATGCCCTATAGAGATGCATAGGGCATCCTTTTAGATCCGCCAAAAAAAAAAAACGGACAGACGGATCTGAATAGTCCGCCTGTATGAAAGGGGCCTAAATGTTCAAAATATCGGCCCATATTGGCCGATACCGATATGCAATGGCCAAAATATCGGCAACGAAAAAACAATATGGGTCGATCCCTAGCAGCATCACACACTTTCCCAACATGCACAGAAATATGCTGCCCTTTAATTCTTAATAGCATCCCCACACATCTGCCAATGCAAGCGTTTTCACACGTGCCAAAAGGCATGGTGATGTAGCACCACGCGTTTCAGTGCAGTGTGATTTTGCAGGAACCTGCATGGTGTGAACAGAGCCTAAGGCTATTTTCACACTACTTCAGTGCATTGCAATGTGGCAGAAGACTTGAGGCGATAGCAGGAGAGGGGTTATGCCATTCTTTTTGGGTTTTTATTGCTCTCTGCTGTGTTACTGGCATGATCATCAGTTGAACATAAGAGAAAAAGAAAAGAAAAATAATGCAGCCACCACATCTAAAGACTGGTAAGCTGCAATATATTTAATGTTTGTTTTTGGGTTTAGATACACTTTAAATTTCCTCTACTGGTCCTTATGAAGAATTACCAGATTTACTCTCTGGAGAATTTTTGGAAGGTAACAAAGTCAAAGATCATAAAAGTGGAAAAAATAAGTATGAATGATAAAATGAAGGCTGTGCAGCAAAAAGATAGAAAATATGGAAAAAGCATGTTACCTAAAAGGCTCTTCCAAGTCCCTCGCAGGTAGCAGACTGCATTCAATTGCCTGAAATTCATTTTTCAGAGAGCTGCATAAAATGATTTTCCATAGAAAGTCAGCAGAGTTTTCATGTACAAGAGTCAGATTTCTCGTCTCTACACGGGAATCATTTTGTAACATACTGTAATATGCATCGCGGTAATCAGGGAGAAGGAGCCGGAGCCAAGTTCTGCCTAGGCAGAAACGCTCGACTGAAGGATTCTCATTTCACAATCATTTTTCAGTTAGAGGATCACTAAGCCCAAAATCCAAGTCGCTGTATATAAAAGAGTTACCGGTTACTTTCTCGAGTATATACGCTTTCTGGAATTTGCAAGAACCGCACAGTTGATTTAAGGCTCTGATTTTACCTAAATTAGGTATTTTCCTACTAATGTTGGAATCCCTGGCTGTAAATATAAAGTGGATGAATGAACTTTGCTTAAACAGCAACCCCTAAAATCAATCATACGTTTGTAATGCTAACCAGGGCATGATTTACCAGGGCTGCAGTCAGGGAGCCCTGGGAAGTTGCCTTCTATGTTGCCCTGTACTGGATGAAAGTCATTTTCCAAGGATGTGTGGGTGGCATTGCTGGTTCAGAATGCATGCCTGCCTCTCCTCCCTGCTGGCGAGTTTGGCATCAAATGGTATGGCCTCTAGATAGCAGCTGGTTGCAATATACAGGGTTACGTGGTCATCCATCTTCTGATTTTTTTTAGATCAGCTTCTACCCTAAACAGAACTCTTGATACACAAGTGTGTGAGTCTGGGCCCCTAGCATCCAGGTTGTTTACCCAGTTTCAGGACTTACAGGCAGGATTTCTCATACAACAGCATCTTTCTTGAGAAAGCGTGCTAAAGCACCACCATGTCCACAGGTTTCTAGTACGGGCCTTCTCTTTGCAGGTCACAGTTGTAGAAAGAAGGGTACTTCACACTTTTACTCAGAGGTCTCATTTACTTCAGTGCTCCAGATACTTAACATACAGCCAGGACTACAGCTGGGACCATTGCGACGCAGGTGCCAAGATGTCTTAGCCCAGGGGTGCCCAACCGGTGGCCCGCAGAGCCCTCTGATATGGCCCAAAACCTCCTGCTCTGGGATAGCGGGTCAGCAAACCCAGATCGTGGGTTGCTGACCCCCCCCCCCATCCTAAGGTATCAGTGTTGTGAACGGAGCAGGCAAGTAGAGGAAGCAAGCGGCTGCAGAGCCGCATAAGCCGATGCTTCCTGTATAGCTCTGGCTCCAATCACAGGCAGAGTGATACCAAATGCACTCCGCCTGGGACAGCAACAGCCAGCGATAGCTGAATAAAACACTGTTATTAAAGGTCAGTTTATGACTAATATCACAGTGTATATATGGTTATGTCTGTTCTGCAGTGGTTACTGGGCTGCTTTCAAACTGATCCGGATATAATGGAAGTCTATGGCGAATTGCAGCTAACCTGCAGGAAAGCCATAGGTGCACTGTTCTGCCCCCAAGCTGTGGGTGAACTGCAGCGCACTAGTGTGAAAGCAGCCTTAGGCCCCTTTCACACGATTGGTCAGATCAGGTCCATCTGTCCGTTTTACAGACAGGCCATATCAGAGCCTCCATTCACCTCTATGATGTAAATGGACTTGTGTCTGTTTACACCCACCTACCTCCAATCTGATCAACTAGACAAAACAGAAGGGGATCGGTCCCCTTCTGTCTGGGTGGATCGGGTCGGAGGGCCCATAGAACAGAGCAGGCTGTGTCCATGTTCACTTTGCATATGCAGAGTAGACATAGAGCTGTCACCTGCCCCCTCTGCGCATTGTAGCCCGCAAACCGGTTACCAAGTCTCTTAAGTGGCCCTAGCGCTTCAAAAGGCTGGGCACCCCCGTCTTAATCAGTACCTTTGGGGAAACCTACCTGATACCCACCTCCAACTGGCCCATGTAATTGATTACCACCACTCCTATCCCCAAACTAGCTACTCAGAGGATTCCCCCAGGTATATACAAGGCCTGAGAATCAGTAGATTAACATGTGAGAAGGGACAAGGTTAAACAAGCAGCAACTTCAGAACAAAGAAAGCCTCTTCTTCCTGCATGGCCATGAGGAGTATCCACCATTTATACTAACGCTGGACAGGAACTACTTTAAAGCAAGCGTGGGCTGAGAGTCTATCTGTGCTGGTCGGTACCAGAGTGGTTGGGGGAGTTCAATTCTATTTGCTGGCTATATACCTGTGACCCCTGTAGGGGTACCTCCATAATTATGAATTATACTTTGCACGACTTTTGCACTTTGCACGATTACTGGGACTATTTGACGACATAATTAATTTTTTACAACTTTTAACACTTTTTTATATATTCTTTGATGTTGGATACCATTTTTTATGACCTGTTATATTTTTAGCACTGCATTCATTGTATTAATTAGGTACTTTATTTATAATTAGGTTATATTCATTGTACCATTTTTTGTATGCTTCACACTTAAGCACACATGACACCTTATCCATATATATTTACAGGTTATGTCACCATAAGCTATTTCTTGCACATATGACACTTTATTTTTGCACACGTGACACTTTATTTCTAGTCAGCATACCTTTCCTTTCTTTTCATAATGTTGGGCTTAATTGATGTGCCAGACTGCCAGCAGCCGATTATGCAATGGCACCCACTCTGTTTGCAGCTAGTCACTCACTGTATCACAGGGAGGCAAAGATAATTCTTTTAACGTTTTCACTTGAACCTAACTAACAGTCAACCATGATATAAATCCAGAGTAAACTCTGTGCAAGTAAAAAATGACTGCCTCAAGCCTATGGTATTATAGGTCCCAAAAATAAGGATAGTATCCATAACTATGGCAGAAAAACTTACAGTTCCTAACTGGTCCCATCCAAGGGTTGTGGCGGGGATTGGGAGGTTGTTGGGTGCCATAATGTTTTTAAAAATTCGGTCAGTTTCTTCTAGATCTTAGGCCTCACCATGTTCGCCCTTCCGTAGGGGTTCACACTCCCCTTCATCTTGCCTATTTCCTCTTCTCCATACTCTCAACTCTTTCCCTCTAGCTAACTCCTCTCTTAAACTATAACGGTCAACCCTCCATATACACCACAGTAGAAACCAAAATACTATTTGTCTGGCCTATTGCGTATTGCACCATGGTCTGAAAAAAAAAAACAACACGTTCCATTTGTATCCAGCACACATCAACACAAGGATTTGGTATGAATTTCCACCATTGAAGACCAGTCTGTTTGACTTATCCTTGAATTGAGAGTGTGTTGAGCAACCTTGTCCAATGCTTGCTGTGTGTAGGAGCCCTAAAGCCTCGTACACACGCAACGAATTTCCGCCGACCGGTCGTCCATCTTTTGTCCAGAGTGGTGTCTGTTGGTTGGAATGTGCCTAGACTGCACACGAATTTTCCCGCACGACAAAATTCTACTTCAGAAGTGATGTCATGTGTTGGTTTGCTTTCTTTGTGTTCTTTCTTCTCTGAGCATGCCCAGTCTTGCTCATAAGATTTTTCCCTGTCGCAATCTGTACTGACTGCACGAAAATCGGACGTGTTTTGACAGAGGACAAAAATTTTATAGCCTGCACACCAGATTTCTTTTCGGCCGAAAAGTCAGAGTCGGTTGTCGGAAGCATCATACTAACAAGCCGAAAATCGGCAGATCGGTCGTCGGACGAAAATTCCCGGCCGAATTTCGACTCGTGTGTACGGGCCTTAAGTCAATGGCAGAGGGAGGAGAATGTGCACTTGCAGACAGTCCCCCAAGAAAATCAATTAGGAAAGACTTTAGAAACATAGAAGAATGGTGGCAGTAAGAGACCAAGTGGTCCATTGAATTTGCCATTTTTTTATTACATTTGTGTCTGAGGATAGAGCTGAGTACATCACAAGCATGTTTAAATTCACTTACTGTTGAATGACTTGATTGACTACCCGTTTTTTAACCTGACCATTGGTCACACAGGGCTGCCCTAATGTCTGTGGGGAATAGCAGGTTTGCCAAGGTAGGTCATTTATGTATATGTGTTGTTGGGACTGAACAGCATCTATGTGATGATGATCTCTCATCATCTTTTGACACTGGGAAGTAGTTGGGAGGGTTCAGGAATCCGCCCCTGCACAATCAAACAGGAAGAGACCTGGTGTTCCCACATAATGAGAGCAAGAGGACAGTTTCTAGCTATTCCCCAGGCCTCTGAATCTTTTCCAACCTTTATTTTCATGTTGAACCAAAGTGTACCTTTAATGAAACATGTAAAAAAGCAGTATTGGCACAATAAACCGGAGTCCTAAGCCAAGCATTCACTCCATTGCCAGCTGTGTCTTGCCAAAAAGAATGCTCACAGCATCTAGCTAATTTTGAAGTTTCTAAGGTTTGATTTTTCAACTGTCCGGCAGGAAGTACTGTTAGTTCAAAGCATGTGAACCTCACATAATAAAAGCACATGTGCCAAAGGGCAGAGTCTTCAAAATGTAAAATTGGTGAGAGTGATTAAAGCTACAGAAGAAATAGTGATGTCAGAACTATCATTCATATAAGTGACTGTTTGTTAAGATGCTTAACAAATGTTTTAAGAAAATTAAAAAAAAAAATGATCATTTGATGTTGTCCTATGTGCCAAAATGGTCTAGCTAAGAAATATATTTCTGCAATGTTTTTCTGTCAGGAACATTTATGTTGTTTTTTATGAAATCTTTATAAATGTCTTCAATAACATAAAATCTGTCAAAGCCTAAGTTTAGTCAAACATGTTTTTAATCAGCACAAGGGACAGTGGGCTCCATTTAGAAAGCAATATGTTTCCCCTAAATAAATGCGGTAAAATATTGTTCAGTGTTTTTCAAAAGGTTTTTTGGCATTCACAAAAAAATGCTACTAAAATACTGCATAAGTTATTTTTTGAAGTCTTGTAATATTTTAGTTGTGAAAACATGTGGTAATTTAAAACCTGGCACTAGCCGGCGTATTACTTACAATAATAAATAGATGTTGTTAAGGAGCAGGTGGCCGTCTGCATCTTTAACAACCAGTAAACCACATAGTTGTTAAGGAACGGGGTTGGCCGCCGTGTTCTTAACAACCGATGAGTCATAAGCTGTTAGCGGGGTTACTGAGTGTAAAAAATGTAAAAAAATAAATGTTGGCAATTAAAAAATGTGAAAAAATGGCGTGGGGTCCGCCCCCCCCCCCCCAAATCCATACCAAGCCCCCTGGGTCAGGTGTGGATTATGAAAATTAAGACCCTCTGAGTATGCAGCTTGGCAAATCCGAAAAGGAGGAGACGAGCAAGAACCTCCCCCCCGTGAACTATACTAGGCCACATGCCCTCAACGTGGGGGGGTGCTTTGTCCTCTCCCAAAGCACCTTGCCCCCATGTTGATGGGGAAAGGAGTCTCTACCCCTTAATACTGGCTGGGGTTAGTGGGGGGTCTGCGGGCAGGGGGCTTATTGGAATCTGGAAGCCCTCTTTATTAAGAGGGTCCCCAGATCAAGCCCCCCATGTGAATGAGTACACGAGGATACTTAATACCCTTACTCATTTACCCAAAAAAGGTGTAGTGTAAAAAAAGACATTAGCCAGTTTTTTACAAGTCCTTTATTTAAAAAATAAAAAAGTGTCTCCCAGTGAAGATCCATTGTCAAACAAAACTCCCACTGCCACCCCCGATCCAAAAAAAAGAAAAAAAAATGTCTGCTTGCGCCATAGGCTCCCGCTATTTGACAGCTTCGCCTTCCCTTAGTTATTTAAGAACCGTCAGTCAGCTGAGCTGTCAGCAGTTTTTTCTGGCAATTGTTGATAGCTGATGACTCATTGGTTGTTAAGGATGCAGCGGCCGCATACATTTAATTATTTTTTTCCTTCTGTTCCTTCAGAATACATTGGCCCCATAAAAGACGACCAAGGAAATATGGCCACAGAGGACAGAGAAAAGGCGGAAGTGTTAAATAATTTCTTCTCTTCAGTTTTCACAAACGAATCGGGGGGCTACACTAACCCAGCTTGTAATGATAAATTAAATAATACACCTCAGGAAGTACCCCCATGGCTAACAGAAGATAGACTTAGAAATAAACTAGAAAAACAACATAAATAAATCACCGGGACCGGATGGCTTGCACCCAAGGGTTCTTAAAGAGCTCAGCCAGGTGATTGTCAGACCATTATTCATGATCTTTAAGGATAGTTTACGGACGGGTATGGTGCCAGCTGATTAGAAAAAAGCCAACGTGATACCAATATTTAAAAAAGGGCCAAGATATATCCGGAGTAACTATAGGCCAGTTAGCCTAACATCAGTAGTCTGCAAGATTTTGGAGGGGATGTTAAGGGACCACATACAAGACTTCAGTAATTAAAACAGTATTATTAGTAGTAATCAGCATGGATTCATGAAAAATCGTTCTTGCCAAACCAATCTATTAACCTTCTATGATGAAGTGAGCTGCCACCTAGATAAAGGTAAAACTGTGGATGTGGTGTATCTGGACTTTGCAATTGCCTTTAACACCGTTCCCCACAAACGCTTACTGTACAAACTAAGGAAGGTAGGTATGGACCATAAGGTGAGTACCTGGATAGAGAACTGGCTCCAGGGGAGAGTACAGAGGGTGGTGATTAATGGGGAGTACTCGGATTGGGTGGGTGTCAAAAGTGGGCTCCCCCAAGGATCTGTCCTGGGGCCAATCCTGTTTAATTTATTCATAAATGATCTAGAGGAGGGGATATCTAGTACAATCTCAGTATTTGCGGATGATACTAAACTAAGCATGCCAATATCTTCTATGCAGGATGTGGAAACCTGACCTGAACATAATAATGGGGTTGGCAACTACATGGCAGATGAGGTTTAATGTTGAAAAATGTAAAGTAATGCACTTGGGCGTCAGAAACATGAAAGCAAGCTACTCACTAGGGGGGAAACCTCTGGGTGAGTCTAGGATGGAAAAGGACCTGGGGGTTCTGGTAGACAACAGGCTTGGCAGTGGCATGCAATGCCAAGTCACTGCAAGCAAAGCCAACAGAATACTGGGATGCATAAAAAGGGGGATTCACAACAGAAATGTAGAGATTATTCTCCCACTCTACAAGACTCTGGTCCGGCCACATCTGGAGTATGCTGTCCAGTTCTGGGCACCGTTCCTCAGGAAGGATGTGCTGGAACTGGAGAGAGTGCAGAGAAGGGCAACAAAAATAATTAGGGGAATGGAGAACATCGACTATGAATAAAGACTACAAGCACTGAACTTATTCTCTCTGGAGAAGAGACAAATGAGGGGGGGATATGATATCAATGTACAAATACTGTACTGGCAACCCTAGCATAAGGAACAAACTTTTCAGAGAAAGGGAATACAATAAGACACGTGGCCACTCACTAAAACTAGAGGAAAAATGGTTTAACCTTAAAATACGTAAGGGGTTCTTCACTGTAAGAGCGGTAAGGATGTGGAATTCTCTTCCACAAGCAGTGGTATCAGCAGGGAGCATCGATAGTTTCAAAAAACTATTAGATGGACACCTTAAAGACCACAACATACAGGGGTATACAATGTACGGTTAACAGCAAACACACACACACATCATAGGTTGAACTGGATGGATTGATGTCTTTTTTCAACCTCACAAACTATGTAACTTTGTGAATGGATTTTAACGCCTTTTCATGCATTATCTACTGAGCGTTTCTCGGTACATGCCACAAAACGGTCTAGTGAACTGAAAGTTTCAGGATCGCATCAAAAGTCAGCACTATTGATAAAAACCTGTGACAGATGTGCCGATTAACCCCCACAGCACCAGAAGATTACAGCTGCAAGGGTATGGGGGGCTCAGAAGACTTTGGAATTCAACTAAAACAGCAGCCATCAGTACTGGGGCACTTCTCATCAATAGTACTGTCCTTTGTGCTGATTAACTGATTCAGGATCCCCCTACGCGCATATACTGCTGCAGGGCAGCCCTTTAGTGTTCAATCTGTATGTCTCTCTTGTTTCCGGGTCTTGCCCATGCATGCGTGCCGCCAGTGACCCGCTCCCACTGTGATTGGACACAGCAGGAGACAATCAGCGGGCCCGGTGGACTCAAAGTTTGCCGGCACCCAGCGACCATTCCTGAGAGAGGCAGAACGGGGGTCTGCCTATGTAAACAAGGCAGATCACCATTCTGTTAGAGGGGAAGATGGAGATCTTGTGTTCCTGCTAAGCAGACACACGGATCTCTGTCTTCCCACAGTCAAAGTAGCCCCCACACACACACACAGTTAGAAAGCACTCCCAGGGAACACATTTAACCCTTTGATTGCCCCTGATGTTAACCCCTTTCCTGCCAGTGTCATTAGTACAGCGAGAGTGCCTTTTTTTTCCCTGCATGTCATCCTTGGAGACATTTATAGAGGAAAAAGACAAGAGAGCTTTTACTCATCTAGAGGAATCTAATGCCGTTTATTCTTTCAGTGTGATTGCCCACACCATGCAAATGGGCAGCATATATATGTGTGCGAGTGTCCATCGAATGGGAGCAGTGTTGAATGTTCACATTGGTGGTGGATTTTTTGGTGATAGAATAATCCTCCATTCACGGGATTAACTTTATTGGATGATGCACTGAATTAAAGAGGTTGTAAACCTGCAAAAAAAAGCTCATTATGAAATACTTACCTTAGAACGAGCCCCCGCCGTGCCATCCGCTTACCTGTATGACGGGCGACATGTCCAGTCGCCCGTCTTCCGGGATTGCGGCATCCGGCCATCTGATTGGCCGGAGCCGCAGTGACGTCACTCCCGCGCACGCGCGCGGGAGCCGAAGGTCGCGGAACGGGTCTCTGAAGGAACGGCACCAACGGTACATGTTTAGGAGATATTTACAGTACCTATAGGTAAGCCTTATCATAGGCTTACCTATAGGGAAAAGTGTGAGAGGAGGGTTTACTTCCTCTTTAAGCAGTTTTTTCATGGGACTGTGCAATATTTAGTACTTTTGGACTTTCACTTTATCAATATTTTTGATTTTATATACACTACATATAGAGATTTTTTGGGATATATATATATATATATATATATATATATAGAAAAGGGAGTACAGCGCTAAAGGTAGTGAAACGAGAGGATTCACATCTATGTGACAAAAGACTAAATGAAGTCTCATGCAGAATTATCAACAATAACATGTGGACAAATCAAGTGAACATCGCCAAAAGAGATGCAAAAAAAACATTTTTAAACAAATGAAAAAAATCCCATATAATAAGTGTGGGATAAAAGTTCCATACAACAAATATATAAAAACAAATGAATAAGAAAGTCCCATACAGCAAATGAATGCCAATAAAAATAAGTCCACAACAATAGTGATTCTATCATGGTAGCAGTGATGTTCTGATGCTGTCACTAAATTGATTGAATATACTTTTACCAAAACAAATGGACCTAAAATGCCATATAGCATATAGGTCAAAAACGTATAAATTGTGTAATCCACGTAAATGGAATATGAAGCCCAATAATAAATGATTCCAGTTAGTTGTAGATGTTACTCAAGATGGAAGTACAATATACGCTTACCAAATCACATAGACCTGTATTGCCATAAAGCAAACAAGTCAAGTAGGCTTGGCAGGGAGAATCTCCAGATAACAGTGAACTTGTTGTTATTAGTAGATGTATCCATGTATTCTCAATCCAAGGGAAGGAGGAGAGATGAATCCCTCATTCATCAAGACCATGAGAATAAACCAAAAAAAGGAACATAGTGTAATACTGCTACAGGAAAATCCAATTTAAAATGATGACCTCCACTTACAAACATCCACAGATATGAGCACCAATATGATGTAATATTGCACTAAGTCCACAACCAGAGCCCAACACTAAAGTGATTCAGTAGAGAGGGTAATTGAAAGAACCAGTCACCGGATAGGTTGGTGTATGCGCTTACCAAATCACACAGACCAATGGTGCCGTACAGCACACAGGTCAGATAGGACTCAACAAGCACAATCCACATAGATGGAATATGACATCCAAAGTTTGAAGAGATAGTGAAGGTGGTTAGGTCCCACCACCAAATAACACGCTTACCAAATCACACGGACCTATATTACCATATAGTATACAGATCAAACGAACTTAGCAAGCATGATTCCCACTTGGTAAAGTATGAATCCGAAAAGGATGAAAGTAGTAGTTAAATAATCCCATCACCAGGTAAAACAAATTTTATAAGTCCGCTAATCTTCTGTTGGACAACCATGTTGTACCAACTCTTTTTTGTTTCTGCTTACAATTAGGATTATGGCACTCAAGGGTTAGCTCAATTGTTCTCTCCCCCATTTTCAAATTTTATAAGCACTTACCAAATCTCACAGACCTGAATTACCATACAGCAAACAGGTCAAGCGGGCCTGGTAAGCGACGATTGGATTCCTCTAAGCAAAGATGTTACCGGCAGATATTTCCATAGGCTCACATCCAGGAAGAAGGAGAAGGATGAATCCCTCATTTACCAGAGGCATGAAAATAAGCCAAAAAGGAAATACATAGTGTAAAACTGCTAGGGAATTGTATTTTTTAAAAAAAGACATGCACTTACAAGCATCCACAGGTAAAAACATCAAAGTAGTAGTCAAGACAGGCGGCCTATGAAGAGAAGCTGACGCGTTTCGTTACAGCGAACATTTTCAAAGGATAATGCCTACATATGTTATTGTTTGCGCTGCTTCTTCTTTATAAGTGTTGTGTTCACCAATTTGACAATTGCTACGAATAGCAGTTTCCTGCAAAACAAATGGTACAAATGTCTCCCTATAAAGTAAATAGTATTCAGTATCATGTTGTAGAGATCAAGGTGTGCAGCTCATTCATTTCCACTTGACAAACAGCTTTTCTTACTTTACTTCACCTGCCAGTCAAAGTGATGCAATGGTGGAGGCAGGCTTAGGCGTGGCATGGCTCCCACTGACTCCCAACAATCTTGGCACGAAGGGTGCCAACAATAAAAAAAAAGAATAGAAAAAATGTTCTAATGAATTAGTTAACTGGCTGATTTGCATATTAGCAGGTTTTTCTGCTTCAGAAAAAGAGACAAAACTTTTAACCAATTATTATTATAATGCAGGATTTATATAGCGCCAACAGTTTACAATGTAGTGGGGGAACAATACAATTACAATACAGTTCAATACAGAAGGAATAGGAGGGCCCTGCTCATGGAGCTTACAATCTAAAGGGTGGGGGAGGTGCTACAAAAGGCAGGGCTTTTTTTCAGCAGGAACGCGGGGGAACGCAGTTCCGGCACCTCCGGCAATGAATGTATGCAAGGGTTGCTGGGGTGTGCTGAAGGATCTACTGATGCTGGCTGTTAGGGGATGTGTTGCAGCTGGAGGGGATCCATATTTGCACTGCAGGGGGTTCTATTGTTGCTGGGGAAGTCTAGTGTTACTGGTGGGGGATCAGTTCTTGCTGGAAGAGATCTACTGTTAAGGGGGTCTATTGATGCAGGCTGTGGGGAGATCTGTTGTTGCTGCCAGGGCTTTATTGTTGTACTGTGGGGTATTTTGTTGTGGGTGGTGCATTGTTGTTGGAGGGATCTTTTGTTGCTGGAGGGTGTATTGATGTTGCTGGCTACAGGAGATCTATTTTACTGACTTTCTTGTTATCATTAACGATCATTAACAAATTCCATACTTTGTTCTCTAATTCTGTATTCTCTATAAAGGGCAGTACACTGGGAGGTGGAATCAGGGAACGGTCCTCGGAGGTGGGTAGGGGCGGAGAAAAGGACTGAGTCAGAAAGGGGGAGTTCCTGCACCTATTCTTCGAGAAAAAAAAAGCCCTGACAAAAGATAATAGCAGGGGATGATGGAGGTGACTTGGGTATACAGTAAACCCCCCTCCATTGCGGGGGTTACGTTCCCGGACCCAGCCGCGAAAATCGAAAATCCGCAAAATAGAAAAACCCTATTAAAATGCATTGTAGGCATGTTTTTTTTACTGTCACTGTACGTGTAAAAGCATTTTAAGGTCTTTAAACACACTTTTAAAACAATAGAAACTCATTTAAACACATAAAAGATACTGAGAGACATAGCAAGAGCTATGGAAAACACAAAAATATTTCATTTTTAATGATTTATATAGTAAAATAACATAACAAAAAAAAGCGCAATATACCGGGACCGCAAAAACTGAACCGCGATGGAGCGGGGGTTTACTGTAGTTCTTAGGTAGAAGCGGGGTAGGGGTAGGGTAGGAATGAGTTTTCAGGGATCACCTAAAGGTGGACAGGGTAGGGGCTGACCGGACATACTGGGGAAGGGAGTTTCCGAGGATGGGAGAGGCTCTTGAGAAGTCCTGGAGGCAAGCATAGGAGGAGGTGACAAGGGAACCAGAGAGCAGGAGGTCCTGGGAGGAGCGTAGAGGACAATATGGGCCATATCTGCAGTCTAGGTTGGTAATGTAGCTGGGGACAATGTTGTGGATGGCCTTGTATGTTGTGGTTAGTATTTTAATTTTATAAATTTCCTTAGACCAGGGGTGTCAAACTCGACTTCACCTGAGGGCCACATCAGCATTATGATTGCCCTCAAAGGGCCGGTTGTATCTGTAATACTAGATGTCCAGAGTATCCCACCCACCTTACATCAGATGTCAAGAGTCCCCCCCTACCCTCCCTTACATCAAAGTGCACCCCCTTACCTTGTGTTGCTGCTGGACAGAAGCTGGGGACAGAGCTGGGAAGCAGATAATGCAGGGTCTGGAGGAGGCCCAAAGGAGGGCTGGAGCTCTACTGCAGCTTTAGGTGAGGTGGGAGGGCCACATGAAATGGCCTGGAGGGCCCGCGGGCCTTGTGTTTGACACATGTGCCTTAGACATTGCAAAGTAAAAATAAAGATTTTTGTTTAAACTGATGTAACTTTGCATTTCAGATTGCGCTTACATAAGTGCTAATATTTTCCATGTATTTATCACCATTGTCAGTGCTAACAGTGAAGAGTTGAAGTAAGTTCAGTTCCTACGTGAGAAAATGTGGTGACCAAAAAAAAAAAAAAAAGAAAAAGAGCTCTTTTCCATCCCTCCAGACAAGAGAATTCAGATCTGCGAGTGATATTCCCTGCTGTGAGTTTTTATGATATCGTTTGTTTTCAAGCCATATGGTTTCTTGTTTTTAGATACTAGAGACTAATCCCGTCTGTGTCATGTTTCTTTGTGAATCTGTTCTTTAGAAAAGTCATATTTAGAGTTAAGGAGAGAGACAGACAGAGGGAGAGAAGGGAAAAAAAAAAATCATTCTCTTTCTTGACCGCGGATACACGGTCGGTGAGGACGCAGCATAGCTCGGGGAAATGAGGAAGGGAAGGAAATGACATTAGGAGGTTCTGTACTTTTGCTTATCTCCTGGGTCCACTGTGTATGCTGCTACATAAAAAATACATTTCCCAGTACCCCAAACAGAAAACATGGACTGCATTAACACAGATAATATTCAAAAGTAAAGGTTCAAAAAAAATAAACCTTGTTCAGACAGCTGTGTATCTACCAAAAGTCTCCGATTTCCTGGAACTGTGGTGGGTTGCAATAGCCAAATGGGCATAGCTTATCATTTCTGTTTCAAATTTCTGGTGCTAGTTAGGTTTTGGGTGGTGCTGAATGAAATGTGGGTAGGTTAATAAGTATATAAATATAAAATATACAAAATGTAATTTCCCCCATACCCCAAACAAAAAAGAAACAATGGGCTGCATTAACTCAAATAAAATTCAACTATAAATTTGTTCAGATATGTCTACCAAAAATACATATTTTCTTGGAATTGTGGTGGGTTTCAGTAGCCAAATTGGGCCTAGATTAGAGCTTTCACTTACTTTTATTGCTCTAGATGGGATTTGGGTGGTTCAAAAGAAAATGTTGATTTGGGTATGGTAATGATTATATAAAAATTGTATAAATAGTAATATAAAAATACATTTCCAAGTTAAATTTGTAGAATCTTTCCCAGCTAGAATGAACAATACTCTGACTAATTTTGAACAAATGTGGGATCCCTTGATCCACCTCTATACTCACTTTTAGGACCTCTTACTAGAATGAACTTAAATGTGACTGTTGCTGGCCGTGGCTTGCTGTGCCACCCTCTACCATCCTCTACCTTCCCCCTTTCCACATCCCAGCCCTCGCCTACTATGGCAAAGATGTCCTCAGAAGTACCTCATTCCTCCCATCTGTTCTTTTCATGTACAGTATCTGACAAAAGTGAGTACACCCCCACATTTTTTAAATATTTTATTATATCTTTTCATGTAACAACACTGAAGAAATAACACTTTGCTACAATGTAAAGTAGTGAGTGTACAGCTTGTATAACAGTTGCTGTCCCATCAAAATAACTCAACACACAGCCATTAATGTCTAAACCACTGGCAACAAAAGTGAGTAAACCCCTAAGTGAAAATGTCCAAATTGGGTCCAATTAGCCATTTTTCCTCCCCGGTGTCATGTGACTCGTTAGTGTTACAAGGTCTAAGGTGTGAATGGGGAGCAGGTGTGTTAAATTTGGTGTTATCGCTCTCACTCTCTTATACTGGTCACTGGAAGTTCAACATGGCACCTCATGGCAAAGAACTCTCTGAGGATCTGAGAAAAGAATTGTTGCTCTACATAAAGATGGCCTAGGTTATAAGAAGATTGCCAAAACCCTGGAACTGAGCTGCAGCACGGTGGCCAAGACCATACAACCACCCAACACTGGATCTGTACTTTCCTTAAGTATACTGTTAATATCCGTATATAATGTATTCTGTTGTTCATACTTGACTTATTGTTCTACATAAGTGATGCCTTACAAATTGTCTGTACTGGACCATGTATGTTACTTTAATGCTGAGCTATTTTGTATTGTTCTAATCTAAACCTAAAACCTTAAAAAAAAATCATACCCCAAACAGAAAATATACAATGCCTTAACATAGATAAAATTCAAATAGTAAAATGCATTAAGTTAACTTTTGTTCTGATAGCTACAGTATATGTCTATCAAAAATCTCCTTTTACTGCAAATCTGGTAGGTTGCCATAGCCAAACCAGGAATAGCTTAGGAGAAAATGGGTGGAATCATGGGAGAGCTCTGGGTTCCTTTAGCTCTATGTGGAATTTGGAGGGCTCGGGAAGGAGATTTTGATTTGGGTGTAATATTAAAGGGTAATTCAACTTTCGTGGGGAAAAAATAGCAAATAAAAAAAATATATATATAGCGTAAACAATTTCAACACAAGCCATATTGTAATTGAATGTTATTAAAAATGACCTTTCCTTTCCAATCTGCAGCTCTGTAACTTTCTGTAAATACAGTACAATGCAATATGGCTACTAGGAGGTGTTCTGTACACAGAATTCCCACCAGAAACATATTTTCCTGCTTGTGTGACTGAAATTTTGTGTGTGGGGGTAGAGCGGTATAAAAGTCCTGAGGTTCCCCTCTTTCCCCCACCCTCTTTCCCATCCTCCTTCCCCTCCCTCCCTTCTTTTCCCCCTCTTCCCCCCTCATCCTTCCTCCTCCTTCCTACCCCCTTCTCCCCACCCCTTCCCCCATTCTCCTTACCCCATCCCTTTCTTCTACCCCTAACTCCCCCTTCTCCTTTTGTTCCCCTCACCCCATGTCTCCCCCCTCTCTTTTGCTTCCCACCCCTCCCCCTATCCTCCTTGCCCCTCCTCTCCCCTATTGGGTTTATGTTTAAACTTGAAATCTTACCGTTTAGATCAGTGGTCTCTAAACTGCGGCCCAGGGTCCAGATGCAGCCCTTTGCTTGTCTTTATTCAGCCCTTGGGGCACCATTCCTCCCTCTGATATGAGACACTGCTCTGCCAGCTGATATCAACAATAGGGCACCATTCCTCCCAATGATACCAACGATACGGTCACTATTCCTCCCCCTAATACCAAAAGTGCTGCTGTTTGCTCCCACAGATGCCGAGAAAGTTTCCACTCCCGTTGGCCACAGTCCGCCCCCCTAAAGTCTGAAGGACAATAAACTGGCCCTTTGCTTAGAGAATTTGGAGGCCCCTGGTTTAGATAAATACCATTCTTGACTTTTGAATGTGGAGTACCCTTTGGAGAGTTTGGTTTGTTCCCCTTGGCCTGGCAGGCTTTCTATCACCAACAATTTAGGTAATTGTTTTCAGTTGATTATGTTTTGAATCATTATATCATTATTATAACTAGAGGGAAAAAAAGATGTTAAAGTTTTTTTTTTTTTTTTACTAGTTCATTTCTATTATATTCTTGAAGCACACCAATATTTGGTTATACAATATAGATATTACCCATCCTTCTTTGTACTCATGGTGGATATGACATGTACTTATGTTGTTTGCTTAGTCAATGATATGATGAATGATGATGTAAGGTGTCATTCAATGATTATTGACTCATGTGTATTTATATTTATTGTTGCAGTATTTTCTAATAGGATCTGAGGCCCTGATGAAGCGGGATTGCCAGTGAAACGAGTTGGCCCCATAGACGGATCCTAAGGCCAGGAAAGACACTATCTTGGATGGCTAATCTGTGGATATGTTTTTTAAAGAACATTGTTTTTATATATTTGTAAAATTTTCAATAAAAATGCTATATTTTTTATACATACCCAGTTTGTTGTTATATATTATACCCAAGGAGGTACATTTAAAGTTCCACATAATTTTTTGCATTTTGATATATCTATATGCTTGTGTGTTTAGCTCACTGTTTTGTTTCCAGAAGTCTGCACTAAGATACAAGTCAGATTCCAGGCATCTCCTGCAACAAAAATGTAATTTTTGGTGAGATACTCCCAATAGGTAATCACGTCTAAAAGGACACAGACCCTGCAGTTTTCCTCATTAGAGCCCTGCAGGTGCAACAGCTGATTGATAAATAAAAAAACACTCCCATTAGATTTACTTACCAAATGGATACACACAAAACACACAGGGATTTCTTCAGAATAACAAAAGGTAGGAATCTGCAACAAAGTTTGTTAAAATCCTTGTAATATACATAGGTCACCAATAATGTTGGGAAATGTTTTTTTCTCAACAAAAGTGGAGTTACTCTTTAAGTATATAAATATCTAGTATATACTGTATACTATTTTTAGTATAATATTTTTTAAGTATAAAAAAAAACAGGTTTCGCAGTACCACAAACAGAGGACATAGACTGCATTAACATAGACAATACTCTAAAGTAAAGCTTCAAAAAAATTAAATCTTGTTCAGAATAAATAAATCTTTTGAAGACAGCTGTGTGTCTATCAAAAATATTGCATTTTCTTGTGAGGTGCAGTAGCCAAAATGGGAATAGCTAAGGTGAAAATGGGTAGAATCTTTGTGTTACATTTTAGGCTTTGGATTGGTGGTTATGGAAGGAATTTTTGACCAAGGTACATGACTTGGGTGCAGGTCAGGCCTGTTGAGACTTTTTCTGATTAGCAGTCCAGTCTTTTGTAGAGATACACAGCAGACATCTGATTCTTTTTAGAAGCATCAAACTCTTTTTTTTTCCACTTCTGCCAAAAATGACTTACTTTGTCCAGTACATGGCAGATAAGGTCTACATTGACTTTGGACTACAGCAACCGCCTATCTCTGCAGGTGAAAATTTCCATCCAATCCATCATACTGATATATGATCAAACATCTATTTCCTAAGGCTATATGTGACAAAAATCATTCTCCCTATCAGCAGGATGGAAAGAGACAGGAAATCATAAAACCAGACATGGCATTTAATATTTCCCACTCAATCAAAACCAAAGAAAAAAGTGTCGACTGGAGTTAAGCAATAATTAAGCTCTCAAATGGCAAAATTTTGACGGAAGTATTCTGACAATTGAGTCTTAAATTGGATCAGGCTTGGTAAAAGAGGGCATGACATATCCAATAGTGGACAAGACTAAGTGATTCATGAAATATGTGATGTCCCTTAAAGGAAGTTCCAGTGATCAGTACTCTCCATTAAAATAAATTATTCACTAAAGAGCGCTGTTCTACCACCATTATATAGATCAGCAATACTAAGTAAGCTGTTCATGCCTCCAAAGTTCAAGGAACAAAGTAACACTGCTCTACCTAAACTGACTGCCCACCAACATGAAGGGCAATCATCATCAACTGTGGATTGGAACAAGTATAGGAAAGTAGATCTTGCAAGACCTTTATCTTTAAATTAATATTATGAAGTTGAAAATGAGATTGTATACATTTATAGGTGAAGTAGAAAACCCCTTTTAGGGTAAAGAATAAGCAGAAGTTGTATGTATCAATATTGAAAGCCCTCCCAAGTATTGGGAGGGTGGGAGGCTTATCAGCAGTGTATTAGGGGGTGGGAGGGTGATCAGAAGTGTATTGAGGGGGGTGGGAGGAGGGTCAGTGGTGTATTAGATAGTGGGGAGGGGGGCCATCAGTGTATTAGATAGTGGGGAGGGGGGCCAGCAGTGTATTAGATAGCGGGAAGGGGGGGTCTGCAGTGTATTAGATAGCGGGAGGGGGTCAGCAGTGTATTAGATAGTGGGGAGGGGGCCAGCAGTGTATTAGGTAACGTGGAGGGGGGTTCAGCAGTGTATTACGTAGCAGTAAGGGGGGTAAGCAATGTATTACGTAGCAGGAAGGGGGGGTCAGCAGTGTATTACATAATGGGAATTGGGGATCTGCAGTGTATTAGATAGCGGGGTCAGCAGTGTATTAGATAGCAGGGAGCGGGGTCTGCAGTGTATTAGATAGTGTTCCTAGAGCCTGTGGCCTCCCAGTTGGGCTGTCCTTAATTCTGTATGAGTGGTAGGGAGCCAGAGAGCGCTAAATGACCGCTGGTTAGGGGAGCAAATTACTTGCCTTGCCTTGGGTGCTGACAACCCACGCTACGCCACTGGGGCTGGTATAATAATGCTATGGGAGTGGTATTACATTATATTTTTTTATTTTTACACTGTTCCCTTAAATCAAAAATGTTTGTGCGTCAACAAAGTATTGAGCAAAGTTTGTGAATACTTATGTACATTGGATTTTTTTTTTATTTTAATTTTTTAATTTATTTGCAAAGATTTCAAACAAAATTCTTTCACGTTGTCATTATCGGGTATTGTTTGTAGAATTTTGAGGAAAATAATGAATTTAATTAATTTGGAATGAGGCAAATGTGAAGCGCTCCAAATACATTCCAGATGAAATGTGTGTGTGTATATATATATATATATATATATATATATATATATATATATATATATGTAAATTTGCTGTCCCCTCAAAATAATTCAACACACAGCCATTAACGTCTAAACCGCTGGCAACAAAAAATGAGCAGACCTCTAAGTGAAAATGTCCAAATCAGGCCCAAAATGTCAATATTTTGTGTGGCCACCATTATTTTCCAGCAGTGCCTTAACCCTCTTGGGCATGGAGTTCACCAGAGCTTCACAGGTTGCCACTGGAGTCTTCTTCCACTCCTCCATGATGACATCATGGAGCTGGTGGATGTTAGAGACCTTGCGCTCCTCCCCCTTTGAGGGTCCCACAGATGTTCAATAGGGTTTAGGTCTGGAGACATGCTTGGCCAGTCCATCACCTTTACCCTCAGCTTGTGAAAGGGGAGAAGGTGGGGGGAGATTCTGTTTTGACACCTTATCAGACAAAAATCATAATTACATGCCAAGGCCCTATCCCTCAAAAAGTAAAGTAGGAAAAAGGGGAGTAGATTCCAACCCCTTTCTCTCCTTTCGGGGAGAAAGAGGGATGGAAACACTAAGAGGGATTTAAGAGGTACCCGGCATAAATACACGTCTAGACAATACAATTTATTAATATGTCATCATTAAAAGTCATTAACATATATAAGTGCAATAACAATACATGGTGTGCTCGCTGGGCAAAAAAGTAGTAGTTGGAGCGCATGTGGGTAATTCCGCATCTATGCGTTTCGCCCAGAACTAGGGGCTTCCTCAGGATCCAAGACATGAATTAACACCACTTCAGTTGAGGGCAAAAAATGCCTGAAAATCCAGCAGGTGGAGACAGCCAGAGCTGTAGCTGGCTCACGTGGAAAACACCATGGATAAAATATAAAATCAATATCATCATTTGCTGCATATGAATCAGCCAGCCTGTGGAGACTCTGTAAGTATGCGAAAAAAATAAAATACACTTTCTCAGCCTGAAAACATCAGAACCAAAAGCGGAATATATATAGTGTGTGAGCAGACTTCCAAGGGGCCATTTACTATATTAGCTAAATGGGCAGAGCAGGGTCAGCAGATCCCAAATTAGCCATCCATTTCTCCCTGCTTGATGGACCCAATAGTCCTCAAAAGGAAATATAACCAAAAGTCCCACTGCCTCGTGAGATTGAACAGCTGATCCACCACCTCACACTGTCTCCACACGTCTTATTGCAGACAGCTGAACACTAAACCCTCAGCTTCTTTAGCAAGGCAGTGATCATCTTGGAGGTGTGTTTGGGTTCGTTATCATGTTGGAATACTGCCTTGCGGCCCAGTCTCCGAAGGGAGGGGATCATGCTCTGATTCAGTGTGTCACATGTTGGCATTCATTGTTCCCTCAATGAACTGAAGCTCCCCAGTTGCGGCAGCACTCATGCAGGCCCCAAGCAATGACACTCCCACCACCATGCTTGACTGTAGGCAAGGTACACTTGTCATTGTACTCCTCATCTGGTTGCCGCCACACACGCTTGACACCCTTTGAACCAAATAAGTTTATCTTGGTCTCATCAGACCACAGGACATGGTTCCAGTAATCCATGTCTTAGTCAGCTTGTCTTCAGCAAACTGTTTGCAGGCTTTCTTGTGCATCATCTTTAGAAGAGGCTTCCTTCTGGGACAACACCCATGCAGACCAATTTGATGTAGTGTGCGGTGTATGGTCTGAGCACTGACAGTCTGACCCCCCACCCCTTCAACCTCTGCAGCAATGTTGTACATCTATTTCCCAAAAACAACCCCTGGATATGAAGCTGAGAACGTGCACTCAACTTCTTTGGTCAACCATGGCGAGGTCTATTCTGAGTGGAACCTGTCCTGTTAAACTGCTGTACAGTCATGGCCACCATACTGCAGCTCAGTTTCAGGGTCTTGGCAATCTTCTTATAGATAGTATATACACTCAGTGGAGTGTATTCTTTGCGCCTAGGAGCAGCTAAAGGGTGGGATAGGGGTTAAATTCTAAGGGGGAGCAGCAGCTAAAGTATGTGTGGATGAATGAATAAATAAATCCCAAGGGGAAATTGGGATTCAATAGCGCTTGCTAGTAGGAAATGGGGATATTAAATAAACAACGAATATTCATAAAGGTTAAAATATCACTAAAATTCCACTAAAAATTACATTAAAAATATATGAATTCTTAAATAGTATACCCAATAAATAACATACAATATTAAATCAAATAGGTGTTATAAAGGTGCATAATAGTGCCGGAAAATAGTCCAATAAAAGTTCATATGTGACTTGGTGAAAGTAGATTGCACTTCAGTGCAAAACAAAGTGCAAAGTGCTCAGTGCTGGAACCTCCAATGGTCCGTTAACCAGTTGAGTGAAGGGACTTTAAGGTAAATGAGATGTGAGCTTACCAGAAGTAGTGGGTCTAAGTTACCTTACGGTAAAAAGACCAATAGTGCTTAATGGCCCTCCTGGCCTCAGATCCGGTACCTGCTGGGCTTATCCCCCACCGACCGAGGTCCCTTCCTGGGCAAGCGATATCCTCCAGGTCCGAAATTACAAGCAGAGTGTTGGAAGTTGAAGTTTCTCCGGACAATGACTGTAGCTGGCTCCGGATCACAGCGCTATCTGTACAACGATCTTCCCTCCCGCAGTGCTAACCGACAAATGCCCGACAATCTTCTTATAGCCTAGGTCATCTTTATGTAGAGCAACAATTCTTTTTTTCAGATCCTCCGAGTTCTTTGCCATGAGGTGCCATGTTGAACCTCTAGTGACCAGTATGAAAGAGTGAGAGCGATAACATCAAATTTAACACACCTGCTCCCCATTCACACCTGAGATCTTGTAACACTAACGAGTCACATGACTCCAGGAGGGAAAGGGGAGGGGAGGGAAAATGGCTAATTGGGCCCAATTTGGACATTTTCACTTAGGGGTGTACTCACTTTTGTTGCCAGTGGTTTAGACATTAATGGCTGTGTGTTGAGTTATTTTGAGGGGAAAGCAAATTTACACTGTTATACAAGCTGTACACTCACTACTTTACATTGTAGCAAAGTGTCATTACCATTTCTTCAGTGTTGTCACATGAAAAGATGTAATAAAATATTTACAAAAATGTGAGGGGTGTACTCACTTTCATGAGATACTGTATAAATATATATATATATATATATATATATATATATATATATATATATATGCATATATATATATATATATATATACGTATATATATATGTATATATATATATATATATATATATATATACACATATATATATATATATATGCATATATATATATATATGTATGTTTATATATATATATATATATATATATATATATATATATATATATATATATATATATAGATGGATAGATAGATAGATAGATAGATAGATAGATAGATAGATAGATAGATAGATAGATAGATAGATAGATAGATAGATAGATAGATAGATAGATAGATAGATAGATAGATAGGTATATATAAATATATAGATGTATATATCTATAGATATATCTATAAATATATATATATATATATATACATTCACTCACTCACACAGTGTTTTTGAGCTTTGGGTGCACACCCTCCATAATGCATTAGTCTGCGCACACCAATATAAATGTATAAAGTTCCAGGAGAGGAATGCCAGCTTCATACACCCAGACACAGCAGAGGCGAAGCTGTTTGTCTTTCTGCAGAAGATAATAAGCTTCATGTGGAAAGGACTGTTGGAAACCCATGGAGGTTTGCAGGTTCATACCTTGTATGTTTTTACTGCAGTGCAGTCTCGGTGAAAGGTTTCCAGGCTGACTCTTCAGGTTGTGAAAAATAAAAATAGATTTAGTTCTCCAATAAATACTTTTATATTCTTCAGCCTGACTTTCCCCTCTTTGTGCCTCAGTGACTTATTAAGTAAAAAATATAGTCGGTTAAATGAGAAACCAGCATAAATCATTGTAACAACAGATTTTCAGCTCGCTGTAATAGCACTTGGCCCGTGCTGCAGAAATCTGAATTTTAGCTGAAGTATCTACCGGGGGAGGGACAGCATCCAATGTGCTTATTACGGGCTTGTTTTTCCTTCCAAAGGAATAAAAATGATTTGCTTTAAAATTCCACGTTTTTATCGTAAAGCCGCGAGGCCATTGATCACGCCTTATCGCTTCTAATTTGAGAACCCTCGGTGTCCGAAAAGTGTGAAAGCTTTTGAATAGCAGTCCGCAAACATTCTCTAGACCTTAGTGCAGAGTCAGATTACATTCCACGCTAATGCACTGGCAATCTCTGCTTCCAAAATTCCAAGGAAACAAACTTATCTTATTTTCATAAGTAGGTGAATCGCCTGAAAAACCAAAATATACGACCTATTTTACTTCTGCCTTGAGAAAAAAAATCACAACCAAGCCTCCCCAAAACCCTGAATGAGAATTCCATCTTTAGAGGGTGTCTCGGGGGAAATGGTTAAATATGCAGCTGAAACACATCCATAGGAATGGTTTTATCATCCAAATAGTTTGTAAAGTAATGTACGAATTTATGTGACACACCTACCTCCGCCATGATTGATGGCTAGATAACAGAGGAAGGAAGACAACAACTCAAAGATCGGCTTTAAAGCGGAGTTCCGGGCACAGAAACCATTTTTCAACAAACATACCCCCGGGACAGTCAGGGCTAGTACATTCCACAATGGCTAGCCTCTGATCTGTCCCGGTTCGCACTTACCTTTTAGAAGTAATACTCACTTATAAAATTTCTTCCACAGCGTTGCCATCTCTCTTGTGGGCAGCTGAAGCCGGCGCGATCCTCTTCCGCGTCTTCTTCTCCCAGAATGCGCCTGCACCGGCCCCTCTCGTCACTTCCGGTGCGGCGCCGCATTCCTCCACAGCTTCTGGGCATGCCCAGAAGCTGTTTAGCGGGGAATTCGGCATCGCCCCGGAAGTGACGAGCGGGGCCGGCACCGTTGCATTGATTCCTGGGAGCGATGACGTTCAGCTCCCAGGAATCATCGCAAGACAGGAAGTGACGTCGGAGCCGCGGCACAGAGGGAGGAAGTAGAGAATAGGTGAGTATATTCAATCTCCAATTACAAGGTAAGTGAAAAAAAAAAATGCCTAACTATCCAATTCCTTTTCAGGTGAGGGAGACCAAGCGGATGGGCACAAAAAAAAAGTTTGTTTTTGTGCCCGGAACTCCGCTTTAAGTTAAAAAAATATATATGGAAGCTGAAAGCTGGCTATAAACGGTGCAAATTTTCGTTCCTGCAACCACAAGTTGCAGGAAAGAAAATTGCTTGACTCCCCCATCAACACAGCCAGGGTCATCTTACCGAATGGGCACGCTGGACAGTTGACGTTGGCCACACTTACCCGGGGGGGCCCCCACCTTCCCAGCGACCCAGCCCCGGTCAAGCCTTAGTCCCATGTGCATCCCAATGCCGAACTTAGCAGGTTGCAAGCGCCTGTAGGCCGTTCACTGCTGTCAGGACACTTGGGCTGTGGAGGGGGAGCCCACAACTGCAAGAATGTCTGTTTGCCTCCACGGGAACAGGCGCACACAAGACAGTCGACTCTGACTCCCATCTGTGTGTGTGTTCACTGGACCCAGCTGCCCAACTTGGAAGCTGTCATTAGCCTGGCACTGCTGTAGCAATAAATATCGCCTTATTGATATTTTGCATTTTTATTCTCGTGGGTGATTGTGTAGGCGGGGCCCCAGTGCACTGCATTGCCCAGGGCCCTTAATGCTCTTAAGATGGCACTGAACACAGCCAGCGTTGATGTGGGTATCCCTTCCCCGGAGCTATTGTGTTCTTTCAGGGGGGAGCAGTTCTGGCCGGGAGAACACACAGTGATAATTGCTAGTGGCTATAGCCACTGGCAATAATCACATGAAAAACTCGACATTCTGGTTGTACCCAAGTTGACTGATCTATCAACTTGGGTCATATGTGTGTGCAGGGGGTGTGCCAGGTTTGCCTGGGCACACACTAATGATTCTGTGTGGTGCTGATTTCCTCTACTGCCCCGGCTTCCCCTTGTGTTGTGCCCCCCGCAGTGCTGCTGGCTTCCTTCCTCTCCTCTCCCCCCGGCTGCTTCGCGGAAATTTCAGGATGAAGAGCAAGGGAAGGGGCTAGTCAATATGTCATTCACCAGTCCCTTCCTTTTGTCACTCATTCAAAGCTGAAGCATAGCAAAGTGTTTTTATTATGCTTCAGTTTGTGAATGAACAGGAAGGTGCTCAGCCACTTTCTATTCATTCCCTGTCCAGTGCAGCTGAGGCTGCAGAGAAAGGCATGCGTGTTTGAGCTTTAGGGTTTTAATGCATTAGGATGCGCCAGTGGCGGCTGGTGCTCCATGGGCTGGGGGGCGGCAGACAGACCAACACCATATCCCCCCCATACGGACCACACCAGCCCGCACACCCGTCGCCGGCTCACTCACCCCTCACCCTGGACATGTGGACAGCAGCGGCAGCGGTTTCCCCCTCAGTTTTCTGACACACCGCATCTCCGATCCCAGTGATATGATGTAGGCTCTTTACCATGTGACCAGCTGTGTCCAATCACAGGTGGTCACATAGTAAATAGGAAGTGCCGTTGATCAGCTTTCCTCAGCTCGCGCCTGACAGCGAGTAGAGGAGAGCCGATCGGCGCTCTCTTGACAGGGTGGGGGGTCTGTGCTGGTAATCAGAGCATTGATTACCAGTGCAGACCCTTGGGGGATGCCACTAGAGCCACCAGGGATTGCCCACCCATGGCCACCAGGGATGCCCACCCATGCCACCCCATCAATGCCTCCTCATCAGTGCTTGTCAGTGCAGCCTCATCAGTGCTCATCAGTGCAGGAAAAAATGTATTTATTTACAAAATGTTATAACATAAACAAAAAAAATTTTTTTTTTTTTAACTTTTCGGTCTTTTTTTATTTGTTTAGCAATTTGTTTGATCAAATACCACCAAAAGAAAGCTCTATTTGTGGGGAAAAATAACATAAATTTGGTTTAGGTACAGTGTTGCATGACCGCGCAATTGTCATTCAAATTCCAACAGCGCTAAAAGCTGAAAATTGGCCTGAGCAGGAAGGGGGTGAAAGTGCCTGGTATTGAAGTGGTTAAATATGAAATATTACATGCAACTTTCATGTTCAGCATTTGCAAGATTTCTTGACCTCTTTGTTTTTTTTGTTTTTTTACAGCTACTGTTTGTAAAAAAAAAAAAAAAAAAAACCTAAAGGGCAGGAGAGATCATATTACACAGACTGCTAAACGGCTCAGAATTGGGGTACCATCTCCCCTTCCCTATGGAAATAGGTTTATCTACTTTATTCCTTTATTGAAAGGCTTCTGGCAGGGATGACTGACGTCTCCTACCGTTGGGTTCCTGTAGAGTGCCCGTGCTTTTATGTGGCTCTCGTAGGGATGAAAATGAAAAACGTACCCACATGCTTGGAATTTTAGCAGTTTAGTTGTTCTTCTAATATCACCACCATTTAATCACTAAAAGTAGCATTTAATCACCTAACAACCATAGGGAGTCATGAGTTCCTTTTGTGCAACTGTCCATCACTACTCTTAGTAATTAATCGCTAATTATTTTAGTAGCACCACTAAGCTGCTCAATTAAACTAAAATTGCTAGTAATATATCGGTAAGAATAGCAGTCATTCATTAGACAGAGAGAACAAATTGTCTCCTGTTGTGTAAACTACAAAAAGTATTTGGTTATCCTTTTCTTATCACTTATTTTGCCAACTGTATGGGGTTCATGGAGGCTACATGCTATTAATTTAGCTTACACCATAGGGAGCCATCAGTACCATCTTTTCAATGCAATCAATTACTACTCTTAGCAATTAATTGCTAGCATTTTCTTTTTTTTTTTCTTTTTGTCTTTTTTCTTATAAAATATAACTATTTTATAAGTAAGCAGTAAAGATTTAATTACAATACTTGACTCGCCCCTGGCGCTGACCCTGAAGTCTTACTACCCTGATCCATCACCGGTCCTCTTCCATGTTAAATAAAGGCCAGTGCCATTCAACTCTCTTCCTGAGATCCCCGGGAATGGGGGACCCTACAGGGCGGAGGACTGGGGAGTGGAGTTGGGATTTTGTAAATATATGTAAAGGTAAAAAAATTTTTTAAGTTTGGAAAAGCGTGGAGAAAGGCGGGACCCTCTGTTTAATTTTTATTGCTGTCTGTGTCCAGAAAAGTGGCACACATGTACCGTGTATAGAACCTGCTGCATCAAAACTGACATATATGTATAAAGAAAAATAAATTACATTTAAATTGATTTTCCCCCCTGCAAGCTTTCAAACTATTGACAACAATACAAAAATGGGAAATAAAAATGCGTGCAGGTTCTCCCCCCAATCCATACCAGGCCCTTTGGGGCCAAAAATGTAAGAAAAACGGTGTGGGGTCCCCTCATAATTCTTACCAGACCCTCAGGTCTGGTATGGATTTTAAGTGGAACCCCCACACTAAAATTCTTTATAAAAAAAGGGCATGGACCACCCCAAATCCATACCAGACCCTTATCCGAGCATGCAGCTTGGCAGGGCATGCAGCAAAGGGGGGGAATGAGCGAGCACCCCATGTTGATGGGGTCAAGGGCCTTTTCCCCACAACCCTGGGAAGTTGTTGTGGGGGTCTGCGGGCAGGGGGTTTATCTGAATCTGGAAGCCCCTTTTAACAAGGGGGCCCCCAGATCCCGGCCCCCCTATGTGAATGAGTATGGGGTACAATGTACCCCTACTCACCAAAAAAGTGTAAAAAAAAAAATACAAACACATACACCGTTTTTGACAACTTTTTTATTAAAAATAAAAAAACAATGTCCCCCGATGTAGATCCATCGTCAGTCACAATGCCCGCTGCACCACTGGATCCAAAAAAAAGAAATCCCGTGACGAAGGCTACTGCCATCTGCCTGCTCCGCCATGTGACAATTCCTAAATAGTTAAGGGGCGGGGCCAACTGGCGACATCACCTGGTGGCACTGCCTCCTTGTGACTTCTACAACCTTGAAGGGTATTTTAACCCTTTATGTAATAAAGAAAATTAAACACTGTGTGTGACACTACACTTTAGCTGCTCTTTCCTTAGATTTGCTATATATATTGTGATTCTTGTTCCACATACGCACCTTAAGTCCTATACCCCATTGGTAGCGCATTGGCCTCCCTTCTTTCTATTTTAACCCTTTCCTATCAAATAAAAAGTTTTGTCTATACAGATGCAACTTTAAAAGCATCACCAATGACCAACGAGAAAAGCTCCAATGCTTCACATATTTTCTATGTTATTACATTTGCTATGAAGCTAATAGAAGTGCTTCCTATTATTCGGTATTTATGAAAATGCAATAGATTGTAGGGGGGCGTCAAATCAAGATTATCATCTACAAACATCCAGGGGGGGGGGCATCATCCCCTAATAGTCAAAACAAAAGTAAAGCAAATAGGTGGGACTATGCCATTGGGAGTGAATTTGTAAAGAGGAAATTGAGATACATTAAAATCCAACCATTTTTTTTATTAAAAAATGTTCATAAACTTTACAATAGCTATATGCAAAAATAATACAAAAGTTTAAAACATAGGCGTGACACAAGACAATCACAATAAAGTTAATGGTCTATGCGTTTCATGGAACCTCCCTTTTCATCAGGACCTTCTAGGTCTTAAAGAGGATGTAAACCCACTTTGTTTACATTTACCTATAGGTAAGCCAACATTAAGGCTTACCTATAGGTGCTATAAATATCTCCTAAACATGCACCGTTTAGGAGATATTTACATTGCATGCAGCCGATGACGTCATCGGCGCATGCGCTCTGAAAGAACGGCCAACCGTGCCGTTCCTTCGGATCCCAGTGCCGTTCACGGCGGCTCCCCCGCGCGCATGCGCGGGAGTGACGTAATCGCGCCCCCGGCCAATCAGATGGCCCGGAGGACGAGATCCAGGAAGCAGGACAGCCGAACATGGTGATGCATACTAGCTCATTATGCCTTTGTCTTTACAGGTTTTTTCTTTTTTCACATTTTTTTAAGCGGGTTTACTTCCTCTTTAAGAAGTCTTTGATCTTTGGTGAAAAAACTTGTATTAAGAAGAAAATAAAGCAAGTAAAGTTCACAGTGCCAAACTAAGAAAAACTATAATCCAGAATTCACAAATTCACGGTAAACACTGCCTTATAATTTCCTGTACATAACACTAGGAAAAAAAAGAGTGTTCATCGGCCTATGGGGGGACCTTACAGAGTGCTCAATAATGGAAATAAACTCAGTTATTATTCAGCATTATCAACCATTTAGAAAAAAGTGGCTTGCCAGAGACTACCTAAAGCTTCCCAATCTAATGGACAAGAAGTAAGCTATACAGAGAAAACTCCCTCTCTATATAACACCTTTATCTCACGTACCTCCAGAATCATTTATATGTATCCATAAATGCAATAATTTGCTCTCTTACATAACCACTCTTGTAATTAAGGTTTACTGGCCCTTTAATAATACATAATACAACAACCACTTTCTAATTTCGTTGAAGGCCGTACATAAACCAGATCGTTGTTTTTTTTTTTTTTTTTTCTTTCTTTCTAAACCTACAGCAAATTAGAGCGTTTGGCTCCAAGTCCGCCAAAGTCGATTCAAGAGTACTATGTAAATCATACATTTAATGGCGTAGTAAGCAAACACATCTGTTTCTGTTTTCAAGAAGTTAATAATATAACTAGCATATTTAAACACTGCTTTCCTTAACTGGCAAGTCGAGGCAACTAGAGGCTGCTATAAGTCACACTGCGTTGGGAGCTTTTTTCGTATGGAGGGATCCAATTGATGAGCTGTTAGGCCGCGCAGTTAAGCACGTTCTCCGAACGTTTTCTCTCTGGCCGTCTATAGCGTGACCCCGAGCTGCCTCTTTTTTAACTTGCAAGGTTTGCCTTAAACAAACAGGAGGGGATTACAATGGTGAGCTCACACCTGCATCCTTCACCATCTAATCGGGGGCTTTAGTCTCTAATGCTTTAAAAATCCGAGAGGAAGAAATGGTTGCAATCTCCCTAAATTGAATTCGAGTTCTTCCATTCAGGATGTTACATTTTTTCTTAAAGGAAGACTCCAACTCCTAAACGCAGAAAAAAAAAAAAAAGTACCTGCCATGGGCTTGTGAAATGTATATATATATATATATATACAGTATATATATATATATATATATATATACACATACATACATATATACATATATATATATACATATATACAGGGCATTTTTTCAGCAGGAACGTGGGGGAACGCAGTTCCGGCACCTTCAGTACTGAATGTATGCAAGGGGTGAAGGGGTGCAGGGGTGTGCTGAAGGATCTACTGATGCTGGCTGCTGGGGGGTCTATTGTAGCTGGAGAGGATCCATTTTTGCAGGGAGGGGTCTATTGTTGCTTTGGAAGTCTATTGTTATTGGTGGAGGATCTATTGTTGGTGGGGTGGGTCTTATGTTTCTGGGGGGGGGGGGTCAGTTGTTGCTGGGAGAGTTCTACTGTTGAAGGAGGGGTCTGTTGATGCTGGTTGTGGGGAGATTTGTTGTTGCTGCCGGGAGTCTATAGTTGTTGGGGGCTCTATTGTTGCTGGGGGTCTATTGTTGTTCTGGGAGATTTTTTTGTTGTGGGTGGTTCATTTTTTTTTTTTTTGGGGGGGGGGGGGTCTATTGTTGATGTAGG
The DNA here is from genome assembly GCF_965119305.1 of Pelophylax lessonae. NCBI lineage: Eukaryota > Metazoa > Chordata > Amphibia > Anura > Ranidae > Pelophylax > Pelophylax lessonae. The sequence goes on along the minus strand of NC_138775.1, from coordinate 257,757,845 downwards.
GTCTATTATTGTTGGTGGCTGCAGGGGATCTATTTTACTGCTTTTCTTGTTCTCATTAATAAATTACATACAAATTACTTGCCACAAAAAAAGTTATACTTGGTTCTGTATTCTCCATAAAGGGCAGTACTTTGAGAAGGGCAAGGGGGTGTACCAAGGAACATTCCTCGGAGGTGGGTAGGGGCGAAGAAAAAGGGTGACTCAGAAAGGGAGAGTTCCTGCACCTATTCTTTGAGAAAAAAAGCCCTGCATATATATATATATATATATATATATATATATATATATATATATATATATATATATTCAGTACTGTACAAATGTTTTAGGCAGATGTGGAAAAATGCTGTAAATACTTTCAGAAATAAGTGTTAATAGTTTATGTTTATTAACTAACAAAATCGAAAGTAAATGAACAGAAAATAAATCCAAATCAAATCCACCCTTTGCCTTCAAAACAGCATTCATTCTTCAATTCTTCTAGGTACACTTGCACACAGTTTTTGAAGGAACTCAGCAGTTAGATGGTTCCAAACATCTTGGAGAACTAACCACAGATCTTCTGTAGATGTAGGCGGCCTCATATCCTTCTGTCTCTTCATGTAATCCCAGACAGACTCCATGATGTTGAGATCAGGGCTCTCTGGGGATCAAACCATCACTTCCAGGACTCCTTGTTCTTCTTTACACTGAAGATACTGTAGTTCTTAATGACATTGGTTGAATGTTTGGGGTGATTGTCCTGCTGCAGAATACATTTGGGGCCAATCACACACCTCCCTGATAATATGGAATGACAGATAAAGAACCAGCCTGTATTTCTCAGCATTGAGGACACCATTGATCCTGACTAAAGCCCCGTGCACACGTACCGATTGTCGGCCGTAAATATTCGGCCGACGACCGATCGGCCGATTGTAGGCTTGTTAGTATGATGCTTCCGACAGCCGACAGCGCATTTTCGGCCGAAGAGAATCTGTCGTGCAGGCATTAAAATTTTTGTTGGCCAACACCAGAACGGCCGATTGTTCGCCAGTCAGTACAGATTTCGGCCGAGAGACAGCAGATTAGCAAGACTGGGCATGCTCAGAAAAGAAAAAAGACAAGGAAAGTTAACCATCACATGACATCACTTCTGCAGTCGGCTGTTGTTGGCCGACAAAATTCGTGTGCAGTCTTTTGCAGTTTTCAGCAGACACGACAGCCCTGGACAAAAGACGGCCGATCGTTTGGCCGACGATCAGTACGTGTGTACGGGGCTTAAATCTCCAATCCATTTGCAGAAATGCAGCCCCACACTTGCAAGGAACCCCCACCGTGCTTCACTGTTGCTTGCAGATACTCATTATTCCAGCCCTTCACCAACAAACTGCCTCCTTCTACAGCCAAATATTTCACATTTTCACTCAGTACAGAGCACCTACTGCCATTTTTCATAGTTGAGTCGCTTAGCCTTGTTTCCACATGGTATGGTATTTTGGCCGTATTTTGGGTCGACGTTGTCCGTTTCTTTGTTCTTCTTCAAAGGAGTCTGAACAGCACATCTTGAAATTCCAGTCTGCTTGGAAATCTTTGCCTGCAAAAGATCCTACTGATGCAGCATAACTACCTTGTGTCCTGTTGCTGTGCTCAGTCTTACCATGGTGAACCTTGGCACCCCAGATGTTTTGGAACTACATTTCCCATGATGCTCAACTACACTGCAGAGTGCATGAGCATCATGAAAAATGCAGTTCCAAAACATCCGGGGTGCCAAGGTTCGCCATCACTGGTGTATGACCTGTGACATGAAACTGTCTTCCACAACCTCACCTAAAGCCCCGTACACACGCACAGATTGTTGGCCAACCGATCGCCCATCTTTTGTCCAGTGTTGTTTGTTGGTTGAAATGTGCTCTAGACTTGCACTGGACTTTTGTTGGCCAACAAAAACCAACTTCAGAAGTGATGTCATGTGATGGTTGACTTTCCGTGTGTTTTTTCTTCTCTGAGCATGCCCAGTCTTGCTCATCTGATTTTTGTCTGCCGAAATCTGTACTGACTGAGGAACAATCGGCTGTTCTTTGTTGGCCAACAAAAATTTTATAGCCTGCACACCAGATTTTTTTCGGCCGAAAATTCACAGTTGGTTGTCGGAAGCATCATACTAACAAGCCGACAATTGGCAGATCGGACGTTGGCCAACAATTTACGGCCAACAATCTGTGTGTGTGTACGAGGCTTTAGTTGCATAGTATGGCTGTTCCTCACCCAGTTTAAAGCCTCCTACACAGCTGCTTCTAATTCAGTTAATGACTGTTTCAACCTACGTATGAAATTAATGATCATTAGAACCAGCTCAGTACAATTGGTTAATCATAAACCGGAATCTAATCCTACAAAATCCCTGACTTTGGGCAAGTGTACAAAGTGTGCAAGTCTAAGAACTGATGCTAGTTTAAAGGCACAGGGTAGTCACACCAAATATTGATTTGATTTAGATTTTTCCTCTGTTCACTCACTTTGTATTTTGTAAATTGATAAAAAATTGTTAAACTTTATATTTTGGAAAGCATTCTTACTTTACAGCATATCTTCACATCTGCCTAAAACTTTTGTTGCACAGATATATATATATATATATATATATATATATATATATATATATATATATATATATATATCACAGATATATATATTTTTATATATATATATATATATATATATATATCACAGATATATATATTTATATATATATATATATATATTTATATATATATATATATATATATATATTATATATATATATATATATATATATATATATATATATATATATATATATATATATATATATATATATATATATATATATATATATGCTGATTTATAATAAAATAAAGAAAAAGAGATAAACCGTTAGGGCTCTATCACATGGGTAGCAGTCTCTACTACCCTCTCAAAAGCAATCTGCAATAGCCTTTCACAAGAGTGGCAGATCAGCAGCTGCCAGGCATTCTGAAGGCGGCTCCCAATTGCATTTTTTGTGAGATTTTTTTTTTAAATCCCTAGGGGGGATTTATATTTAAATACCGTTCTGCAACTGCCAACCAAGCATTTGGCTTGAAGTTGCGGTCTTATTGACCTCAATGGGCGATGTTGACAGACGGTGTTGCCTGATGTGGGCAAGAACCCAAATGTAGGCCCCTTTCACACTCATGCGACCTAAAAGTTGTGCGATTTTGCCACAATTTTTTGCCTCAATTTGGCCTGGACTTGAAGCAATGCCTTTGTAATATTGAGATCTATGGACCTCAAAACGCATCAAAGTCAGACCAAAGTAGTGCGGGGACTACTTTGAAGTCGCTGCGACTTGAAGTTGCACAGATATGAACAGTACTCATTGCAAATCATGAAGTTTGACTTGTTATGCGACTTTTCAGTCCCAAGTCGCAGGACTAAATGTACAAGTGTGAAAGGGGCCTTACCTTTACACATTTTGTCAACAAAGTCTCTTGATGACTCACTTGATAAAATCTTTCTGCAATAGTTCTCATCTTCATCGCCCCAGGGCGATGTCATATATGACAAATGCGTAGGGTGGACGACGCCCTGACGTCATCGCTGACCACAAGTCCCAGAAGTGTGGGTGGTTGCTTATGTGTCGGCCGGCAAGAGATTTAATGCGCTTTCGATCTCATTAAGGCTGGCCACAAGGTTTAGGAGTTTGTCTATGGGAATGCTTGACTTTTCTTCCAGAAGCGCATGTGTGAGGTCAGGCACTGATGTGGATGAGAAAGCCTGGCTCGCAGGCTCTGCTCTAATTCATCCCAAAGGTGTTCTATCTGGTTGAGGTCAGTCAAGTTACTCCACCCCAAACTCGCTCATCCATGTCTTTATGGATCTTGCTTGATTATGGTCTGGGATTGTTTTGCAGGAGTTGGGCTTGGCCTCTTGTAGAAAAAGAAATGGCCGCACATCCAGGAATTCCAATTGCCTTTAATTTCCAAAGTGCTGACAAAGTGATGACACCAAAGACACCAACCTAGGGTCACGTAGACGCGTTTCAATGATTAAGCACAAGATTTATGTGTGAAACGCGTCTACATGACCCTAGGTTGGTGTCTTTGGTGTCATCGCTTTGTCAACACTTTGGAAATTAAAGGCAATTGGAATTCCCGGATGTGTGGCCGTTTCTTTTCCTACAAGTTTTCCACGGAGGCAGGCCGGTGCTAGCACTATTCCACCTCCAAGCCACCATCACACACCTGGAGCAGCATTTTCTCCCTTCAGTTTATGGACTTGGCCCCTTAGTTCCAGTGAAGGGAACTCTTAAGGTGTCAGCATACCAAGACATTTTGGACAATTTCATGCCCCCAACTTTGTGGGAACAGTTTTGGGAGGACCCCTTCCTGTTCCAACATGACTGCGCACCAGTGCTCCATAGTGCAGTATTTCAAAGTAATGCCATTTTATTATAATAGAAAGGTACTCAGAAACAAGTACATATAGAGGCACAGCACGGCTCAGCTGAGTGGGCTTGATGATGTCAGCGCTCAGCTCCACCCGACGCATTTTGTCACAAGGAACGTCATCAAGGGGCCGGTTGTCCTCAAGTGGGGTCTCCATTATGACATGTTCGCACTTCGTATTTCTGCTGTTATATTCTCTGAAATAATACATAAATAGATAGGTTAGCCTACCATCATCTGCCAAACTCAGTGACCCCTTACCTGTTCCCAACCCCAATCTTTAGATTAACATTCTCAGCAAAAGTACCCCATGCTTAGAGAATGTTAATTTATCTTCTACTGCAGAACTGGAAGAACGGATTACTGCAGAACTGGAAGAACGGACATGCGCACACTTCTATTTTTTACATTGACAGCCTCTGTTCTCAGCAATATGCCAGCCAATCATGATGATCAGATAAGGTTTGTTTATAAACAAACCTGCTAGCTGCAGTTGTCACTTAGCCACTCACAGAAACCAGCAAGCTACAACTGTCACAGTGCAATACAGTGTGTAAAAAAATAAAATAAATCAATTTATCATATAAAATATGATCAGGGTATTTATTAACATGTAATATAAATAGAAGAGAAATTTCCGCGCTAGATGTGACAGAAAACCAAATGATTGAGAACAATAGTGAGCAGCTGGCACAAAATCAACTAACAGTGATTCAAAAAATACAATAAAAACCAAAAAGTGCAGCGCTGAAATCAGTATACAATTATATAGCTGAAAAGCTCATATAAAGAAAACAAAAAAGGAGAGGGGATAATGTCCAAATGAATAGTCCCAATATTAAGTGCAGAGATGTGAATCCACGTGCAAAATAACTTTCTTCCAGTGACACCAGGGAAAAGTGTAGGAAGGGGACACCCTTGTGCTCAGGTATAACAAGCAGCTTACCGAAATTCCGTGGCTGCTCAATTTAATGAGACAGCCTCTCCCAGCTAGTAGTAAACCAGTAGGTCAACCGATATCAAGCTCAGGTGCTTCGAAAGACTCCAAAAGCCGAAAGCCGTTTCCGGTGTGTTGTTGTGTGGCCCCCAACGAAGCCGGCTGTTTATCCATATGCTGATCTGGAGACTTGCGGGACGCCGCGGTTAGATCCATGACCGGCACATACTACATGCCTGTTTTTGTCTTTTAAATTGTAAGTAGTTTTTTTAATAAATTTACCTATTGGTTTACGGGATTACGCTATGGGCCTCTGTTTCTTTCTACATATGGCTTTACGTTCAATGGAGTATATGAGAAGTTCCAAGTGTGCCACATATTAATGTGATCGGTTTAACAACACACCGGAAACGGCTTTCGGCTTTTGGAGTCTTTCGAAGCACCTGAGCTTGATATCGGTTGACCTACTGGTTTACTACTAGCTGGGAGAGGCTGTCTCATTAAATTGAGCAGCCACGGAATTTCGGTAAGGCTGGCCATACACTATACAATTTTCTTGTTCAACTTTCCTTTAGATTTACCAAAACCATGTAATATAGGGTCAAACCTAAACACTTTCAATTTGTATTCAATCAGGCATGCCCTTGCACTACATAGTTTAAGGTAAATCTAAAGGAAATTGAATAAGAAAATTGTATAGTGTATGGCCAGCCTAAGCTGCTTGTTATACCTGAGCACAAGGGTGTCCCCTTCCTACACTTTTCCCTGGTGTCACTGGAAGAAAGTTATTTTGCACGTGGATTCACATCTCTGCACTTAATATTGGGACTATTCATTTGGACATTATCCCCTCTCCTTTTTTGTTTTCTTTATATGAGCTTTTCAGCTATATAATTGTATACTGATTTCAGCGCTGCACTTTTTGGTTTTTATTGTATTTATTAACATGGCATACTAAATAAATGCCTTATACAAGTATATTCTTTAAAAAAAAAAAAAAATCAAAGTAAAAAATAAATTAGTAAGGCAAACTGTTGTAAAGCTAACATGCTGTATGTGAACTGATGCTACTAAATTTTGTCTTAGCATCTAGGCATCAATGACTTCCGATTACGAAGGGGTAAAGTAGATGCAGTTTGCTAAAGCATTATAGATCAAAAACATTTGTCTTTTATTTTTAACAAAATACTGTTTTCACCTTTTTTTTGTTGCATCTCCTGCAGCTTCTTGCATGGCCTAACAGAGAGGTCCTGAACAAGGACCCATATACAGAATCACCAGTTATAATTTTAATTAAAGTTGCAAATGGAAAAATTACTTTTAAAATGATGTTAAAATGTATATGAGCTATTAGTGATTGGGTTTACATTTACTAAAACCATTTCACATCCTAAGGCCGTTTTAAAATATCCTGGACTTGAAGTGATTAAAAGAAACTCATGGCTGTCATTTTTACACTGGTGAGATTGTTTTTACCACTGGAAGTGGTTCCTGGGCTCTCTCATTCTTCCAGGGAGCCCAGGATCATAGTAAATGGCGGAAACTTTTAGAGCAGGAGGAGATCAGGGAACGACCTTTTCCTGATCCCCCTATGACTAATGAATCTGAAAGTGATGTTTATCACCATTTATTATAAAATAAAGCTGTCATTCCTTGGCTACTGTAGACAAGAATGCAGGTAATCAAGCACAATCTGTGCTTGATTAGCTGTTATTGAGAGCAGTGGAGACATGGGGGGAGGGGGGGGATCTAATAGCACTCAATGTCCCCATAAAGAGGACCTGTCGTCTGCTTATGCTTTCAATTAAGGGGCTTGTTAGTCCCCTGGTGATAGCAATAAAGTTAAAAAAATTAAAAGCATAAAAAATAAATTGTAATAAAAAAAAATGATAAAAAATGTAAAAGCACCCAAGTTCCCCCACACATACACTTAAATGCAAACACAAGTATAGGACACACACTAGTATTTTAACAGCAATTGCACCACATATATGTGGTATCACTGTATATGTCCTAGTGAGAACAATAAATCTAGGGCCATAATTATTGGTTAAGCCTAGACCAGGGATGTCAAACTCAATTTCATTGCGGGCCGCATCAGCATTACTGTTGCCCCCAAAGAGCCGGTTATATCTGTAGGATTAGATGTCCAGAGCACCCCACACCCCCTTACACCCTTACATGAGATGTCAAGAGCCCCCCTCCTCACCCCACCATCAGAAGTCAAGAGTCACCCACCCTTCCTTACATCACAATGCACACACTTTCCTTGTGCGGCTGCCAGGAAGAAGATGCGGTTGGATCTGGGAAGAAGTGCAGGGTCTGGAAGAGAACCAGAGGAGGGCTGGAGTCAGCTTCCAGAATCTGCTGAATACTGAGACCAGGGGGGCAGAGGCAAGGTGGTGTTGTGGCTGCACAGAGAGGTGCAGGATCTGTAGGAGGAGTTCTGCCCTCCTCTCTGCTGCAGACTGCTGAAAAGGGGGGGGGCAAAGACAAGCCTTTCTGCAGCTGCACAGGATCTGGCAAAGGAGTTCTGTCCTCTCTTCTGCTAACTACAGAGACAAGGCTGCTGCAGGAGAGGTGCGAGGGCCACATGAAATGACCTGGGGGGGGCGGCATTCGGCCCGTGGGCCTTGTGTTTGACACCTGTGGCCTAGACGAATAACTTGTAAAGGCGTTTAAAGTGTATTAAAACCTTTAGGTACCATAGTTTTTTCCCCATTCCACAGGTACATGCAATTTTGAGTTTTGACACGTTTGGTATTTAGTTACTCAACGCAACCCCATCTGTTATATTTTACCAAAAAATGGTATTATAATGTATTTGTGTGCACTAAAATTTACTTTATTGTATTTTTTCTCAAAAATATGCATTTGATAAAGAGCTGCAGAAATATTGTGTGACATAAGAAACTGCAACTACCACCATTTTATTCTACAGGGTCTGCTTTGAAGAAATATATAATTAATTATATATTAATTATATATATATATATATATATATATTAAGAAGTAATTTTCAATATATATAATTATATAAAAAAAGAAGTAATTTTCAAGCAAAAAAATCTGAATTTTGTTTTTTTCACAATCTAAGATTATTGAAAGTTTTCATACATTTTTAGTAAAGAATAGAGACAATAATCTAACTAAACAGATCCCCCGTAATGCCACAGATAGAAAAAAAGCATAACACTTACTGAGGCATGGGAAGGCCACATGTAGTATCATGTATAAAAAAAAAAAAAAAATACAGAAAAAAATTAGAAAGAAAAAAAAAAATTCCCTGGATGCAAAGTGGTTAAAAAAGCATGAAATGGGTAAAAAAAATTAAAAATAAATAAAAAATGAATAAATAATTAGAGATAATACAATAGATTTGTTACAGGTTAAAGTTGAATTTGTCCACTGAGAGCGAGCTCTGTAAAATGTTCAGGTTGGACGAACAAGGAAAGAGCGAATAGGATGGAATAATCAGCCACACATGGCCTTATTGTGCATAAATCTGACGTAACATAAGGGACTGCAGAGACGCACGGTATTTCAGTGCCGTTATGCAGCGCCTGGGGCTCAGTGCCAAATATCCTGCATGTTGTTTGCCTTGAGCTAATGCAGCTACACACACGCACCGCTGTCCACTCTGAAGCAGCATGTGTTAGCTAATTACCGGAACATTTGGATGACAGTCGTTGCACATATCTAGCAGCGAGCAGGAAGAGTAAGCATTGCTAAAAAGAAACATGCCTTATAATCACGATTAAAAAAAAAAAAAATACACTATCTCTCATTAAGACATTATATAAATTTTAAAGCCCAAATCAAAATAGATAAAATTCCCAGCTGTAGATGAAGCGTATCTAAACCCAAAAATAAAAAGTTATATTTTGCTGCTTACCATTCCTAATGCTGGCCATGCACTATACGAGAAATCTGCCGAAATTCGGTCATTTGGACAGTTCTTTAGTTTTTTTGCCAGTTAACCAGTTGCCGACCGCCCCAAGCTGATTTACGACCCAGCTGCGCATAATCACATAGATCTACATGATTATGTGTGCATGGATTCGTCGGAGCTTGGACACAGCAGGAGCCAGACCGCAGGAGGAGCGGGCTCGATCGCTGCCGGCCTCCCGCGATCTACTGTAAACAAAGCAGGCGGCTTTTCTGTCAGAGAGGCAGGGAAAAATCCGCTCTTTGAATGGTGTCTTGTCCAATCAGAGAACACTTTGCATTCATTGAGAAAATGCCAAGCGCTCTTTGAATGGTGCCCATGCCGATCAAGTAACCTCCTGTGTTCACAATGCAGCATGGCAGCCACTTGGTACGGAACTCGGAAGCTAGTGGAGATCATTGTAATAGCGATGCCTACTACAGTAATTTCCAGCTTCCAAGGGGATCCTACAGGCATGACTCCCACATACACTATATTGTCAAAAGTATTGGGACGCCTGCCTTTACACGCACATGAACTTTAATGGCATCCCAGTCTTAGTCCGTAGGGTTCAATATTGAGTTGGCCCACCCTTTGCAGCTATAACAGCTTCAACTCTTCTGGGAAGGTTTAGGAGTGTCTATGGGAATGTTTGACCATTCTTCCAGAAGCGCATTTGTGAGGTCAGGCACTGATGGTGGACAAGAAGGCCTGGCCCGCAGTGTCCGCTCTAATCAATTCCAAAGGTGTTCTATCAGGTTTAGCTCAGAACTCTGTGTAGGCCAGTCAAGTTCCCCCCCCCCCCAACTGGATTATCTATGTCTTTATGGACCTTGTTTGTGCACTGGTGCACAGTCATGTTTGAACAGGAAGGGGCCATCCTCAAACTGTCAAACTGTTCCCACAAAGTTGGGAGTCGGAGCAAGAAATTGTCCAAAATGGTGCCTTAAGAGTTCCCTTCACTGGAACTAAGGGGACAGGCCCAACCCCTGAAAAACAACCCCACACCATAAACCAGCCAAATGATCTGGACCAGTGCACAAAGCAAGGTCCAAAAAGACATGGATGAGTGAGTATGGGGTGGAGAAACTTGACTTGACCTCAACCCAATAGAACATCTTTGGGATGAATTAGAGTGGAGACTGCGAGCCAGTTCTTCTCGACTAACATCAGTGTGTGACCTTACAAATTGGCTTTTGAAAGAATGGTCAAACATTCCCATAGACACACTCCAAAACCTTGTGGACAGCCTTCCCAGAAGAGTTGAAGCTGTTATAGCTGCAAACGGTGCGCCAACTCCATATTGAACCCTACAGACTAAGACTGGGATGCCATTAATGTTCATGTGCATGTAAAGCAGGCGTCCCAATACTTTTGACAATATAGTGTAGTTATGTTCATCCAAGCTGGACCAGTGTTACTATTTAAAAAATACCATATCTAAACTTTGGCTTTAAGCATACAGATATTTTTGGACTGTCTGCCTAAATTAACCAGCAGGCTAAGAGTCACGTGTGCGTCAAAATTTTTAACAAAAATAATAAAACATCAATTTAAAAACTTGTAAACACAAAACTGACCTCACACCAAAAGTCTTTTCCTTTAAGATAAACATTATAAAAAAAAAATTTGACATGCTAAATTTTTAAAACGACAAGTTGATCAGCACAGCTGGAGTATAAAACAAAATTCTTTATTAGGCCTCATTCACACGGGCATGAAATACTCCATGTACAGACATGCACAGAGTCTAGCTTGGTCTGCAATTGTACACAGCTATGTGTGTATGTAGTGTATGGGCCCATTCACACACATGGGCTGGGCAGAAGAATGGACCACTGCATTCAGCAACATAGAAAACAAATGGATACAGAGTGGATCCAGTGCCACCGTTAGAGCATTGTAGGCCCCCAGGCAATGCAGTGCACTGAGGTCCTCCCTACACAATCACCCACGAGAATAAAAATACAAATTATCGATAAGGCGACATTTATTGGTACCTCCAACAAAATCAGTGTTTAAACATTAACACAAAGTTTGGACAATATAACATGAGCTTGAAAAACAAGAAATTACAGAGTGAAATGGCGCAGTATGAAATCACTATGGATTAGTTATTACATTTGTGATACTTCTTTGTAGAGAATTCTTTTATAATTGGCTTGAACTCAATGGTCTTCAGGATCTCATTTTCTATACACATGAGTGAAAACCAATTCAACGCTGGTGCCCCATTGTGGTGCAAAACTCATTTTTTTATTACACAGCCCTCTAATGGACTTCTTTACATTACACAGCCCCCCCCCCCCCATTGGACCCCTTTACATTACACAGCTCCCCTCCCCACTCCTCTGGACTCCTTTACATTACACAGCCTCTCCCGTGGACCCCTTTACATTACACAGTCCCCTCATGGACCCCTTTACATTACACAGTCCCCCCATGGACCCCTTTACATTACACAGTCCCCCCATGGACCCCTTTACATTACACAGCCCCCTATGGACCTCTTTTCATTACACAGCCTCCCATGGACCCTTTTACATTACACAGCCCCCCCCATGGACCCCTTTACATTACACAGCCCCCATGGACCCCTTTACATTACACAGCCCCCATGTATCCCTTTACATTACACAGCCCCCATGGACCTCTTTACATTACACAGCCCCCCCCCATGGACCCATTTACATTACACAGCCCCCACATAGACCCCTTTACAGTACATAGCCCCCCCCATGGACCTCTTTACATTACACAGCTCCCCACCCCACTCCTCTGCACCCCTTTACAATACACAGCCTCTCCCATGGACCCCTTTACATTACACAGTCCCCCCCATTAACCCCTTTACATTACACAGCCCCCCATGGACCCCTTTACATTGCACAGCCCCCCATGGACCCCTTTATATTACACAGCCCCCATGGACCCCTTTACTTTACACAGCCCCCCATGGACTCCTTTACATTACACAGCTCCCCACCCCACTCCTCTGGACACCTTTACATTACACAGCCTCTCCCATGGACCCCTTTACATTACACAGTCCCCCCCATGGACCCCTTTACATTACACAGCCTCCCATGGACCCTTTTACATTACACAGCCCCCCCCCATGGACCCCTTTATATTACACAGCCCCCATGGACCCCTTTACATTACACAGCCCCCCATGGACCCCTTTACATTACACAGCCCCCCCATGAACCCCTTTACTTTACACAGCCCCCCCATGGACCCCTTTACATTACACAGCCTCCCCATAAACCCCTTTACTTTACATTACACAGTCCCCCCCATTAACCCCTTTACATTACACAGCCCCCCATGGACCCCTTTACATTGCACAGCCCCCCCATGGACCCCTTTATATTACACAGCCCCCATGGACCCCTTTACTTTACACAGCCCCCCATGGACTCCTTTACATTACACAGCTCCCCACCCCACTCCTCTGGACACCTTTACATTACACAGCCTCTCCCATGGACCCCTTTACATTACACAGCCCCCCCATGAACCCCTTTACTTTACACAGCCCCCCCATGGACCCCTTTACATTACACAGCCTCCCCATAAACCCCTTTACTTTACACAGCCCCCCCCCCATGGACTCCTTTCCATTACACAGCCCCCCACCTAACTATGGACCCCTTTACATTACACAGCCCTTCCCAGCTCTCCCCCTTCCTACCTTATTTGGGCATGCAGTGCGGGAGACACAGGAGAGTGGAGCAGGGAGCGAGCAGGAGGCACTAAACAAAACCGCAGCCCTGAAAAGACTGCGCAAGCTTCTGAAGTTAACTTTCCAAGTTAACAGCAGGTGATTGGTTGCTAGCGGGTCCTAGCAACCAATCACCTGCTCATTAACTTAGAAAGTTCACTCCAGCAGCTCCCACTGTTTATTCAGTGCTGCTGTTTCTCTCGCTCCCATTCTGCCTCAATGCCTCCTACTCCGATCTCCTGTGTTAGTGCGCGGCGGAGGCAGTCCGGCGGCCGGCCCTGGGTGTCACCCCTCAGGCGGGACACAGCTGTCGGGGGTAATGCTTGCCTGGGGCTGGGTTTCTGGGCAGGTGGGGCCCCTCGGGCAACTGCTCAGCATGCCCATGCAGTAGGACGGCCCTGAGTGGATCTGTGGCCATATTTTTATTTTTTTTTAATGCTAACATTTATTTAATTTGTGCTAACGTTTACATGTGTATCAGCGTACAGTGCTAGTTCAGACTATTGCACCTGGATGTATACAGTATATCAACACTGCTTAGTAATTACACATTTGATGTTTACCTGTCAGCCCTAAATGGCTGCCTGCGTCCTAGAAACCAGGGATTTTAGGTGGCAATTGTCACTTCCTTCATAGAAACCAAATATGCTAGGAGACAAGAGCAACCTGCGTCTTAGCAAGCTAGTATGCTAGGTGTTAGGGGAAGTGTATAGAAAAAGGTAGTAGAATCCACTTGCTTTTTAGCAACTAAGAATACTAGGTGGCAATGCCTGCCTGCATTGTAGTAACAAAGGGCGTTAGGTGGTAATGGATACCTGCGTGATAGTAATCAAAGGCTCTAGGTCGCAGGAGCCAGCAGCATCCAAGCAACCAGGGATGCTAGGTGGCAATAATTGCCTGCAGCATAGCAACCAAGAACACTAGAGGGCTGTGTTCTAGCAACCAAGAATGCTAGATGGCAATGGCTGCCTTTACCCTAGCAATAAAGGATGCTAGGCAGTACGAGCCACTTGCATCCTAGCAACCTAGAATGCTAGGCGGCAGAGCCAGCTGCATTCTTGCAACCTAGCAGACGCACCTGTGTATAGCAATAGGCAGCAGGAGCCACCTGCTTCCTAGCAACCTATGATGTTAGGCAGCAGGAGCCACTTGCTTTTTAGCATCTAAGAACACTAGGTGGCAAAGGCTACCTGCATCCTAGCAAAAAAGTACATTAGATGGTATACCTACGTGATAGCAATCAAAGACTATAGGTGGCAGGAACCACCACCATCCTAGTAACCAAGGATGCTAGGTGGCAATGGCTGCCTGCAACCTAGCAACCAAGTATACTGGAGGAAAGAGGCCACCTGTGTTCTATCAACTAAGGAAGCTAGGTGGCAATGGCTGCCTGTGTCCTAGCAATAAAGGATGTTAGACAGCAGGAGGCACTCACATCCTAGCAACCTTGAAGCTTGGCGGCAGAGCCAGCTGTGTCCTGGCAACCTAGGACACTAAGCGACAGAAGCTGCCTGTGTCCTAGCAACCAAAGACGCTGGGCGCTTCCAGCAAGATCCTGCATTATATTGTAAAACTCAGTATGCCCTCGTGCATGAGGCCCTAAAATACATTTAAAAACAATACAGCAGCTGCAAAAAAACACGCTCCTCTGGATACCCTAAAAATATGACTAGATACAATTTTGAAAGGTGAATTTGATAAACCACATTCAATTTTCACCGCATTCTATCTGTCTACATTAACACAAAGAATGCAAGTTACCTTAAAGTACTCCTTCCTCACTTCTAAAAGTATTATTGCACCCATTACAGTAAATGTCTATGTTTTGTATTTCTGTCTCTCTGCATGTATATAACCTTGCTTTTGCTCAGAAATCGGTAAGATAGAGTTTTTCAAAATGTCAGCATAATCACCTGTCAAACACAAAAGCGACCCGCTAGTTCTCATGTTTTCTTTTTTTTTTTTTTTTTTTTTTTTTTTTTTTTTTAAGTTTCACACTTTACATTTTGCAAGGTTTATTTTTTACAGCAAATAAATATGTAACAAGCAATGGAAAGCACATTATATGTGAAGATATTTAGAGTGAATGTGAGCAGGAAAGAGAGCAAAGAGAGAGGAAAAAGCTGAAGTGTGATAACTAGACAAGATTCATCAGTGGGCATGGTAGGCCTGTGCCTAAAGGCACTCTTTTCCTATTGGGTGCGTAGAGGCACTATTTTCTATGGGGCACCTAGGAGTGCTATTTACTTTACGGTGCCTAAGGGTGCTATTTCCTTTGAGGTGCCTAGGGGTTCTATTAACTATGGGGTGCCTAGAGGTGCTATGGCCTAATGGATTCCCCATCTCCCTCCTTTCCCCGCTTTAGCATTTAAGCAGTTTTTAAAAATGATATAAACCCCAACACAGAGCTTCTCTTTTGGTCTGTTAGATATACCATTGAAAATGTTTTGTTATATCTATTTGATAAATGCAAACATACCTGCCGATCCTGTCAGAAATCCAGTGAGTACCTAACTTCTTGTGCTCTCTGCCTGTGCTCCTAATAGTTAGCATTGCTCCCAGTTCTCTCAGTGGACTACACAACACCTTTCCTCTATATTATGGAGATCAGGAGAATAAATGGTGTTCTGTAGCCTTCACACTTTTATAAATAGTACGGTGAGTTTGTGGGGTCATCTGCACCCGTGCACGTGGGGTAACACTCGCGAGGAGCGCATTTATCAATGAGTACCAGGCAGAGACTGCGGTCATGTGAAAAATCTAACATTAAAGCGGAGTTCCACGCAAAAGTGGAACTTCCGCTTTAGGTAGTTCTAACCCCCTGACATGCCACATTTGGCATGTCATTTTTTTTGGGGGGGGAGCGGGTACCTAGTTTTGACAGGTACCCGCTCCCACTTCCGTTCGGAGCGCTGCGGTGCCCTGAGCGGAAGTTCTCCTCTCCCCCTCCCTCCCTTCAATCTTCTGGGACATGTCAGAGGTCCCAGAAGATTGCCGGCCAATCACGACGCGTAGCGCAACTCGCGCATGCGCAGTGCGTACCCGGCTGTGAAGCCGCAAACTGTCACAGCCGGGTGCCCACACCAGTGATGCCAGCCCCTCAGAGCAGAGAGGGAGAAGAGTGAGGCTTTGGGGGGTCGCATCGCTGGACCGTGGGACAGGTGAGTGTGTGTTTAGGCTGGAACTCCGCTTTAAGGCAGTTCCCTGACTTAGAGATGGGCTTTTACTGTGTGCAGCAATCAAAGTGCAGTGTTCCTCTGAAAAGTGCTGTCCCGTGTCACTACACACTGTAACTTGGTAGATGTTGCATTAAGAGGGACATGCTGAGCCTGCACCCACTCCACCAGTCCAGTGTACCTCTGTTACCTCACTCCCAGTAAGACAATGGGGTCCCACCAAGCACCTAGTGTGGACCCCATGCATGCTCTCATCTATCTCCTTCCCTCCCGTACCTCATGACCAGTTCATAGATCTCCATGTAGCGGGGTCTTCCATTATACAAGTTCTAAAAGACTGCTGCTTGACATTTGAGAGGAACTCGGCTCCATCTAGTGGCCAAAAGGACACATTGCAGCGGCTATGGAATGTCTTTTGATGTTATTTTCCTTTCAGGAAGTTGAGCAGTCTTCATCGCCCATAGTGCTTTGAGAATACCAGGGTGCACTGCTGCACCGCACAGCCTTCTGGGGGAAGCTTTATAAAGGAAGGGAGGAGCCAGGCTCACTCTCTTGGGAAAGACACAGTGAGACAAGCAGGATGCCAGTGCTGTGGGCTGATGCTGTATGCTAGGCCGAAACTCCTGGGCCTTAAGTGACTAAGTTGCAGTGTTTCATCTCCAGTAGAGGATCCCTCCTGGAGGTCCCATCGATGTTCTACAGAGACCAGACTCATCCACCCCAAATACCTAGCGCGGCTGGTGACAGAGGCCGGAGACTGAGACAGCAGCGGAGGCTTCCTGGGAGACAGTCCTGTTGGTGAGAGGGCACCTGCCCAAAAACTGACTCTATCTATCAAAGAAGTAACTTTAGTCAGGATTAGCCTTAGAGTAGTAGAAGGCAATATACCAGGTGGCCCAGTACATCTCTCACAGAAGTTTTACCAGCAATCCTACACAGACACCCCGCGGTGATTACTAACTGTTTGCTGCCATTCTCTCTATTGATCACCCATCCTCAATGTGGATTACAAATTGCGAGTGCACCAACGTTGCTAGCGAAGATATAGAGAAGAAACAGCGGACTCAGATAGGTCTGACATTCTGATACTGTGTCTAACTGAATGCTGAGCCTTATCTCCAAAAGTATAATAGTGATTAAGATGGCGGTCCTATAGGCTCTGAGACATTTCCTGAAACAATTAATGTGCCCTTGAGGAGTGATATCACAGTATTTATCTTATCTTTGATTAATTAATTAGTATATCCTTTTACAAAGTCATATTTTACTGTATCGAAACTGTTTATTTGATTCACAGTAAATAACTTTCCTGTTTAAAAGCAAGCTTGTGTGTGGTCACCTTGTATTACCCAGAAGGACTGCAGCTGGAGAGAGGTAACAGGTCATTATTATTTATTGAAGTGTTATATTCCAATCTGTGTAGCCATTTGGTATTCCAGTCCTATTCTGGGTCAGTTGTGCCTAGGGAGGGTTCGAGCCAATTCTGTGGGTTGTTAGGCAGGACGTAGACCCAATAATCTAATCAGCAGCTCCTGCGGGGGTGGTGCTACACGTGGGGGCTCGTCCGGGATGATCTACAGTCCTGCAACACAACCCTCTCAGCCACAGAATCCCCCTCAACGCAGAAATGGATCCTACCGCTGCAGCCGAGTGGTGCAGGGAAGAGAATGTCGTAGTGGAAAATGGCCTGGTGGTTGAAATCAAGGGAGAGGTCTGGACTGAGGAAAAACTCCTCCCAGTTTTAAGGGCACTGTCCACAGACAGGAAATTCTGGGTGACTGACATAAAGACAGACACCACCGTTCCACACACGTATGCATTGTGTGAGTGGAGGAAGGGGGTCCCTGATTACTTTAAGGGAACCAGTGTAAAGACTACTGACCAAACAGAACTTTTCTTAATACATCCAGAAGTCCTTACTGAAGGTCCCTCATCCACCACTCCTGGGGGATCCAGCAAAGAAAAAGGTGTCCAAGAAGGGAGTCCAGAGTCACCACCTTTGTCTACCTTTAGCTCAGAACTGTGTGCTGTTCTCGGGGAAATCGTAGCAAAATGTAGTAAGGACTCCCCAAACTATCTGATGACTGAATATAGGAAGCTCAGGACATTCTCTGGGAAACAGCCTGTGCCTTCGACAGAAGATGGGTTTGAAGAGTGGTTAGATACCGCCACTCAGGCTTTGGAAGAGTGGGAGGTACCAGAACAGCACAAGAAACAGAGAATCACAGAAAGTTTAAAGGGACCTGCACTAGAGGCCGTACGTAATCTCAAGCTAAGCAAAAAGAACTGTACTGCACAGGATTATCTAGACATTCTACAAGATGTATTTGGTCGGACGGAGAACGTGGCTGAACTTCTTTACCAGTTAGACCACTGTTACCAAGAAGAGGAAGAGAAGTTGTCCGAATTTATTAGACGCCTAGATAAGATCATCCACCAGATCTTGATAAAGAAAGGGATAGACCCCCGGAAGGTAGATGAGACTCGTGCACGGCAGGTGCTGAGAGGGGCTCAACCCTTAGATCCCATTGCCATACTGTTGCGAACTCGCCAAGATGGTGGCATTCTGGAATACCCTGACCTGATCCGAATGGTCAGAGAAGAAGAGGTCATGTTAGACAACAAAAGGAAGAGTCGGCAGTTTGACTCAACTGCTCGTGTCAGAGTGATAAGTGCAAAAGAAAGCGACTCGCAAGTTGAACTCCTAAAGACCCAGGTGTCCCAGTTGATAGAAATGGTGTCCATCCTGACTAGTCAGGCATCTACTCTACCTGATGGGAACGTGTCAGAGAAGCCGGATAAACCTTCTAACCTTAGAGTAGACCCGGAACCGAGACCTAGGAGATCGCTAACTTGTTTCAACTGTGGGGGAGTAGGACATGTTAGAGGAGTATGTCCCAGCCCAGGAAATGTCGCCTCAGAACCTCGCAAGCCAGCGGAAAAACTTCAGAGGGCACCCGTGAAGGAGTCGACCGGGTGCCCGCCAGTTTCAAGGGAATCCAAGAGACTCAATGATTCAGGGAATCTGAGTCAGGGAGTCAGATCCAGGTACAACGCCCCTAGTTCTATACTCCAGGCTACTGAGAGAAGGAAAATCAATGCACACCGGGCCCAGAGGGGACTGAAGTCCAGAAGAAAAAAAAAGAAAAGAGCCTGGGTGCAGAGAACTGAATCAGACAACAAGGCCACTTCAAGAGAATTCCCAACTAACTTGGTCGGGCCTTCCCCTGTAGTCTCTGTCCAGGTAGAAGGAATTTACACAAGAGCCCTCCTTGACACTGGGGCCCAAGTGACTCTTCTGTATAGAGACTTCTATGATAAACACCTTACCCATCTACCTCTGCAGAAGTTGGAAGATCTGGAGATATGGGGTATCGGGACTCAAAGTTTTCCCTATGACGGGTATCTGCCAATCAAGTTGACCTTTGACCCATCAGTGGCTGGTGAAGCTGAAACCTTCGACACCCTAGCGGTGGTCTGTCCTCGTCCGCCAGGGGCCAACAAAAGCTCTCTCATCGTAGGGACCAACACTGACCTAGTAAGGCGCCTCCTGACACAACTGGTCCAGGGACAGGATGCTCCAGCGCCAAGGATTCACCCCATGCTACGGCAGGCCTATCAACGATTAGTATTGGAGCAAGAGACTCCTGCAGAAGGAGTTGGAAGACTCTGGAAGTTGGACAGAACGGAAAAGGTCTTGCAGCCAGGAGAGGTGGCTTGTCTGAAAGCTTCCGTTAAACTCACATGGAAACAGCCGGGCCCTTTTATCATCTTTGAATCAGGTCCACAGGAAGAGGAGAGAGGGATAGAAGTAATCCCTGAAGTGATCCCTTTGAAGGTGTTACAGAAAAACCATGGAAGGGTTTTAGTGAGTGTCAGAAACACCTCTACTACACCGGTGAAGGTACCGGCCAGAGTGCTGTTGGGCCAAGTTAACCCGGCTACCCCAGTTGTCCCATCTGATCTTAAAGAGGAGGGAAGGGGTGAAGATGTTATAGAAGAGCTCTGCTCTGGAAACGCTGCCCTCCCACCAGAATGGGTGAAGAGGGCCAAGGCACAACTTGCTGGATGGCGAGGAATATTTTCTAGGGCTGAGTTCGACGTGGGATGCGCCAGGAGTGCCACTCATAAGATCCGCCTGAGTGAGGACAAACCTTTCCGAGAAAGAGTCCGGCGAGTTCCCTTAGGTGACTTAGAAGATCTACGTCAGCAGCTGGCGGAACTCAAGAAGACTGGGGTTATTCGAGAATCCAGGAGCCCATATGCTTCTCCGATAGTGGTAGTCCGGAAGAAAAACGGATCTCTGAGGCTTTGTATCGACTACCGAACACTGAACAGAAGAACCATCCCAGACCAGTATACCACTCCTCGAATCGAAGACGCCCTACAGAGCCTGTCAGGGGCGAAGTGGTTCAGTGTGATGGACTTAAAGAGTGGGTATTATCAGATCCCCATGCACCCTGAAGATCGGGAGAAGACAGCCTTCATCACCCCTGTGGGGTTCTTTGAGTTCAATCGCATGCCTCAGGGATTGTCAGGGGCCCCTGCTACCTTCCAAAGGCTGATGGAAAGGACCGTTGGAGATATGAATTTGATAGAGGTACTGGTATACTTGGATGATGTTATCGTGTTTGGCAGAACTTTGGAAGAACACGAGGAGAGGTTGGAAAAGGTCCTGAAGAGGCTACATGAAGAAGGCCTGAAACTTTCTCCTGAGAAGTGCCAATTCTATCAGTCCTCGGTCCATTACCTGGGCCACATCGTGTCTGAAGAAGGGGTGGCCACCGACCCGGACAAGCTGGATGCTGTCGCCTCCTGGCCGAGACCTACAAATGTGACCGAACTTCGGTCGTTCCTGGGTTTTTGCTCCTATTACAGGAGGTTTGTAGAGGGGTTCGCCAAGATTGCCCGACCCCTCAATGAGTTACTAAAGAACGAAGAAGATGACGTTCCTGAACTGGTCAAGCCAATGAAGTCCACCATGGGACCCCGGAAGGCCAAGGAGTCCATCCAGGATCAGTGGACCCCAGAATGTGAAGGGGCTTTCATTCAGTTGAAAAAGAATCTAACCACTGCCCCTGTGTTGGCCTACGCAGACCCCACGAAACCATATGAACTACATGTCGATGCCAGCCGAGATGGGCTGGGTGGGGTACTCTACCAGGAACATGGGGGTCACCTGCGACCCGTAGCCTACGTGAGCAGGAGTCTACTACCTGCTGAAAGGAATTATCCTACCCACAAACTTGAATTCCTGGCCTTAAAGTGGGCAGTGGTCGACAAACTGAAAGATTACCTGTACGGAGCTGAATTCATTGTCAAGACGGATAATAATCCCCTTACCTATCTGTTGACTACAGCTAAGCTGGATGCAACAGGACACAGATGGTTGGCTGCCCTCTCTAGCTTCAACTTCAGCCTGAAGTATCGGCCAGGAATCGGGAACAGGGATGCAGATGCCCTATCCAGAAGGTTGCATGCACCACACGAACCTGATGAAGAATGGACCCATTTGGCTCCAGAAGGGGTGCGTGCCCTATATCAGGGAACTGAACTTCGATCCAGAGGAGGATCAAGAGCCGAAGAGATTGGGGTTTCGGCTGTCGGAGTACCCAAATACTATTGCAGGGTGACCCAGGTTGAAGGGGAAGATTTACCCCGGCTGTCCAAAAGGGACTTGAGGAAGGAGCAGCTGGAAGACCCTCTGGGAAAACTTCTTTTGGAAGCCTTGGAGATCCAGCGCCCTGAGTTGCTTCTCACCGACTCTCCTCAGGGGGCCCGTCTGTTGCATAGAGAGTGGACCCGGTTACAGATCCGAGAAGGGGTGGCCTACCGAAGAGGCCCATCTGAAGATCTGGAGGAGAAGTGGCAACTGTTCTTACCAGCTAAATACAGGGAGAGAGTTCTGGCTGCTCTTCATGATAATCATGGCCATCTGGGACCTGAAAGAACTTTTCAGCTTGTCAGAGACAGGTTCTACTGGCCCTGTATGAGGGCCGAAGTTGAAGGATACTGTCATTCTTGTGTCCGATGTATACAAAGGAAGACTCTGCCACGTCAAGCAGCCCCAATGGGCCATCTGCAAAGCCAGGGACCCATGGAACTGGTGTGCATTGATTTCCTTTGCCTAGAGCCTGATCTGAGTGGCCAAGGGAATGTCCTTGTGGTAACAGACCATTTTACCAGATACGCCCAAGCATTCCCAACAAGGGATCAGAAGGCCTCTACAGTAGCCAAAGTTCTTGTAGAAAAGTTCTTTGTACACTATGGGTTACCACAACGCCTCCATTCAGATCAGGGAAGAGACTTTGAAAGCAGACTGATCAAGAGACTGTTAGATCTGTTAGGCATCCAAAAGACTAGAACTACTCCCTACCATCCACAAGGGGATGCCCAGCCGGAAAGATTTAACAGGACTCTTTTGGACATGTTGGGGACTTTAAGCTCAGAGAAGAAACAGCATTGGGGCAAACATGTAGCTGCCATTGTGCATGCCTACAACAGTACTGTCAGTGATGCTACTGGATATTCCCCTTATCGTCTAATGTTTGGACGAGAGGCTCGATTGCCAGTGGATTTGGCCTTTGGCATCTCGCCCGACCACACCTCTTCAGCATCGCACAAGGGATATGTGGACCGACTGCGGAAGAGTCTGAAATCGGCCTATGATAAAGCTCAGGCCACATCTGATCAACGTGGACTGAGGAATAAAAGGAATTTCGACTTAAAAGTTCGGATCCAAGACTTG
Organism: Pelophylax lessonae; assembly: GCF_965119305.1. Classification (NCBI taxonomy): domain Eukaryota; kingdom Metazoa; phylum Chordata; class Amphibia; order Anura; family Ranidae; genus Pelophylax; species Pelophylax lessonae. Next base: position 257,734,878 of record NC_138775.1, on the reverse strand, counting down.
CAACCAGGGGACAGGGTATTGTTGAGGAACTTGGGTGTCCCGGGAAAACACAAGTTGGCAGACCGCTGGAAGTCCCAACCTTATGTTATCTGCAAGCAACTACCAAACCTCCCTGTGTATCAAATTCGGCCTGAAGGAAGTGTGGGTCCATTGAAGACTTGGCATAGGAACCATTTACTGCCTCTCTCTGAAGCAGTTTGCATGCCTCCTGTCGTAGATTCGCCAGAGACCCCTTCGACCTCTCGCCTGTCCAGACCAGTCACCAGATCTCAGTCGACACTCCCAGATGTGAGGGAGGGAAATTCTCCATCTGAAGATCTGGAAGATGAAGAGGAGGTACCTGACTGGATGTGGTCGTCTCAGTTACCAGAACCCACACCTGCCTCCCTGTCTTCATCCGAATTGGCTGACAGAGGAACCCTTCGGGCGGAAGCCCCCGAATTCATACCTTTCCACATGCTTCCAGAAGAAGTAGTTGATGATGAAGATCCTGAGGAGGAGGTTGCACCTTCCTCTGAAGAAGAACTGACCGCTCTTGAAGCATCAGATTCCTGTGTGTTGGAACATGAGGAGGAGGACATTGAAGAATCCCCAGAAGTGGCTGGTCCTAGTACCTCTGAGATCGTGCATCCCAAAGAACAGAGGGAAAGAAGAGTCATTCACCCGCCCAAAAGACTGACCTATGACCAATTGGGTGAATGCTCAGAAGAGGCTATCTTTACTTCCAAACGAACTCTTGATCAGCCTAGTTCTTCCACCGCAGATTTGGTGGAGGACAACCCTAGCTCACCCCCAGGCACATCTGTACAAGCCACTCAAGTGTCAGGGGTCTGTGAACAGAATTACCTTCCCTCCCCTGACAATTGGTGGGAGGTTCCTATGTCGAACCTGTGTTGTAATATGCAGTTGTTAAGTTTGAACTCTGCTTATGAAAAGGAAGATGATTCCCTGTTATGCATATGTTAATGTTTTTTTTTGTGTACTGCCAACATATGCACTGGAGTACATGCTGTTGTCCTCTTTGGGGACCAAAGTTTCTCAAGTGGGGGGAGTGTGTAGCGGGGTCTTCCATTATACAAGTTCTAAAAGACTGCTGCTTGACATTTGAGAGGAACTCGGCTCCATCTAGTGGCCAAAAGGACACATTGCAGCGGCTATGGAATGTCTTTTGATGTTATTTTCCTTTCAGGAAGTTGAGCAGTCTTCATCGCCCATAGTGCTTTGAGAATACCAGGGTGCACTGCTGCACCGCACAGCCTTCTGGGGGAAGCTTTATAAAGGAAGGGAGGAGCCAGGCTCACTCTCTTGGGAAAGACACAGTGAGACAAGCAGGATGCCAGTGCTGTGGGCTGATGCTGTATGCTAGGCCGAAACTCCTGGGCCTTAAGTGACTAAGTTGCAGTGTTTCATCTCCAGTAGAGGATCCCTCCTGGAGGTCCCATCGATGTTCTACAGAGACCAGACTCATCCACCCCAAATACCTAGCGCGGCTGGTGACAGAGGCCGGAGACTGAGACAGCAGCGGAGGCTTCCTGGGAGACAGTCCTGTTGGTGAGAGGGCACCTGCCCAAAAACTGACTCTATCTATCAAAGAAGTAACTTTAGTCAGGATTAGCCTTAGAGTAGTAGAAGGCAATATACCAGGTGGCCCAGTACATCTCTCACAGAAGTTTTACCAGCAATCCTACACAGACACCCCGCGGTGATTACTAACTGTTTGCTGCCATTCTCTCTATTGATCACCCATCCTCAATGTGGATTACAAATTGCGAGTGCACCAACGTTGCTAGCGAAGATATAGAGAAGAAACAGCGGACTCAGATAGGTCTGACATTCTGATACTGTGTCTAACTGAATGCTGAGCCTTATCTCCAAAAGTATAATAGTGATTAAGATGGCGGTCCTATAGGCTCTGAGACATTTCCTGAAACAATTAATGTGCCCTTGAGGAGTGATATCACAGTATTTATCTTATCTTTGATTAATTAATTAGTATATCCTTTTACAAAGTCATATTTTACTGTATCGAAACTGTTTATTTGATTCACAGTAAATAACTTTCCTGTTTAAAAGCAAGCTTGTGTGTGGTCACCTTGTATTACCCAGAAGGACTGCAGCTGGAGAGAGGTAACAGGTCATTATTATTTATTGAAGTGTTATATTCCAATCTGTGTAGCCATTTGGTATTCCAGTCCTATTCTGGGTCAGTTGTGCCTAGGGAGGGTTCGAGCCAATTCTGTGGGTTGTTAGGCAGGACGTAGACCCAATAATCTAATCAGCAGCTCCTGCGGGGGTGGTGCTACATCCATAACATGGGTTCGGATCCGCTTGCTATTGGATACCAACTGCTAGGGAGAGAGACAGATAATTCCCCCCCCTGCCACCGAAAGAACTGTCACTCTTACCAGATACCACGCTTAAAGACTGGTTGCTTGTCACATGTTCCTTCACTTGATAATCCATAGCAACTACTCTCCTCTTGTCTTGGCAAGTTAACCTTTTGTAGAGGTATTACTTCATACCCCTCTGTGCTGTACAGATCCTGGTTCTTTGGATACACCAGGACCCAGATGCACCGCTTTAAATACTGTAACTTCAGACCAGGCTCATAATGGTTAATGTAACTTTACTGGTCATGTTATGGCATACAGTTCAGTATGAACAATGTCTTTCCCATAAGCCTAACTAGAGTAGTGTAATAGTCCAGGCATACCTTCATAAGGTGAGAGTCAACTATGGGATGGTCAATGGCTGGCTGTATTCCGAAAACCCAGGTGTCTTTAGCAGCGTTAAACATTTCCACTCACAGGTAATCTGGAACCCACTGGACCCTGTAAAGCCCATGAACCATATCCGTCCCCCTTTTTAAAGCACAGGTGGGCTGGCTGGGACCAAAAGCCCGGGAATTGGGCATGTAACAATTAACCCTTTGCCCAACCTAGGCCAGCCGCTGATTCACTATAACTAAGCACAGTTCAACCTGCTACAAGTAAGCGTTATTATAACCCTAGGATAGGATATTTTCACCACTAGGTGAAAATAAAGGTATAAAGAAAAGTAATGCAGCCACCACATCTAAAGATTGGTAAACTGCATTATATTCCATTTTTGTTCTTGGGTTTAGACACCTTTTAACCACTTCTGGACAGGAAGGATTTGCCCCCCAAATGACCAGGCCATTTTTTGCGATTCGGCAATGCGTTATTTTAACGGACAATTGCGTGGTCGTGCAATGCTGTACCCAAAAAAAATTGATGTCCTTTTTTTCCCACAAATAGAGCTTTCTTTTGGTGGTATTTGATCACCTGTGCGATTTTTTTTTTTTTTTTTTGCACTATAAACCAAAAAAGAGCAACAAAAAAAAAAAGAAAATGATTTTTCACATTCTGCTATATAACATTCCCAAAAAAAATTAAAAATCAAAATGTTTTAAAATTTTAGGCCAATTTGTTTTCTGCTACATATTTTTGTAAAAAAAAAAAAATCACAATAGGCGTATTTTGATTGGTTTGCGCAAAATTTATTACGTTTACTAACTACTGGAAAGATTTATGTGATTTTTATTGTTTGTTTTTTTTTTTCACTCGTAATGGTGGCGATCTGCAATTTTTTGTGGGACTGCAACATTGTGACGGACAGATCGGACCCCCTAACTGACATTTTTGACACTTTTGGGGGGACCAGTGACATTACTACAGTAATCAGTGCTAAAAATATGCACTGTTACTGTAATAATGACACTGGCAGGGAAGGGGTTAACACAGTAAGTGATCAAGGGGTTAAATGTGTACCCAGGGGCATGTTTCTAACTGTATGGGGTGGCGTGGCTTGTGAAATAATCATAGAGATCTGTGTTCCTATATAGAAGGATCACAGGAGCTCTGTGATCATTCCAGAGAGAACGTTCTTCTCTCTCAGCGGGGGGCGATCGCGGGTGTCAGGCGGCAATCAGAGCCGCTTGCCCCATGCATCGGAGTCCTCGCTGACGAGTGGGCGGGAGCGTGCTGCCGGCGGCACACGCTCGCCCCCTAGCTGCAGGCGTGTGACCAACGTATACCTACGTCGGTTGGTGCAGGAGGGCCGCCCTGCCGCAGTATAACTGCGGCGGGTTGTCCGGAAGCGGTTAAACTAAACCTGTAAAAAACTTGTGCAATTGATGTACATAATTGAAACATGCTTAAACAAAGGTTACCTCCAATGAAAACTGATTATAAAAATGATTGGCAGATCTAGAGATAATTAGCCGAATCAGATGTGGAAGATCAGCAGTAAATGGCAACAGTGGTGGACAAAGCAGTGAGGGTGGCATGCTCTTGGCTCTGGGCACCATCTTGGGAGAGCCTGTGTCTAGTTTTGATACAGAGCTCTTGTGAGATTTTGGCTGCCATTTTTGGATGTAGATGTGCTAAAGATAGGGGCCCCAGAGTGGCAAATGTGGATAGAAAGAATAATTCATCTGGTAAAGACAGGCAGATACAGTAGTTACGGACAGAGACCAGTTAAAAGGGGACAGGCTTTGAAACAGGATAGACTTGATTATTGAGATCACGTGGAAGTCCAAGAGATTCTGCAAGCCTACTTTATGGGAAGCCTACTCTATGGGAAGTTTTATCTGAAGGATGTTGGTTGGAAGAACTGTTCAGTATCACAGAGCTTCCTTTAGGAAGGAAACTATCAGAGCTTAAAGCCCCATACACACGCGTTGAAAATCGGCAGGGAATTTTCGTCCAACGTCCGATCTGCCGATTTTCGGCTTGTTAGTATGATGCTTCCGACAACCAACTCCGACTTTTCGGCCGAAAAAAATCTGGTGTGCACACTATAAAATTTTTGTTGCCCGTCAACATAACGGTTGATTTTCGTGCAGTCAGTACAGATTTCGACAGGGAAAAATCTGATGAGCAAGACTGGGCATGCTCAGAGAAGAAAGAACACAAATAAAGCAATTCAACACATAACCTCACTTCTGAAGTAGAATTTTGTTGGCCGAGAAAATTTGTGTGCAGTCTAGGCACATTCCAACCAACAAAACACCACTCTGGACAAAAGACGGACGATCGGTCGGTCGATAATCGTTGCGTGTGTACGGGGCTTAAGGAAGGCATGTAGAGTGTGGCCTCCATATTGTAAGCACTGGACTCTAAACTGCTGTCTGCTGTTATTTCTTCCCAACTGTTTGAAGACTGTACAATAATTTGGGAACTAGAGGGGTGAAAATTTGTCAGAAGAGTTTTCCATTGAGAAAAGTGTTTTTTAAAAAAAAGGCGCAGTAGATACATTTAAAATTCTCCCTGTGACCAGTGAATCTAAAGTTCTAAACCCTTGAAGCTATGCTCCTGGACTGTACTCTTTCTTTGTTACTTTAAATTCCCCAGATTCTCCAAATCCTCAGACATCCTGGGGCCCTTTTGTGGTGGCCAGACCTCTGGTCTCTCCTGTGAGCCATCATTCAGAGCCAGTGAATAAGAAGGAATTGCTGAGCATTGGAAGCTTACCAGGTAATGAAAGGATCTTTTAAGGATTATTTTCTAGGTTCAAGTGCTTAACGCAGGTGAGACAGAGCAGCCGGGCGAGATCCATGGCGTTTGTTTGGCCCCCCTCTAATTGTTATCCTGCCAGTGTAACTTATCAGCAAATGAACTGGAAGTGTTTGTTTTGCAACATACAGTGTACACAGAGGAGACAATTCACCGCATATATAATGTGTTTATATGTTGCCATTCTCTAAGCTGAGATAAAGGGGAGGCTTAGCATGTAGGCAAATCTCAGCGGCTCCTTCACTCTCATTTTTCAACCCTTCTGTTCTGCCTGATGAAACCTTCCTGTCATCTCTAACAATGGTGGTATTTAAACACACACTGGACTCCTTCACACCAGATGCATTGTCATTAGGGATGAGCCTATAATGGAAAAGGCAATCCACTAATAATTTGGTGAAGCAGGCCCCATTTGTTGTACCACTGGGTAAAAATTTGCTTATTAGAATTTTTTCAAACATAGAACAAGCAATTTGCCAGAAAATACAAAGATCAGAGCATACAAACATAGCAAATAATAACTTACACTTTAAATGGAGCAAAGTACTTCAAGTCTGAAAAAGAACGAGGAGAGGGACCCAAAGTTAAATCCAATATCCTACGCCTTAGGCACCGGTCAAGGCCAGAGGAAACACGCCACGAGGCCAGGCACCCCACTGGGAGCATACTGTGCCCAGGCCCCGTGAACCCGCCCCCACCCCCAACCAGCCCCCTCCCAATGAACCCCCGGGCCCCTACCCAAGACTGATCCCAAAAAGGGTACACTGCCAATCTTCTAAACTTAAAACAGGGTAGGAATCTCAGGGACATGAAGTACATGTAAAAGAAGAAAAATTGGTAACAGTCGAATTATACAACAGGTAGACTATGAACTGGACAGTCCAAACATTGCCTCCAAATATTAGTCATCAATCAGAAAATACAAGTAATAGTCAGGAATACTCGATTTCAACTAGGATAGATCGTCTGCCAACGTAAAAATTTGCTTCATGCTGCTTAATAGTGAACTGGTAAATGCTAATCCAAAGGACCACCTACCAGTTCACTATGAAAAGTGGCAGCAATCCTGCCAACAAGAAGTCTCTGTTCCCCTGGCGTTCTCTGGGTGACATCACTTTCCTAATATGGAAGTGGCAGGAACAGATATTTCATTTGTGCAGACTGTACAGCTGCAACAGGGCCCTCTGGGGCATAGGCCCCATTGACGCTTGAGCAGCTTTAGTCATTTTTCTGGCTTTTTGTAGTTTTTATACACACGTTTCTGTACATTTTTGCACGCTTCAGGCTTCAGTGTTTATTTTTTAATTTTTTTAAAAAAATTGGAAAAAGAGTTGCTAGGCAAATAAGTGTGTTTTTCTTGAGTTTTTTTCAGACACCCCCATTAAAATCTATTGGAGTCAAACATGCAACTCTGCCCCAAAAGAAGTTTAGATACAGATTCAAATTCAGAATACTTATTAATCCCAAGGGGAATTATTACTTTTTTGAGCGTTACACTTCAAGCATTCAAGCAACACTGCTTTCCTGGGTAAAGGGGCACCATTGAACAATATTAAATTCATAATGTCAAGAATCGAAGTGCCTCCTGTAAAAATTCCAATTGCTCAGGTTTAAATGGGGCCTAAAGACTAAAAGGCCTAAAGCCTGGTACACACTATTATTTTTTCAACCCGGGGGGTTGAACGGAAGAAAACTTTTAGCTCCAGTCAGAGCCCCATAAAAGGGCTCCCGCTGAGCTGTTGTGTTCTGACAGAGGGGTGCCCCGCCAGAACACTCCAATCAGCGCTCTCTACCATTGACTGAGCGCGCTGATCGGGAGTCAGTCGGATGCTGGTTTTCCAGCATGCATGTCCGAAATACACATGGGCCAAATGTAGGCCGTTTTTTTCCGTTGTCTTCCACCTGTGTGTACCTGGCTTTAGGGTCCCATTTATACTATCTGTACATAGGGAGTAAATGTTTGTGCTTGGCCAGTAGTTAAATGGAAGAGGGCAAAAACTGTTCTCACCAAGTACGTCAACCACTGGGAAGCACTATATTTCCATACTGGGAAAGCACATCAGAAAGTATGCTCCATCTATATTAGGCCACTAGTAACACAAGTGGTGGGGTTAAAACCCTTAAGATAGGATCCTTACAGAACATCCTCAGGTCAACCAGGGGGGGTGGAATGTCTCTGTTTCCTTTAGGGGGAGACATCTGGTTGGCGAGCAGTGGTGAAGGTAAAATGTACAGCTTTTAGGTGGAGGCGAGAGAGGCTTCCTTGTAGGGATGCATTTTCAGGAATCATCTAAAGGTGGGCATAGTAGGAGATAGCTGGACGGGTTGTGGTATGGAATTCCAGAGGATCAGAGAGGCTCTGGAGAGATCTTGGAGGTGAACATAGGAGGAGGTGATGAGGGGATAGAGCAGGGTTTCTAAACCCGGGTTCCATGGAACCTTAAGGTTCCTCCAGAGGTTGCCAGGGAAACCTTAAACAATGAGCGATTTCTGCCTCTCAGTAAAGTTCCCACTGACAACAATGATCTTTGTAGTTATCTGTAAGGGGGTAAATCTTATCAACGATCCCAAGTGTAAGGAGCATTCTTCCCACTGACCATCACACCAATGTATCATGAGTTGTAAATATATTAATTTTTACCAAGGGTTTCCTGAGACCAGAAAGTTATTTTAAAGGTCCCCCTGTGTTGAAAAGGTTGAGAAGGGTTGGGCTGGAGAGCAGGAGGTCCTGAGAGGAGCAAAGATGACAATTTGTGTGTAGAGGTAGGCCAACAAGTTGTCCTCAACATAGTTGAGACAAGAAATAACCAGAAAGAGAATTAAGTCCCGTACACACGAGTAGAAATTTGGGCGGGAAATTTCGTCCGACGACCGATCTGCCGATTTTCAGGTTGTTAGTATAATGCTTCCGACAACCGACTCTGATTTTTCGGCCGAAAAAAATCCTGGTGTGCAGGCTATAAAATTTTTGTCGACCGTCAAAACACATCTGATTTTCGTCTCATTAGTACAGATTTCGATGGGGAAAAATCTTATGAGCAAGACTAGGCATGCTCAGAGATGAAAGAACACAAAGAAAGCAATCCAACACATGACATCACTTCTGAAGTAGAATTCTGTCGTGCGGGAAAATTCGTGTGCAGTCTAGAGCACATTCCAACCAACAGACACCACTCTGGACAAAAGACGGACAACCGGTCGGCGTAAATTCGTTGCGTGTGTACGAGGCTTTAGAAGCATGGCAGTGTCATTTGTTACATATAGTAGCATTTTCCAGCACAGAAAAAAAAAATGCTTGCACGAAGCAAATTTCTATAGCATCTTTAGCTACCATGCCTGCCAAAAGGTGGAAACCCCAGTGGCCACACAGTCCCCTCATCTACGGAGGAAATGCCAGGGTAAAACTGAAGAGGTCTGACGCAGCTTTGTGCCTCCCATGCAAACGCCAAGGATGAGCGTGAGTTGCTTAGCAACCAAACACCTTTGCCCCGGTAGTTCCCTTTTCCCATTCATGTTTACGACAACTAAACATAGATACACCAACACATATGTTCACAGTAATTAGCAACTTCAGTAAATCCCTGTTATAGTCTTTCCATTTCAGCTAATGACAGATTGATCTGTCAGTCAGCACTTAGCAAATACGCTTGTTTTTACTTGGTGCATTCGAAGAGCTACTTTGGTGGTAATCAGCAATGAATCGCTCAGTCATTACTGAATCCCATCCCTCACAAGCCTAAGTCAAGTTTTATTTAGGCTAAAACATTACCTGGAGTTATTCATAAAGCCTCCAATACAAATTTTTGGTGAACTTTTGTTCTTATACAGCATATCTTTTTTTTTTTACAAAAGCATGATGGTTTTTTTGATGGTGGAATTTCTTTGATCACCCTTTTTGCTGATTTTGCCATGTTTTAGAATATTTCCGTATTACTTTGACCTGGAAACTGTGACTTTGTTATCACCGCAAAGAAGGGTTAAAGAAGAATTCCAGGTATGGATATTTTTTACCTAGTTGCATTGATCCAGCTAGGACTAATTTAATTAAGTATATACCATACCTGGAAGATGCCCCTGGAAGCTGAAAACCACTGAAGCAGACACCGCATGTGACCACCCTTTGTTTCCAGGTCCCACACTGAGTGGCTACCCTGCTGAATTCTGAATATGGGAAATCTGTCACTCGGCATGGGTGCCATTCAGAGAATGCTTTGCATTTTCTCAATGAATGCAAAGTGCTTTCTGATTGGACAAGGTGGAGAGGGTGATATCACCGCCCGCCTTGTCCAAATAGAGAATGCTTTGCATTCATTGAGAAAATGCAAAGCATTCTGTGAATGGTGCCAATGCCGAGTGGCTAACCTTCTTTGTCCAGAGTGAAGCAGGGCAGCCTGCGAAGCATTACCCAGAAGCAAGAGGAAATTAGTGGAGTAGCGGTGTCTACTTCAGTCATTTCCAGCATTGGCAGGTATGGTATATACTGTACATAATTACATTGGTCCAAGCTGGACCAATGCAGCTATGTATAAAAAATCCACACCTGAAATTATTATACAGTTGCTGACCGCCCTATAGCAGTTTTACTGCTGCAGGACAGCTGTGCTGCACAGAATCACGTATATACAGTATATATATATATATATATATATATATATATACTGTATATGTGTGTGTGTGTGTGATCCTGCATTTTAGGGTATTCATTGTGATTCTACACAACAAAAGCTGATCATCTGGTCCCGCTGACCCAATGTCTGCCGGCACCCACTGATCATTCGGTTGGTAATCTGCCTATGTAAACAAGGCAGATTGCCGTTCTGCCAGTAGGGAAGGCATTGATCCTGTGTTCCAGCAAAGCAAGAACATGGATCAATTTTATTACCCTAGTAAAAGCACCTCCCCCACAGTAAGAACTAGGCACACAGTTAACCCTTTGATGGCTCCTTATGTTTAACCCCTTCCCAGCCACTTTCATTAGTACAATGATAGTGCATATTTTTTTGCACTGATCACTGTACTAGTCCCCGTTCACACTGGGGCGACTTGTCAGGCGACCTGGTCGTCTGACAGGTCGCCGTAGGTCGCTTGCCATAGAGAAGCTATGGACCCGTTCTAATAGGAGCGACACAAGTCGCTCTGACTTAGAAAAAGGGTCCGGAGCTTCTTTGGGGCGACCCGGAGCGACCTGCATAGACTTCAATGTTATGAAGTCCGTGCCGGCCGCTCCGAGGTCGCGGTGCGAGCAGCGCGCCGCGACCTATGAGGTCGCCCCGGCAAGTCGGATCGCCCCAGTGTGAACGGGGCCTTAGTGTCACTGATACCCAAAAAGTGTCAAAGTGTCACTTAGTGTCGCCGCAATGTTGCAGTCCCACTATAATGGGCCATACACACTATACGATTTTCTGAAGACTTTTTCCTTTAGACTTACCAAAACCATATAATATGAGGTCAAACCTAAACACTTTAAACTTGTATGCAATCTGGCAGGCCATTGCACTACATAGAAAAGGTAAATCTGAAGGAAATCTAATCACAGAAGTTGGATAGTGTGTATCCAGCTTAAGTCGCTGATCACCACCATTACTATTAAAAAAATAAAAATATCACAGAGTTTGTAGACACTTTAACTTTTGCGCAAACCAATCAATATACGCTTAATGGGATTTTTTTTTACCAAAAATATGTAGCAGAATACATATTGGCCTAAATTGATGAAAAAATTAGATTTTTTTTTATTGGATATGTTTTATAGCAGAAAGTAAAAAATATTGTTTTTTTTCTAAATTGTCTGTCTTTTTTTTTTGTTTATAGCGCAAAAAAAAAAATTAAAAATGCAGAAGTGATCAAATACCACCAAAAGAAATCTCTATGTGTTGGAAAAAAAAGGACATACATTTTGGTTACAGTTTTGCATGACTGCGCAATCGTCAGTTAAAGTAACACAGTGCTGTATCACAAATAATGCCTGCTCATGAAGGGGGGTAAATCTTTTGGAGGGCAAGTGGTTATGTTTAGACAGGTTTAATTTAGTGCCAACAGTTTGCGCAGCGCTTTAAAACATTAGGGCAAACAATATAGTTACAAAACAATTTAATAAAATTCTTATTTCATTGTTCGATCTTCCTGGATATGGATGATAAATGCCAGTTATTTAGTACTGTGCAAACGTTTTAGACAGGTGTGAAAAATACTGTAAATGAAGAATGCTTTCAGAAATAGAAATGTTAACAGTTTATTTTTTATCACTTAACAAAAAGGAAACTAAATGAACAGAAGAGAAATCCAAAATCAAATCAATATTTGGTGTGACCACTCTTCAAAACAGCATCAATTCTCCTAGGTACACTTGCACACAGTTTTTAAAGGAACTCGGCAGGTAGGTTGTTCCAAACATCTTAGAGAATTAACCACAGATCTTCTGTGGATGTAGGTGGCCTCAAATCCTTCTGTCTCTTCATATAATCCCAGACAGACTCCATGATGTTGAGATCGAGGCTCTGTGGGGGACAAAACATCGCTTCCAGGACTCCTTGTTCTTCTTTACACTGAAGATAGTTCTTATTGACATTGGTTGTATGTTTGGGGTCGTTGTCCTGCTGCAGAATAAATTTGGGGCCAATCACATTCCTCCCTGATGGTATGACATTATGGTTAAGTATCTGCCTATATTTCTCAGTATTGAGGATACCATTTATAGAACCGTATCCATAGGCTTGCTGTGTAATGACTTGTTGGGCCTCCTCTGTTTACCCGCAGACAGTCACGTGAGACAGTTCGCACATCCTACCCTACTCCCAGTGGCCCAGTGGCTAAACAGTCCAGGAGTTTTAGTTTTTTGATATTTGTTGTGGAACTTGGATGGGAGAAGGGAATAGTGGAATACTCCAGATGGAACTGTTTACAGTAGATAAGGAAAACTCTCACTTGGCCTCACCAGGTTACTTGTGGAAGCAGTCACACTGCTTAAACCATACTGCCATGTGTATGGAAAGGGTTAAGTCTTCTTGCTCTCTCTCCAGCAAAAGACTTGGTGAACTACATTATCTTCAGGACACTCTCTAGCATCCCCTTTACTGACACCCATCCACTGACTCTTCTAGCTGAAGGGATGGCCCTCTCAGGACAGGCCCCATGACCCAGATCTGTACTCACTGTATGCAGAATCAGATCCTTTCCAGTGTCTCCCTTCCAGTCAGCTCTGCTGGGCCTCTGGGTTCAGCTCCTCTCTAACTCTCAGGTCCTCAGGTCGACCACCTGAGGCTGCATGGCAACGTCTACAGTGGAGGGGCAGCCTCCCCCTCCCCCCGGGACCCCGCTCTCTAGCTGAAAAACCCCGAGCACATGTGCCCTTGGCATTTATACAGCTTCCCAGCATGCACCGAGGCCCTTTCCTCTGCCATATCACCAGGGCTGTATTAAATGCCTGTGGATTCATTTGTCAGGTTTCCTCCCACTGTCCAAAATGCCTCCCTATTGGACCAGTGGTAAACACTTCAGACAAACTTAGCTGCACCTGAGCACCATGAGCAGACCCCACTATCAGATCCTGCTCTCTGGTAGGCAGAGAACAATATGGATTTACCTGACAATCTGTCATGGACTTGCAATAGTGTTTTGCAGCTTACCTGTTCCTTCATGTCTGTATTAGAGGTCAGACTTCACTTCTGGTTCCTTTTTATCACCTCTCCTTCCTGTTCCTGCCCCACCCCAGGTCATCACAGGAAGTCTATATTAACCAGTGCACTGCAGGTCTGCTTTGCTGTTCAACAGTGTTTGTTTCCTGTTTGCCGTGTGCTTGATCTACTTTTCTGTGTACCAACTTTGGCTTGTCTCTGATTATTCCTGTTTGCCTGTTACCCTGACCTTTGGCCTGTCCCTTGGTTACCCTCGTCTGCCTGTTACCCCGACCTCGGCTTACCCATCACCATTCCGTGTGTCCTGAGTGGCTGCTTCCCTTCTCTCCCTACGGAGCGTGACCCGGGGGACCCCAGGGGCCACGACCTGGGCCCAGCTGCAGCCAAGTCCATCCTCACCACTAGAGGCTCTGGTGAACACCTGCTGGGTCTTAGACTCCGCGCCCTGGGGAATCTTGGGCTCAAGTTCCGGTCCATCCGCAGCAGTCTGCTATCGGGTTCGCTACCTTGCGCTGCACCCCTGCCTCCAACAGGGTGCAGTTGTCACCTGGCCACAGGTGACCTGACACAATCTTTCTGGTAAGCAGAAAAGATCCACAAATATACCCTCTCTCTAGCACCTACCTAGGAGGGTGCTACACATTGATCGTTACTAAATCTCCAATTCCATTTACAGAAATGTAGCCCCAAACTTGCAAGGAACCTCTACCATGCTTCACGGTTGCTTGTAGACACTAATTATTGTACTGATTTCCAGCCCTTCAGTGAACAAACTGCCTCCTGCTACAGCCAAATATTTCACATTTTGACTCATAAGTCCAGAGCACCTGCTGCCATTTTTCTGCACCTCATGTTTTGTGTCAGTCCGTATGTTTTTTTGCATAGGACATGGAAACAAGTCTAAGCAATTCAACTACTCAACAGGCTTCAATGCAAAAAAAAAAAAAAAACAATAAATGCACATTTTTGTATTATTCAAAATAGATGCATTTTTTTTATTTTTTGCAAAAGGTGGACTTAGCTTTTAACTAAAGCAGAGAAAAAAATGGTCTTGGTGGTTTGGAGCACATGGTGACCATGTTTCTAACCCGCCCAACAGGACAATCGTAGGGCTGGATAAATAGAAATAGAAATCATTTGGTAGGTAAACTAAATCCCTTGTATGTATTTCATTGAAAATGTACTCATAGGTGAAGTTACATTTTGAAAGCCTGGAGCCCCCCTCAGGGCTGTGGGTCACATAGGACCTTGTACCTCTGCTGCCCCTGTTCCTGCATCGCTGCCTGCAGACACCATCTAGGTTAAGGAGAAGAGGAAAATACAGACATATTTTTGCCATAACTAAACCAGATCGACAGTCGGCTAACATAATATTTTTTTCACCATGTTGCTTGGCTACACGAGAATTAATAAAGGCTTTCAAAGGACACTTCAATGATCTCTTCCATGCCGCAATACTGAACTATTGTTGGATTCATTGTACAAGGTTCCGGAAAAAAAAGAGAAGTTTTATATTTCAAATACATCTTAAAAGTCTTAATAATCCAGCTGATGACCTTTCAGAAAAATCAATGCGTTGTAGAACAATTAATATTCAGTCTTTCTAATTACCTTCTGTATTTTCATAGGAAGATTATGGGTTTCAAATTGATGTACAAAAGGTTATTCTCTGATGTACAATGATTAAAATGTTCTCCTACATCATAATGAATATCAGAATTATTTCTTTGTGAAATCATTTTTTTTTTTCACTTGATTGTTCCCTTGTGGGCTACTTTACAAATATATGACGGGAAAGGCATTTGTTTTTATTTGAAGAAAAATTAAAGTAAATTTAGGAGCGTAGTCAAAAGAAGTAGGCGCCTCTAGACTTGTCTTTATTCACCAGCAGACTCCGGTTATTCATTCGCATTTAGCCCACACGTTCGAGGAAGTTAAATAGTGCCCCGGTGGAGAGGGTGAACGCAAAGAGGATTTGCAGGGCGTTAAATGTGTGGTTAGTGTATGTGATGGAGCGAGTTTGATGATGGGAGTCAATGGCTTGCTCTCTCTAGAAGGGGGAATGTCAAAATCAAATTGGGTGCCGCAATTTAAACATTTACTTTAATATAAATATTACAAAGGGTTTATGCATACGGACTAAAGCAGGCACTTTATATTCCTAGTGTAAATCTCCTGGTGCTTTCCATCCTGATCCAGGGGAGCAGCATATGCTGCATACAGCCTGCCATTCATAGAATGGCTTATGAGGTCATACCGCTGATGCTTCATTGCATCAGCAAATACCTACGCACATGCATTGATGGCTTTTCAGTCACATAGTCCATGTGCATGGAGCCATGGTACTGAGAACAGGTAAGCAGCAATGGGTATCCCTGTAGCCGCACATTAAAGAAATCTCACTAATAGTTGGTTCCCCATGAATAAGCTCCGAGTGGTGGAGCGAAACCCGTTGGGGGCGTGGCCTGGTTGGAGCCCATGCTGAGATTGCCATATACCAACTACTAGTGGGATCGATTCCATGTGCAGCTACAATGATACCTTCTCCTGCATGCACTGACATCTGGAGCAAGCAAAAGCTCCTTCCCAAGCCAGCACTCACAACAGTGGACTAATGACTTGCACCCCTCCTAAAGCCTGAGCGGCTCACATACAAGTTTCTTTTGCGTCATACTGAGACCCGGTGTCACGTACCTGGAAGGAGACTGAAATGACAAGGTTGGCCTTTCTTGTATCTCTAGCCCACACACCAGAGGCGTAACTAGAACCTTTAGGGCCCCGGTGCAAGAAACCATGAAGGGCCCCCCGGACCCCTGGCCAGGGCCCTTCCCTTCAAGCCTGGGGCTCTTCCCACTGATCCTAGGGCCCTTTACTCTCGTTGCGGGGCCCTTTATTATGGTCCTGCAGCGGAACCCTTTCATAAGTTCTGCAGTGGGCCCCCTTCCAGCCATCTTGGGGTCTCCACACAGTGGTGGAATGCCAGGGCCCGGTTGCAAGTGTGACCTTTGTGATCCTGGAAGTTCACCCACTGATGTCAGTAGTTTTTATTTTTTGGTAATTTAATTGTATTATTTTTTATCATTATTTTATTTTTTACAATGTCACTGACTATGACTCTGTCCATTCAGAAAAGGGAGGAGCTGGTAAATTACATATTTACTGACCCCTTCCTGGTTCTCTATTGTGAGACATCCCCTGCAGCAGCCGGCAGAAGAGGGAAAGGAGCACACAGGGGCCCAGAGACAGCAGAACACAAGTGAACTGGATAGGAGGGGTGGCGGGGGCAGCATACAGAGGAACCAATCTCCTCCATTTTCCTTCTACATGTTGCCCCTGCCCCCTCCTATCCAGGTGTACAGGGGAGCCATACGGGCCCCCTGGAGAATGGGGCCTGGTTGCAATTGCAACCCCTGCAACCCCTGTAGTTACGCCCCTGCCACACACTACTGGACGTAAGATATAGAGGGCCAAGGGTCAGGATGAACTCACGTGCCTGATTGAGTCTGATATGATCATTTTTAACTTCTGTTTGTGAGTAGCCATTTTTATGATTTATTAATAAAGCCATACTATTGAGGATAATGCGCTAGGTCGGTGCGCCCTTCTTTGATTTCTTGTGTTTGTGGGGCTAGAAGTGTCATAGATCGCCGCACAACGATCTTACCCTGGAGGGGGAGCGGGTACCTGGTTTTGACAAGTATGCACTCCCCCCCTCACCGAAAGGTGCCAAATATGGCAGAGGAGGGGGAGAAGAAGCAAACCCCTTTTGGGTGGAGCTCCGCTTTAAGGGGAAGAGGAGAGGGGGTGTTTTGTAGTCCACAGGTGACAACCCTGCTGCGCCATAAATCTCCATAAACCTTGCAGCGTACGAAAGCGTTGTCATCCTGGGATAGGAAGGGTGTCATTGACAGGGTCACCAGGTGAAAATAAAGGAAATAAATCCCCCAAAAAAGAAAACTAATGAGGCCACCACATCTAAGCTCCAATGTATTCAGTGTTTGTTCTAATATACATTTTAACAATTGAAAATAAAGTTTGGGAAGAGAGTTATTATTCAGGAACACAAAAGAAATCTCATCTTAAATCAGGTTTGTAAATGCACCCATTAAAGGAAGCATCTAGCGAAGTAATAATTTTGCCGCTACAGCGATTGCACTTGAAATACTTATTGCCGCGTCGGAATGTATGCCCTTGTTCCCTGATTAAAAATCTCATTTTAGCATTAAGGGCTTATCACATCTGCGTCAAGTTCAAGTATTTTGGTAATTATCCTAAAGGCTTCTATGACACAAAATTCCTTCAAGCTTGGCAACATTGTCCCGTAAAAACCGTCTCCGGCATCCGTTTAAACCAATCCATTTTATGGAAAAAAAAAAAAAATTATTTACGAGAATGACATTTTATGCCGCTATGTCGCCTTGCACTTTTATGCAGAAGGAACTTTTTTACTGGCCTATTTGTCCAAATTATAATAGGAAAATGTTGTTTGGTTTGCAAAGAGAATGACATCTGCATAGAGAATTTGTATTCATTGCGCTTTTATAACCGGAATAACGGGAAGATTCAGGAGCTTGCCATGACTATTATGTCTCCAGTGACACTTTACCCCGACAACCGCGATGTGATTGATGAACTGGCCGCAATATAAGGAGTAATTGCACCTTTTGGGCCAAAACACATACTTAGAATCACAACTGGCATTTAAATAAATCATCGTATACCTGTTCACCTTTTCTGGAAATTTTAACTCAAAAGTTCTGTCAGCTCTAAAGGAGCTTTTTACTGAAGTTACCACTGAATTAGGAGCTACGAAAATTCCTTGGAGACACAATTCAGACTTCTTCTTCCCTGTCTGAACTATTCAGATGTAATAGGTCAAGGAGAGCGCCAAATGACAAATCCTTAGGAGTCCAAAGTCTTTACTGTTCAGCTGTGTGACGGTCAGGGCTTTTTTTCTCCAAAAAACGGTGCAGGAACTCAACCACGACCCTGTGTTTACAAGTGATAGTGATGAGCATCGAGCAGAGGGCCTGAGCCAAAGGTGGTGGAACTGAGTTCCACCAAGTTCCAGCTGAAAAAAAAGCTCTGGTACTCACCGTCACTGGGAGTGAAAGACAGATACTTTATGGTTTGGATTGCTTCAAGTGGGGCAGTATTATTTGTCAGCCATGTATTTCGAGAAATATGTGAAGACTATTCCTGTTTGAATCTGAACATGTCCATTGAAAGAGCTAATCACATTGGCTTCTTTTCCATGTCCTTCAATGTCAGAGATAGGCTCTCCCTATTGTTTGTGTATTGAGGTGATGTGTATTCTGTTAAGCCTGTCTGTTCCATTGTTAATTGTTAATGAACTCACATATTGTGTCTGTCCAGATGGCTAGATAATTAGTTCAGGTTAATTCTATTTCTGTATACAATTTCATCTGCATATGATAATGTAATCAGGCAATCCCTGACCTGATGGGGTAATTTATTTTATCAGGAGGGGGATGTGCTAATGTGTGTATAAATTGAGTGTGAGACTGTTCAATAAAGGAAAAGATTCCAGTACAAGCTAAGTGGTCGGCTAGCTTTGTATGGGGGCGGCTGGGAAAATCTGATATCTATATTCACGACTGGGAGGAAGCCGTATACTGACGAAAGTCCACAAGTACAGTGTGGGTTGAGGTTCTGTTACATTGGTGGCAAGCGGTGGGATGCTTCCTGCAATCTGGGACATCCAAACCTCCACCGGGATCCAAGGTCCGGATAGCAGAAGGGGAGAGGTACAGATATCAGCCGCCATGTACGAGGAATTCGGAAGGAGGTTGCAAGAGTTGAGGATACAGCATCGGGGACCAGTGTCAGAGAAGGTTCCAAAACGTATACAAGCTAAGTTGTTGGCTAGCTTTGTATGGGGGCGGCTGGAAATTCTGATATCTATGTTCGCGACTGGGAGGAAGCCGTTTACTGACAGAAGTCCACAAGTACAGTGTGGGTTGTGGTTCAGTTAAAACAAGCATGGCAAATGACAATAATTTCGGGAGCTCACTTTCCACTTCTATTGTGCACTTATACAAGCACTTATAACTTCTTCTAACTACAGATCAACCTGCTTAGGGTAGCCCTAGATGATATGATTTTCTTTCCTGCAATCACTAAATTCCCTCATCAACACATTCATTGTTAATGGAGGAATCCATCCTGGGGAGGCTTTGTGTTCTCCTAGTGGGGGGACGGGGGCGTCCCTGCCAGGAGAACACAATGATTATTGCTAGCAGATATAGCAGCTGGCAATAATCGCATGTGAAATTCCAACATGCTGGTTGTGCCCAAGTCAATCAATGGATCAACTTGGGTACCATCAGTTTATCCATAGATGGTTTGAATCTCTGCCGCTCCCTGCTGAACAGGCCGGAACTTAGGAGTACTTTTAAGTCCAATTAACTTTCTGCCATTTCCTCCAGGCTGATGAATGGGGATTGTGTGGCCTCCAAAATGCACTGGAAGTCTTTTGCCCTGTTTGTTGTTACCAGTTACACAATAAAGACTTTGGACTCCTTGAGATTTTTCATTTGCCACTCTCCTTGACCTATTACACTTTCTTAACTCTTGGAAAGTCCACATCTTTGTGGCGAGCTGCCAAATACAGGCCAGTTAAGCTCAAGTAATTACATTTTAATAAGCTGTGAAAATCCATGTCCAGCACCCCTCTAACACTAATACTTGAACCATTCAGATTGGCCATCCACTAAGAGAAAAAGACGTGTTCCTGGTTTTCTTAATCTTTGCACCGACCATGTCCTCTCTGCTGAACATTTCATTAAAACATTATTTTTTTTTCATTTTGGATAGAGTAAGGGAGGGTTACAACCCCGTCAGATTTTTTTTCACCATACTGTATATCTATCCCATTGCAGAGATTTCCCTTCACTTCCTGTCCAATAGCCAAACAGGACGTGAGGGGAAAATACATAGTTATATAGTTAGTCAGGTTGAAAAAAGACAAAAGTCCATCTAGCTCAACCAATAAAAAAATAAAACCCCAAAAAAAGACACAAAGCATGATCCAATATGCTCCAGCAGGGGAAAAAAATCCTTCCTGATACCCCGAGAGGCAATCAGATTTTCCCTGGATCAACTTTACCTATAAATGTTAGTATCCAGTTATGTCATGTACCTTACCATAGTTTGTAGATGTCATAACTTGCACACAAACCGATAAATATACACTTATTGGGACTTTTTTTTACCAAAGACATGTAGCAGAATACATTTTACACAAAATGTATGAAGAAATTTGACTTTATTGGATATTCTACATAACAGAAAGTAGAAAATATTGAAAATATTTTGGTTTGAAATAAAAAATTGGTCTTTTTTCGCTTATAGAGCAGAAGAAAAAAAAACCCACATAGTGTTACATCATTGGTATCAGTGGGAGGAATAGTGCAATGTCCTTGGTGTCAGTGGGAGGAATGGTGCCCCATTATTGGTATTGGTGGGAGGAATAGTGGGAGGAATAGTGGGAGGAATAGTGGGAGGAATAGTGCCCCATCATTGGTATCAGTGACAGGAATAGTGCCCCATCATTCATATTAGTAGGAGAAATAGTTCCCCATCATTGGTATCAGTGACAGGAATAGTTCCCCATCATTGGTATTAGGGGGAGGAATAGTGCCCTATAATTGGCATTAGTGGGAGGACTAGTGCTCTATCATTGATATTAGTGGGAGGAATAGTGCTCTATCATTGGTATTAGTGGGAGGAATAGTGCCCCATCATTGGTATTAGTGGGAGGAAAAGTCCCCCATCACTGGTATTAGTGGGAGGAATAGTGCCCCATCACTGGTATTAATGGGAGGACTAGTGCTCTATCATTGATATTAGTGGGAGGAATAGTGCTCTATCATTGGTATTAGTGGGAGGAATAGTGCCCCATCATTGGTATTAGTGGGAGGAAAAGTCCCCCATCACTGGTATTAGTGGGAGGAATAGTGCCCCATCACTGGTATTAGTGGGAGGAATAGTGCCCCATCATTGGTATTAGTGGGAGGAATAGTGCCCCATCATTGGTATTAGTGGGAGGAATAGTGCCCCATCATTGGTATTAGTGGGAGGAATAGTGCTCCATCATTGGTATTAGTGGGAGGAAAAGTCCCCCATCACTGGTATTAGTGGGAGGAATAGTGCCCCATCACTGGTATTAGTGGGAGGAATAGTGCCCCATCATTGGTATTAGTGGGAGGAATAGTGCCCCATCATTGGTATTAGTGGGAGGAATAGTTCCCTATCATTGGTATTAGTAGGAGAAATAGAGCCCCATCATTGGTATTAGTGGGAGGAATAGTGCATCATCATTGGTATTAGTGGGAGGAATAGTGCCCCATCATTGGTATTAGTGGGAGGAATAGTGCATCATCATTGGTATTAGTGGGAGGAATAGTGCCCCATCATTGGTATTAGTTGGAGGATCAGTGCCCCATCATTGGTATTAGTGGGAGAAATGGTGCCCCATCACTGGTATTAGTGGGAGGAATAGTGCCCCATCATTGGTATTAGTGGGAGGAATAGTGCACCATCATTGGTATCAGTGGGGGGAATAGTGCCCCATCATTGGTATAAGTGGGAGAAATGGTGCCCCATCACTGGTATTAGTGGGAGGAATAGTGCCCCATCATTGGTATCAGTGGGAGGAATAGTGCCCCATCATTGGTATTAGTGGGAGGAATAGTGCCCCATCATTGGTATTAGTGGGAGAAATAGTGCCCCATCATTGGTATTAGTGGGAGGATCATTGATATTAGTGGGAGGAAAAGTGCACCATCAATTGTATTAGTGTGAATAATAGTGTCACGTCATTGGTATTAGTGAGAGATATAGTGCCCCATCATTGATATTAGTGTAAGGAATAGTGTCACATTATTGGTATTAGTGGGAGGAATAGTGCCCCATCATTGGTATTAGTGGGAGAAATAGTGCCCCATCATTGGTATTAGTGGGAGAAATAGTGCCCCGTCATTGATATTAGTGGGAGGAATAGTGCCCGATCATTGGTATTAGTGGGGGGAATAGTGCCCCATCATTGGTATAAGTGGGAGAAATGGTTCCCCATCACTGGTATTAGTGGGAGGAATAGTGCCCCATCACTGGTATCAGTGGGAGGAATAGTGCCCCATCATTGGTATTAGTGGAATGAAAAGTCCCCCATCATTGGTATCAGTGGAAGGAATAGTGCCCCATCACTAGTATTAGTGAGAGGAATAGTGCCCCATCATTGGTATTAGTGGGAGGAATAGTGCCCCATCATTGGTATTAGTGGGAGGAATAGTTCCCTATCATTGGTATTAGTAGGAGAAATAGAGCCCCATCATTGGTATTAGTGGGAGGAATAGTGCCCCATCATTGGTATTAGTTGGAGGATCAGTGCCCCATCATTGGTATTAGAGGGAGGAATAGTGCCCCATCATTCGTATTAGTGGGAGGAATAGTGCTCCATCATTGGTATCAGTGGGAGGAATAATGCCCCATCACTGGTATTAGTGGGAGGAATAGTGCCCCATCATTGGTATTAGAGGGATGAATAGTGCCCCATCACTGGTATTTAGTGGGAGGAATAGTCCCCCATTATTGGTATCAGTGGGAGGAATAGTGCCCCATCATTGATATTAGAGGGAGGAATAGTAACACGTCATTTGTATTAGCTGAATGAATTAGGCCCCATCATTGGTATCAGGGGAAGAAAAAGTGTCATCAGTGGCAGGGTTTATGCCCCACTGTTGGTGTCAGTGGGAGGAATAGTGCTTCATAACAATGGGAAGAATAATTCAACAAAGGGCAGGTTAAGGGCAAGCAAAGGGCCGAAGTTTGGAGACCACTGGCATAGACATTATGGGGGTTAAGTTACTAAAACTGGAGCACCTAAATTTGGATGCAGTTGTACATAGTAACCAATCAGCCTCTATTTTTTTTTTTTTAAATCAGAGCCCAACAGAATAAGCTGAAGTTAGAATCTGATTGGTTGATTGGCAGAGCTGCACCAGATTCTGTGTGCTCCAGTTTTAGTAAATTCCCTCTTATCTGTACTTTTGACACAATGCCAGCCATGAACTTATGCAAAATAAAATTCTATATAATATTTGCGCCCCTCGTATATTCATCCGTGGTTTCCGATTTTCCGCCAGCAGCCAAGCCTTTTTGTTGAGCAAATAGATTTTTACTGGTATGGCTGTGAACAGTGGCATCGTTACAGAGGCGTAGCTGGAGCTTCAAGTCAGACAATAGGGTATCTGTCAAACATATCTCGCTTTGTCGGAAATAAATTCACAGCCTGGGAGAAGATGGTCAAATATATATGATCTATATACTTTATCATTTTAATCCTCCTGTACTTCAGACATTTGCAGCGTGTAAGAGAGCATGCAAGCTATCCAAACAGAATCCGAGGCTGATGTAACTGATATTGCGATATTGTCGATAACATAGCGGGTCAGCAATGCTGCATTAAAATATTCGCTGTCTGGTAAAGAAAAAGGCGCCCTAACAGAGAGAGCCGTACGGTATGTAGTTATCGGCCACAAGGATAACTCCACGAGAGAAAGGCGATTATAAAGGGGCACTCTAGCCGGGGATGATGATTTTCAATTTAAAGAGAAAGTATACTGTATTTTCAGTTATTTATTATTATTATTATCTTTTTTTTTATTTTATTTATTTATTATTTTTTTTATTTTATTTCAGTTATTTTCAGTTTATTATTTTATTATTATCAGTTATATATTGTGATGTTTGCCATAATGTGATATTAAACCCTCAGCTATTTAAAGCAGCATTAAACCCAAAAGAAATCATTTATTATATTGTGGATTACCAATTTTTAAATGTGATGTCTGCATTTGTTTCCATTTTCTTTCTTCTATTTCCATCTGGTCATCTAGCTGTAAGTCTGTTGTTTTTCACAAGCTCAAAGGGATTGTAAAGGCAGAAAGTTTTTTTTTTTTTTTTTTTATCTTAATGCATTCTATGCATTAACCACTTCAGCTCCGGAAGGTTTTAACCCCGTAATGATCAGGTAATTTTTTGTGATTCGGCACTGAGTTATTCTAACTAACAATTTTGCACAGTCGTGCGATGTTGTACCCAAATAAAATTGATGTCCTTTTTTCCCCCACAAATACAGTATTCTTTTGGTGGTATTTGATCATCTCTGTGGTTTTTAGATTTTGTGCTATAAACAAAAAAATAGCGACAATTTTGAAAAAAAACACAATATTTTTTACTTTCTGCTATAAAACATTCTCAATAAAAATTTTTTAAAAAATCTTATTTTTATAAGTTTAGGCCAATTTCTATTCTGCTACATATTTTTGTTAAAAAAAAATCCCAAAAAGTGTATTTTAAGTTATAGCGTTTACAAACTACGGGGTAGATTTTTAGACTTTTTTTTTTTTTTTATTAGTAATGGCAGCGATCAGCTATTTTTATCCGGAATGTGACATTGCAGTGGACAGATCGGACCCCTAACTGACATATTTGACACTTTTTGGGGACCAGTGACATTAATACAAAAATCAGTGCTAAAAAAGATGCACTGTTACTGTATAAATGGCACTAGCAGGGAAGGGGTTAATACTGGGGGTGATCAAGGGATTAAATGTGTGTCTGAGACCCCGTTTACATAGGGGCGACGCTACTTGCCGGGGCGACCTGTGAAGTTGCGGTGCACAGTGTGCACCGCGACCTCGGCGCGACATGCACGGACTTCATATCATTGAAGTCTATGCAGGTCGCCTCCAGGTCGCCCCAAAGTAGTACAGGACCCTTTTTCTAAGTCGGAGCGACTTGTGTCGCTCCTATTAGAACGGGTCCTGAGCTAATCTATGGCAGGCGACCCACTGCGACTTGTCAGGCGACCAAGTTGCCTGACAAGTCGCGCTAGTGTGAACCGGGTCTAAATGTGCTTACAAACTGTGGGGGGGCACCCGCGATCACTCCCCGTGAAGAGAGAACGGCGGTCTGCTGTTGTAAACACAGCAGACCGTTGTTCTCTCAGGAATCAATACAGAGCTCCTGTGTTCCTCCTATTTAAGAACACAGGTCTCTGTATTGATTTAACATGCTCCTCCCCCTCACAGTTAGAAAACACTCCCCTAGGCTCACACTTAACCCTTTGATCGCCTCTGGGTTAACCCCTTCCCTGTCAGTGTCATTATTACAGTAACAGTGCATATTTTTAGCACTGATTACTCTAGTAATGTCACTGGTCCCCCCAAAAGTGTAAAAAATGTCAGTTAGTCCCGGTTCACACTGGGGCAACTTGTCAGGTGACTTAGCCGCCTGAGAAGTCGCGCTCCATTCACAGCAATGGAACCGTTCTAACTGGAGCAACTCTAGTCGCTCCGACTTAGAAAAAGGTTCCTGCACTACTTTAGGGGCAACTTGCATTGACTTCTATTAGAGAAGTCGTATGCAAGCCCCACTGAAGTCACGCTGCGCGGGGCAGCTTCAGAGTCGGGCGACTTTGAAGCTGCCCTAGTGTGAACCCAGGCTTAGGTGTCCGATTTGTCCGCTATAATGTTGCAGTTCCGCTAAACATCGCTGATCGCCGCCATTACTAGTAAAAAAATAAATAAATAAATAAATAAAAATAACCTAGTTTGTAGACGTGATAACTTTTGCGCAAACCAATCAAAATACGCTTATTGGGATTTTTTTTTTTACCAAAAATATGTAGCAGAAAACAAATTGGCCTAAAATGATGAAAAAATTTGATTTTTTTTTTTTTTTTGGGAATATTATATAGCATAAAGTGAAAACATTTTTTTTTTTCTTTCAGAATTGTAGCTCTTTTTTTTTTTTTTTGTTTGTTTATAGCGCAAAAAATAAAAATCGCACAGGTGATCAAATATCACCAAAAGAAAGCTCTGTAGGAAAAAAAAGGACATAGATTCTATTTGGGTGCAGTGTCGCACGACCGCGCAATTGTCTGTTGAAGTAACGCAGTGCCGAATCGCAAAAAATGGTCCGGTCATTAAGGAGGAAAATCTTCCGATCCAGGACTGGTTAATAATTGAGCGATATGTAGGCTATGATACAACAGATCACCTACAGACCGGGGTTTTGTAAAGAAGAAGAGGTTGGTTCTATGGAATAATAATAGTCCCCCGTCATCAGAATAAAAGAACAAACTGAAAAATGTATGAATGGCTTAGATCTGAGGAAATTGGAAGTAACAGCTGAGCTGATTTATACCCAGCACATAGGAATACGGAGACTGTGTTTAATTTGTCTGCCCAGCACTGATAGGAAAATATGTCTGTTTATGATCTGTACCCATAGTGCCAAGGATGGTCCAGATTGTGAATAGAGCTTCTCCGCTATGATAGCATCTTAATTATGGAGATCTCATTGTAAATGTCGGTGGATTAGGGATTAGAGTGACAGGAAAAAACTCACCACGTAGGTCAGACTTGGCTCTGTATAAAGCTGATGCCCCCTGATTGATTTTTGCACACATCTGCCATCTGCCTTCTTCCAAACCCAGATCGATCGTCTCCTCGCAGACAATTCTCGCCCGCCTTCCACAGCAAAACTAAGGGAAGGTTCCTCCAAGAAGAAAACTGAATAATATTGTATATGGTCAACCCTACATGAGTAACCTTATAGCCGGGGCTGTCAGCTTGTCTCATGTACACTGCTGCTGATAAACGGACGTTTAGGAGCAGTTGGGCATTTTTTCAGCAGCCCCTGAACTCTCCTCTATGCTATCTTATGTGTCCATGTACACTGAGACGTTTATACGCGTTTCGTTTAACGAAATTTTTTTTTTATTTTTTAAAGCAGGTGAATCGCATTCAGGACTGCAGTTTACTGTCATTTCAAATGCCAATTGCTTGTAAACTCATGTAAAAGCTGTAACCCGCGTTTATGTTCGTTTTCGTTTATAAGCGTTTTTAAAGAGAAACATGTAAAATATGGGAAAAACACAATTTTCACCACATGTTGTTGCCTGCAGGGAGGGGGGGGGGGGGCAGAGAGCGACCAAAAGACAGAGACAGACAGAAAGGGACAGATAGAGACAGACAGACAGTGAGGCAGAGAGAGACAGACAGAGAGAGACAGACAGACAGTGATACAGAGTGAGACAGACAGACAGAGAGGGACAGACAGAGATAGATAGACAGACAGACAGACAGAGAGAAAAAGAGAGACAGAGAGAAAGGGACAGATAGAGACAGACAAACAGAGAGAGAGAGAGATGGAGAAAGAGAGAAACAGACAGAGAGACTGACAGACAGACAGACAGAGAGGGGCAGACAGAGAGAGAGAGACAGACAGCGAGAAATAGAGAAAGAGCGAAACAGGCAGAGAGAGAGAGATAAAGGCTGCAGACATGGTACAGGAGACGTCAGAGGGTGCAGACATGGTAACGGAGATGCAGAGGCTGTGGGCATGGTACAGGAGATGCAGAGGCTGCGGGCATGATACAGGAGATGCAGAGGCTTGGGCATGGTACAGGAGATGCAGAGGCTGCGGGCATGATACAGGAGATGCAGAGGCTTGGGCAAGGTACAGGAGATGCAGGGGCTTTGGGCATAGTACAGTAGATGCAGAGGCTGGGGACATGTTACAGAAGATGTCAGAGGCAGCGGACAATGGACATGGTACAGGAGATGCAGAGGCTGCGGGCATGGTACAGGAGATGCAGAGGATGCGGACATGGTACAGGAGATGCAAAGGCTGCAGACATGGTACAGGAGATGCAAAGGCTGCAGACATGGTACAGGAAATGCAGACAGACAGAGAAGGACAGACAGAGAGACAGACAGATAGAGAGAGAGAGAGAGAGACAGCGAGAGATAGAGAAAGAGTGAATCAGACAGAGAGACAGACAGATAAAGGCTGCAGACATGGTACAGGAGAGGCAGAGGCTGTGGGCATCGTACAGGAGAGGCAGAGACTGTGGGCATGGTACAGGAGAGGCAGAGGCTGTGGGCATGGTACAGGAGAGGCAGAGACTGTGGGCATGGTACAGGAGATGCAGAGGCTGCAAACATGATACAGGCAAGGCAGAGGCTGCGGAGGGGTCTTTTTTACCGATCTGTGAGGCGCCTTACATTTAAAAATGGCGCCTCACATCACGTCACGGCACTGCGCATGCGGTGTTTGCCGGAGAATGGCCAAGCGTGTACAGGCTTTCCCGAGCGGCGACGGCGCATGCGCAGTTGACATGTCAGGCCAATTTTTTCATGGGTGCCACTGCCCTTCAAGTAGCCCCAGGGTAGTTGGACTTGCCGGCCTACCGGGAAATTTCCCGGTATCCTGGTAGGCCAGTCCGGTCCTGGTGACCAGACGTCCCCATTTTCCCGGGGACAGTCACTGGACTGAGGACGCTGTCCCCGGACCAAGTCTGTCTCCAGTTTTATCCCCGGATTCAGGGCCAGGTTAACGTAGACAGTGAATCCCATGCTGGCTGAGAAACAGCCTGGTGGCTCGGATGCCTGCTGGACTATCTTACTGCCACTCCTGCTGCTGTTCAGTGGAGGAGAGGCAGGGTGCCAGCAAGCCAGTCATTTAGCATTAAACAAAAATTAACATGTTCAGCACCAGATTTTTGTCAAAAATTGTCTTTATTTTTCAAAACTTTCAATGTACAAAATATCGGCCCATATCGGCCGATACTGATATGCAGTGGCCAAAATATCAGTATCGGCAACGAAAAACAGATATTGGTCGATCCCTAATATATATATATATATTGTAATTCCTAGAACTAGGCTTCAAAATCAGACGATGAATGCAATAAAGTCTTTTAGGAACTGAAAACATCATTGTGAATTCTGCGACTCGGAGAACGATGCAGCCTTCCCAACAAACAGCGCAATCAGCACGCTCTAATCTGACAACTTCAATTAAGTTAAAAGGCACACATAGCTCCGGGTATATTATTACAGGACTTTGATGTGTCTCATTGTCTTAATTATTGCTGTCACAGTTAGGAAACTGCCCCTGTGCATGTCAATGAAGCCTTTACAACCCTCTGCAATGCTACTGGTGATACACCCAGTCCTGAATTCAGCCAACTATGTATTAAAGAGCAATCCCCGGGAACAAATGACAGCATTCAGTCAGCTATTTATACAATGATGTTCTTTAGCAAGAAAGAAACTTTGCTAAGGTCTGTGAGAAAATACTTTTATATGAACCTTTTAAGTGATATTAACGTTTTTTTTTTTCTTCTGCTAAAATAAAAAAAGATGTTATACTTACCTGCTCTGTGCAACAATGTTTAACAGAATGGCCCTTACCTCCTCATCTGGAGACCACCCCACCCCCCCCCCCCCCGCCAGCGCTCTCTGCTCCTTCTTCCTGAAAGTCCCCCATAACAAGCTGTGTGCTTTGTGGGTACCTATGTGGGTGCGCCCTTCCGTTGGCTGTGTGCATACATAGACACACAGTGCGGCTCGGCCAGGCCCCTCGGCTCCCTCCTCACAGAATTTGCTTGACAGTAGCAGGAGCCAATGACCCCCACTACTGCCTGAGTCTCCTGTGAGACCAGAAAGAGAGAACTATGCTGCAGCCAGAACAGAGCCGGACTCAGTAAGTGATGGGGTGGGGGTGGGGGGGCAGGTGTTAGAAGGTTGCAGAGGAAAAACTTTTGGAGTTTAGAACCACTTTAAGTAACTTTTTTACATTTCTTCAGTTACTTTCTGTTTTTCAGGCCTAGGCAAATGAAGTCATACATCCCAGAAGTCTTCACGGGGGAGGAGTGGTTTTCTCAGCTAAGCCCACTGTTAGAATTTCTATATGTAGCCCTACAGAATAGACATTGCACAGTCCACATGGGCTTTGCTGCTTAATTTCAGACAGGAAACATGAAACTTTATTCAGGGAAAAGACATAGAGCATACCATAGATGCAGCTACAAACTTATAAACACTGCCATCTACTGTTTGAAGAATATATTTCTACTAAATACTGATGTACAGTAGTTGTTGCACAAAATACAATTCTGTATTCAAACACCCACCCTCCAGTCTGCATGCATGAGCTAAGGGCAGATGGATTCCAGGAAGTAAATGCTACACAAATCATCTGCCTTACGTAAGATGGCCATGGCCAGAAATTCTAGGAGGTTTTTTTCAAAGGGTTTGTGGTGCTCAGATGCAGTGCAGTTTCCATTTAAAGTGGCTCTGTTGCTTAAACCAATATCTGTCATATTCCCTGTCCCATGACCTTGCTTTCCCCCCACCCCCATATTGTGGTTTCTCCCACCAACTCTTAGATGCCTACAGGACACAGTAGTGGCATATATATTTCTTTCTTGTGTTTTATTTGCAGGCTAATTTATATTTTTTACTTACCTCCCCACCCCCTTATTTTTTTTTTTTTTTTGCTTTTCCCCTTCCCTATTCCATCCCCTCTTCCATTTTCCCAGATTCTTCTACTTTAATTTACGTTTTGCTTATTGTTGAATCGTGAATTGTACACTACATCGGGGTGCCCCCCCTGGTATTTGCTTGCACTAATACTGTTGTTTTGTATTTGTTTATTTTGGTCTGGAATTTCTATGTTAAAATTTCAATAAATATTTAATAAAAAATAAAAAATAAAGTGATTCTGTTGCTTAAACCAATATCTGTCAGGCCTGTCAGATTCCCTGTCCCGTGACCCTGCTCCCCCCCCCCCACCCCCATATTGTGGTTTCTCCCACCAACCCTTAGATGTCTACAGGACACAGTAGTAGCATGGTAGCCAGTGGATCAAACCACTGAGGGCAGTGGGGGACCAGAAATGTAGGCACTTTTGGTAGTGTCCGTTTTTAAGGATTCCCTTACTGATTGGGCTAAGATGGATTACCCTGCAGCCACCCTTATTAAAGCTGGAAAGAAATCAACAACGCATTCTTTTAACTGGGGACAAAATTGAGGACAGTTTTTTACCAGGGATGTCTGGTCCCCCTGCCCTACACTCTGGCAGTATCGTCTGAAGAGTGAAGCATAACCCCAACACTGGATGTCATGATGCAGAGAGACAGTCCACCGCTGGAGCGTGGGGGAGCACCATCTTCCTAGAATAAACAAGGAGTTAATGGTTGCACTGCAGGCTCATCAGTGCTGCAATGGAGAATCTTCAAATTTCTCAGTTAGGCTTTCATGTGGTTATAAAGGCTATTTTCTTTCCTATAACAACAAACATGTTATATAATTACATACCTGCTCTATGCAATAGTAGTGCACAGAGCAGCCCTGATCCTCCTCTTCTCTTGTTGCCCATCAGTGCTCTCTGCTCCTCCTGTTTTGCAAATATCCCCATAGTAATCTGGCTGCTATGGGGGCACTCATGCAGGATTGCTCCTAAGCTGGGCTGTGTGCATCCATAGACAAACACAGCGAGACTAGGCCTGGCCCCGCCCGGCCCTCCACTCCCTCCTCATAGGATTTGATCGACTGCTCCCGCCGGCTGCCTCTGTGTCCTGTGAGAAGGGGAATAGGGGAGAGCACTGCTGAAGTTGGGCACTGCGCTGGATCAGGATAGGACTCAGGTAAGTATTTAGGGAGATTGACATTAGACACAGCAGGAGCCAGACTGCAGGAGGAGCAGGCTTGATCGCCATCGGCCTCCCGCGATCTTCGGTTAACTGACAGGAGAGCCGCCTGCCTATGTAAACAAAGCAGGCGGCTCTCCTGTCAGACAGGCACAGTGAGATTGTGTGTCTCAGCTAAGCTCATCGATCTCTGTGTGCCTGTCACAGAGCCCTCCCCCCCCCACAGTTAGTAAGCACAATTAGGCTCCCACTTAAGCCTTTGATCACCCCCCAGTATTAACCCCTTCCCTGCCAGTGTCATTTATACAGTAACAGTGAATATTATTTAGCACTGATCACTGTATTAGTGTCGCTGGTCCCCAAAAAGTGTCACTTAGGGCTCTTTCACACGAGCGATCCGATCAGATTCGCCTGTCAGTTTTTTAGGCAGATCTGATCGGATCCTCCATGCAGCTCTATGGGGCAGCGGATGTCAGCGGAGACATCGCCGCTGACACCCGCTGCCATCGGCATCCAATCCTGTCTGTGAAATCTGGATGGAAACCCTATTTTTTCATCCGTTCAGGGATCGGATTGGATCGGATGAGAGCGTACAGGCGGTCCACTCTCATCCGATCCCTCATAGAGAGCAGCGGGAGCTGTGACACCTCCCTCTCCGCACTGCAAGCGGAGACGGAGCTGTCATCCGCCGGCTCAGCGGGGATCGGCGGATCGCTCCCCGCTGAGCAGCACGGATCCACCTACGGAGGCGGACCATGTTAAAGAGCCCTTAGAGTCAGATTTGTCCACCGCAATGTCGCAGTCCCGCTAAAAATCGCCAATCGCCGCCAATACTAATAAAAATAAAATAAAATGAAAAAAGTCCAAATATTTTGTAAACGCTATAACTTTTGCGCAAACCAATTAATATACACTTTTTGGGATTTTTTTTGACCGAAAATATGTAGCAGAATACAAATTGGCCTAAACTGATAAAAAAAATTGATTTTTACATTTTTTTTATTGGGAATGTTTTATAGCAGAAAATAAAAAATATTGTGTTTTTTTTTTTTTTTTTAGAATTGTCACTCTTTATTTGTTTATAGCACAAAATCTAAAAACCGCAGAGGTGATCAAATACCCCCAAAAGAAAGCTCTATTTGTGGGGAATAAAGGGCATCAATTGTATTTGGGTACAGCATCGCACGACCGCGCAATTGTTAGTTTAAGTAATGCAGTGCTGAATCGCAAAAAATGGCCTGGTCATTAGAGGGTAAAACCTTCCGGGGCTGAAGTGGTTAAGGGGGGCTGCCGCACACAGAAGGTTTTTTTTAACCTCCATGCGTAGAATGCATGAAAGCAAAGAAAACCTTGAGCCTTTACAATCGCTTTAAGCTTAAAAAAAAAAAAAGGTCTTGACTTTAGAACCACTTTAAATAATTTGTTTCCTTTTTTTTATGATAAACGCAATTCTCACTGACAAAACATTTCTTTAAACGGAATTCGGAATGGGATAAAACGACAACAACGCAGTCTACGCCCGAGTCTTCAGAAGACGCTCGCCTGCGTGTTTTGATGTTTAATAAAGACGTTTCTGCTATTGCTGTGATTCAAGTCAAGTGATTGTTCAGCATATAATTAAGATTTAATTGTAACTGTTTGCTTATACAATTTACACAGGCTTCCTCCTACTAACATATAATTTAGCAAACAGATGATTTCAATTCATTGTACTTGCCGAAGTGTTTTAGGGAAAAGTTTGCCGGCTCTGGCAACTGCGGACCCCGGGTTGTTTCTGGAAAAGACCCCCCAAATAAAAGACGAAGACGCAATGTAGCCAGGGTCTGAACTGTCCAAGCACAGCCCCCCTTTACCAGGCACCTGCATGACTAAGGCCTCCATTGTCTGATTGCATATCTGCGATCCGTTCGGATTGTGCCCTCCGGGTGTTTCTGGGGTAAAGGACGGCGTTCTCCACCGATAAACAGAACACAAACTGCAGACCTTGCACATATAAGCCGCAACATGACTTTTTAATTGGGCTGTTTAGGATTTGCAGCTAGGAGGGCAACACAAAAATACAATTCAGTCTTCCTTCCCCCGGGGACGCGACTCCGGCATTGTTAATTTTCTGGTAGGCGTTCGCCGACTTTTACAGAAGCTCAGCGAGCAGCTTGCCGCTGATATCCGGGAACGGCACGTAAAAAAATAGGAAAACATTAAGGTCACTTTTAATGAAGGTCCTAGATTTCCAAGTCAAGGAAAATAAAACCGAGGGAGAAGACGAGGAAGGCGTAGTTCTCGGGGGTTTGTTGGAGAGCACAGGTGGCCCCGCGCCGTGTGTGTGATTCCAGCGTATTTAGTGATGAAAACTAAAGGCTAGATTCACATTACTGCGTGTCGGGAACGTTTGCAAAAATTACGTGTTTTCCCAATATATACAGAAACGCAACGCCATTTAGCAGACATGTGACGGTGCTATTAATTGTTAATGGAACCCCCCACGCATCTGCAAATGCACTCATTTTCACATGTACTGCAGCAGCACCATGTGTTTCAGGGCAGCATGTTTCTGGGAAAGAGTCAAGGACTTCTTTTTCGTGTTTCTTGAGCACAGCCCATTGAAATTAAATGACTGCTCTACATGTGGCACAAGGAATTACGTGAAAAATGCGTATAATGCGCCCCCACACTTTGACAAGCCTGTAGGCATGAACCAAGCCTAAGGGTCCATTTACAGTATCTCACAAAAGTGAGTACACCCAGGGCCACTGATAGGGGGGGGGGCCACCAGCCCTCTTGAAGGGGGCCCCGAGCACACAGGGGGGCCCACACAGAGAGTGGGGTTAGTGATGGACAACAAATACAGAAATCTTCATCCAGCACCTGAATCTGATCTGTCCCTCTCCCTGCTATCAGCTTTTATCTGTTGAGAAAGAGACAGTTGTCCCTCACTAATCCCCCTCCCTTGTGTGGGCCCCCCTCCCAGCACTTATCTCTGCTCAGGAGTTTATTTGTAAATTGTAACTTTGTTTCTCTCTCTCTGACTCTCTGATCACTGAGCTCCAACTGCCCAGCCTATATATTTCCTCATCTCATCTTTTTTATTTAACATAGTTTTTTTTTTTAGATTTAGCAGGAATTATGCGAGTTATGTTATATTTGTGTCTGATAATAGTGATTTTGTTGTAATTTTAGCTAAATATATCTTTAATATTTTCTTGGGGGGGCCCTGTCAGGTAGTCTGTACGGGGCCCCGCCATTTCTAACAGCAGCCCTGAGTACACCCCTCGCATTTTTGTAAATATTTTATCATACCTTTTCATGTGACAACACTGAAGAAATGACAATTTACTACAATGTAAAGTAGTGAGTGTACAGCTTGTATAACAGTGTAAATTTGCTGTCCCCTCAAAATAACTCAACACACAGCCATTCATGTGATATTGGTGCACCACTCGCGCCGTGGGGGTTAATACTTAATTGTAATAGAAGGGTGAGCAGCTAGTTTTAATAAGTACCTACAAGGGTAAATATAAAGTTAAATATAATTTCCCCTATCCTTTAACTTTATATTTACCCTTGTAGGTACTTATTAAAACACAGCCATTAATGTCTAAACCACTGGCAACAAAAGTGAGTACACCCCTAAGTGAAAATTGGGCCCAATTAGATATTTTCCCTCCCTGGTGTCATGTGACTCGTTAGTGTTACAAGGTCTCAGGTGTGAATGCGGAGCAGGTGTGTTAAATTTGGTGTTATCGCTCTCACTCTCTCATACTGGTCACTGGAAGTTCAACATGGCATCTCATGGCAAAGAACTCTCTGAGGATCTGAAAAAATATTTGCTCTAAATAAAGATGGCCTAGGCTATACAAAGATTGCCAAGACCCTGAAATTGAGCTGCAGCATGGTGGCCAAGACCATACAGTAGTTTAATAGGACAGGTTCCACTCAGAACAGGTCTCGCCATTGTCGACCAAAGAAGTTGAGTGCACGTGCTCAGGGTCATATTCATAGGTTGTCTTTGGGAAATAGACGTATGAGTGCCGCCAGCATTGCTGCAGAAGTTGAAGGGGAAGGGGGGTTAGCCTGTCAGTGCTCAGACTTTAAGTCGCACACTGCATCAAATTGGTCTGCATGGCTGTCATCCCAGAAGGAAGCCTCTTTTAAAGATGATGCACAAGAAAGCCCACAAACCGTTTGCTGAAAAAAAGCAGACTAAGGGCATGAATTACTGGAACCATGTCCTGTGGTCTGATGGGACCAAGATAAACTTTTTTGGTTCAGATGTTGTCAAGCGTGTGTGGCGGCAACCGGGTGAGGAGTAAAAAGACAAGTGTCTTGCCTACAGTCAAGCATGGTGGGGGGAGTGTCCTGGTCTGGGGTTGCATGAGTGCTGCCGGCACTGGGGAGCTACAGTTCATTGAGGGAACCATGAATGCCAACATGTACTGTGACATACTGAAGCAGTGCATGATCCCCTCCCTTCAGAGAAGCGGGCCACAGGGCAAGACAACCACTGCCTTGCTTAAGAAGCTGAGGGTAAAGGTGATGGACTGGCCAAGCTAAACCCTATTGAGCATCTGTGGGGCATCCTCAAACAGAAGTTGGAGGAGAGCAAGGTCTCTAACATCCACCAGCTCCGTGATGTCGTCATGGAGGAGGGGAAGAGGACTGCAGTGGCAACCTGTGAAGCTCTGGTGAACTCCATGCCCAAGAGGGTTAAGGCAGTGCTGGAAAATAATGGTGGCCACACAAAATATTGACACTTTGGGCCCAATTTGGACATTCTCACTTAGGGGTGTACTCACTTTTGTTGCCAGCAGTTTAGACATTAATGGCTGTGTGTTGAGTTATTTTGAGGGGACAGCAAATTTACAATCTATATCTATACAAGCTGTACACTCACTACTTTACATTGTAGTAAAGTGTTTTTTCTTCAGTGTTGTCACAGGAAAAGTTATAATAAATATTTACAAAAATGTGAGGAGTGTACTCACTCTTGTGAGATGCTGTATATATATATATATATATATATATATATATACCTGAACTGGTTAGAGAATATGTAAACCCAACACTTTGTATTCCTGATATGTGCCTGGTGTACCATGTACTTGTATGATAAAGTCTCCTGTTCTTTCAACCACTTCAGACAATATTTAGAAATTCAGCAATTTGAAAAGATTTAACCGGTTGCCGACCGCCGCACGACTATATACTGCGGCGGTCAGCCACGGCCAGGCAGAGTGACGTATGGATACGTCACTCGCCTGTCACTGACTTGCGAGCCAATTGCGGGTGGGCGCGCGCCCACCGAGGGCTCGTTCACTGACAAGTCAGTGCGTGTGACCGGCGGACATCGGACATCACACTACGATCGCTCCGGTGAAGGGAGAAAGTCAGGCGGCTTATGTAAACAAGCCGCCCGTCATTCTCCCTGGTGTAAAAATGAAGATCAGACGGTTCTACTATGTAGGACCGTTGATCTTTGTTTTTACACCAATAGCCATGTCCCTGCACAGTTAGAATCACGCCCCTAGGACACACTTAACCCCTCCCTGTCCAATAAAGTTAACCCCTTCCCTGCCAGTGTAATTTTTGCAGTAACAGTGCATATGTATAGCACTGATTACTGTAGTAATGTCACTGGTAACCCCAAAAGTGTCAAAAATGTCAGTCAAGGGTCCGATCTGTCCTCCGCAATGTCGCAGTACCGAAAAAATCGCAGATCGCCGCCATTACGCGTAAAAAAAAAACCACCAAAAATGACAAAAATCTTTCCCTTTGTTAGTAAACGCGATAACTTTGGCGCAAACCAATCAAAATACGCTTTTTTTACCAAACATATGTAGCATAAAACAAATTGGCCGAAAATGTTAAAAAATTTTGATTTTTACATTTTTTTTGGGGGGAATTTCATATAAAAAAATGTGAAAAATATTATTTTTGCAAAATTGACGCTCTTTTTTTGTTTATAGCGCATGATCAAAAAATCGCACCGGTGATCAAATACCACCAAAAGAAAGCTCTGTTTGTGGGAAAAAAATGACGTCAAATTCGTCTAGGTACAGCGTCGCACGACCGCGCAATTGTCTGTTAAAGTCACGCAGTAAAAAATCGAAAAAAAAACCCTGGTCTTTTAGCAGCCAAATCCTCTGGGGCTTAAGTGGTTATAGATGAAAAGACTGCAGATAAAGAGGTACAACTTATGTAGGAGGATTTGTTTCATCTCTGTGTATCAGGCCAGTCACTTCACTGGGTATAGTTAAGGGTTTTCAACCACTTTAAGGCTTGACATGTTTGGTCAATGATTTCAATCACCACCCTCCTTTTAAAGCTTCCAGTCTGTTAAAAAGTGATTTCCAGCCTTGTCCTTGTCAACACTGACACCTGTATTAATTAGAGAATCACTGACATGATGTCAGCTGGTCCTTTTGCGGCAGGGCTGAAATGCAGTGGCTTTTTACTTTTTTGGGGGCACAAAGGCCCCTTTCACACGAGCGCACCGCCCGACAGAGTCCGTTCTGCTCAGCGGGGGATTGATCCGCCGATCCCCGCTGAGCAGGCAGATGACAGCTCCGTCTCAGCTCTGTGTGCAGAGACGGAGCTGTCAGATCCCCGCTGTCCTCTATGGGGAGATCGGATGAGAGCGGAACTCCTGTCTGTTCTCATCCAATCCCATCCGATCCAATCCTCCAGACGGAAAGAAAATAGGGTTCCCGCCCATCCAAATTTCACGGACAGGATCGGATCGGATAGCAGCGGGTGTCAGCAGAGATGTCTGCACTGACACCCGCTGCCCCCACAGGGATGCATGGAGCATCCAATCAGGTCCAGATCGGATCGGATTGTCCTTGTGAAAGGGGCCTAAGTTTATTTTCATGGCAAAGAGGAACTTTGCAATTAATTGCAATTCATCTGATCACTCTTCATAAGATTGTGGACAATATACAAATTGCTATCATAAATACGGAAACAGTAGACTTTGTGAAAATGTATATTTGTGTCATTCTCAAAATGTTTGGCAACAGTTGTAGTGGGTGGAGCTTCCTGGGCCTCTCCCCCAGCTCTTCCGCACAGTCATTGTACAGAACAATGATGATATCACTTTTACAAGGTAATAGCTTGGTTTCCAGAGGCATTTAGAGCTCACAGAGTGGATTTATATCCTTCGTGGCTATTGCAGAATATATTTTAATGAGAAGTTTTTGTGACCAGAGTTCCACTTTAAGGTCATTGCGAAGAACAAATACAAGGGCTGCCCTTGGATGTTAAAAAAAAAAGAAGAAGAAGTTTGAGATCCAGCTGTGAAAATGTGCGATAATCTTCGTGTAGCGCATACAGTGCACTCTTCAAAATGGAGTTGGATGTTTTCTTCTAAATAAACTTTAAAGTGTTGTTGTCAAAAATTACATGGTAGAGTGTTGGTCCGGCATTAAGGCAAATTGGACCAATTGGTTTAATGGTTTGTTTACCTTCTTCTGGTCGGAGAGAGGGGTTTGAAAAGTGGACATATATCTGTTTTATTTTTAACTTAAAGATCTGAAACTCAAGTGTATGACATTTACTTTTCTGAAGTGCTGTGTATCTGAAGTGCTGTGTATTTTGCTATTTTTTAAATAAAATTCTTTCACCTTTTTCCATCCATTTGTTGCATCTCAGGGCTGCTGATCCACTGCAGCCTGTTTGCAGCCACTTATTCGCCTTCATTCACTCCACTAATGGCTGCATGGCGTTTCTCACAACAGCCTTCCTAAGGGTGACAACAGTGAACCGTGCCTGTATAATGTGTGGAAAGCATGCAGGAAAGAAGAGGAATCCGGTCTCCCTCTGCAACAAAGATAAGAGGAAAAAAAAAAAACGAGGGTTTGGTCTCAAGTACAGGGGTCTAAAAAATGTGTGTGGGGGGGGGGGGGGTGAACTGAGGCCATTGGAAGTAAAAACTGTCCGGGGATCATAGGGAGTAAACAGTGTATCCTGGCATTAGGGGTAGGAATAGTGCCACGTAATTGGTATTAGTGGGAGGAATGGTGCCCCATCATTGGTGTCAGTGGGAGGAATGGTGCCCCATCATTGGTATTAGTGAGAGGATTAGTGCCCCATCATTGGTATTAGTGGGAGGAATAGTGCCCCATCATTGGTGTCAGTGGGAGGAATAGTTCCCCATCATTGGTGTCATGGGTAGAAATAGTGCCCCATCAATGATATTAGTGAGAGGAATAGTGCCCCATCATTGGTATTAGTGGGAGGAATAGTTCCCCATCATTGGTGTCAGTGGGAGGAATAGTGCCCCATCATTGGTATTAGTGGGAGGAATAGTGCCCCATCATTGGTGTCAGTGGGAGGAATAGTTCCCCATCATTGGTGTCAGTGGGAGGAATAGTTCCCCATCATTGGTGTCAGTGGGAGGAATAGTGCCCCATCATTGGTGTCAGTGGGAGGAATAGTTCCCCATCATTGGTGTCAGTGGGAGGAATGGTGCCCCATCATTGGTATTAGTGAGAGGATTAGTGCCCCATCATTGGTATTAGTGAGAGGATTAGTTCCCCATCATTGGTGTCAGTGGGAGGAATAGTGCCCCATCATTGGTATCAGTGGGAGGAATAGTACCCCATCATTGGTGTCAGTGGGAAGAATAGTGCTCTATCATTGGTATCAGTGGGAGGAATAGTGCCCCATCATTGGAATCAGTGGGAGGAATAGTGCCCCATCATTGGTGTCAGTGGGAGGAATAGTGCCCCATCATTGGTATCAGTGGGAGGAATAGTACCCCATCATTGGTATTAGTGGGAGGAATAGTGCCTTATCATTTGTGTCAGTGGGAGGAATAGTGTCCCATTATTGGTGTCAGTGGGAGGAATATTGCCCTATCAATGGTATCAGTGGAAGGAATAGTGCCCCATCAGTGGGAGAAATAGTGCCCCATCATTTGTGTCTGTGGGAGGAATAGTGCCCCATCATTGGTGTCAGTGGGAGGAATAGTGCCCCATCATTGGTGTCAGTGGGAGGAATAGTGCCCCATCATTGGTGTCAGTGGGAGGAATAGTGCCCCATCATTGGTGTCAGTGGGAGGAATAGTGCCCCATCATTGGTGTCAGTGGGAGGAATAGTGCCCCATCATTGGTGTCAGGGGGAGGAATAGTGCCCCATCATCTGTATCAATGGAAGGAATAGTGCTCCATCATTAGTATTAGTGGGAGGAATAGTGCCCCATCATTGGTGTCAGTGGGAGGAATAGTGCACCATTATTGATGTCAGTAAC
Source organism: Pelophylax lessonae (assembly GCF_965119305.1). Lineage (NCBI taxonomy): Eukaryota > Metazoa > Chordata > Amphibia > Anura > Ranidae > Pelophylax > Pelophylax lessonae. The sequence continues at coordinate 257,693,931 of NC_138775.1, read as the reverse complement.
AATAATCATACCCCATTGTTGGTGTCAATATTAGGAATAGTAGCCCATTATTGGTGTCATTGGCAGTAAAAAGTGCCTCATTGTCGGTGTCAGTGGGAGGAAAAGTGCCCCAAGGGCCAGATAAAGGCAAGCAAAGGGCCAAATCTAGCCATGGGCCACAATTTGGAGACCACTGCTCAAGTATATCAAAACCTAAGAGCAAATATATTATGTATTGCAGCCTACCCATCCTTAGATGTGGTGGCTACATCCATTTTCTTTTTTCAGGCTAAGAACGTTTTCTTCAAGTACAGAAAAATATCCATTGATCATGACAAAAATCCAGTGTTTTTTTGTACCTTCCTGTATACTGTATACTGTTACACAGTACTGTTAAACGTCAAACAATGTAATAACCCTTCCAGGCTGTCTTTTGGGAACCACATAACATCCTCTTTATGAGACAGTAGTGGAGGGAGGTGTTCTGTAGTCCATACCAGAAGAACAGCTTAGGGTGACAACACTGCTCCTCAATGGATGCAGCACAGTTAATGGGATGAGCATGTGTTCAGTCCACACCCATGTTAATCTGAACCCAGAATAAAGCTGTTAGTTCTGGGCCAATCAAGTGTAACCAAATTCAATTCCCCGCCTCCCAGCTGCACGAACACAAAGTGGTGGGGATGCTGGTGACATCATTGACTTAAATAATTTGTGCCGCACTCAAGCTTGTCCAAAGTTGTCACCAGGTGAAAATAAAAGGAGAAAAAGTTTAAAAAAGAAAACGAATGCAGCCACAACATCTAAGAATGGCTATACAGTAATCCCCCGCTACATCGCGGTTCAGTTTTTGCGGTCCCGGTAATTCGCGGTTTTTTTTGTAATGTTATTTTACTATATAAATCATTAAAAATGAAAGATTTTTGTGTTTTTCATAGCTCTTGCTCTGTCTCTAAGTATCTTTTATGTGTTTAAATGAGTTTCTATTGTTTTAAAAGTGTGTTTAAAGACCTTAAAATGCTTCTACACGTACAGTGACAGTAAAAAAATCATGCCTACAATGCATTTTAATAGGGTTTTTCTATTTCGCGGATTTTCACTTTTCGCGGCTGGGTCCGGAACGTAACCCCCGCAATGGAGGGGGGTTTACTGTACTGCAATTTTTATTACATTTGTTGCTTTAGATTTACTTACATGTTGAGTTGTTTGTGAATAATAAAATAATATTAATAAATTAAAGAAGTTATGACTGTGCTTTTTTTTTTTCTCGTTTTTGCTGTTTTTGTTTCTCTTCTTGTTTCTCTTCTTGTTCCTCTTCTGCTTGCTGTAGTCGATGGTTTTGTTCTCATTGTTTTGTTTTTCGTTTCTTACAATAACAGCAATGGTAATATTGAAAGTGCAGCTAATGTATGTTTCAATATCCTATCTGGCGTCACAGAAATGTTATGGTGTTCTTCAAAGCAGAATTCTTAGGAAAAAAATAACAAGATAAAATGAACAGCTCAATAAAAGATAGAATAAGAGAACTAGCTTTTGCTGTTTAGCACCCCTCTGACACCCTAAAGGCAGGATAGCACCTCCAGACGCCGGGGGCCGGCTAGTATTTCACCCCAGGGCTGAGTTCATTTCACCCCAGGGCTGAAAGTGTCAAAAGTGTCAGTTGGTGTCTGAATTGTCAACCGCAATATCAAAGTCCCGCTATAAGTCGCTGATCACCGCCATTACTAGTAAAAAAAATTTTTAGAAAAATCAATAGAAATTCCATAAAAATATCCCATAGTTTGTAGACGCTATCATTTTTGCGCAAACCAATCAATTTACACTTATAAGGATTTTCTTTTTACCAAAAATATGTAGCAGAATACATATTGCTCTAAATTGATGAAGAATGTTGATTTTTTACATTTTTTTTTTTATTCAAATGTTTTATAGCAAAAAAGTAAAAGTCTTTTTGCATTTATAGCAAAGGTGATCAAATACCACCAGAAGAAAGCTCTATTTGTTAGAAAAAAGGACATCAATTTTATTTGGGCACAGCGTCGCATGACCGCGCAATTGTCAGCTAACGAGGATCTTCACTGCATCTGAGCACCACAAACCAAAAACGCTGTTTGATTCATTTTTAATGTTCAAAACAAACTTCCCTATCCATCCATGTCTTAATGTTTTAGTGAGGACCAGTGACATTACTACAGTAATCAGTGCCAAAAAAATATGCACTGTTACTGTAATAATGACGGGATTAACCCAGGAGGTGATCAAAGGGTTAAGTGTGAGCCTAGGGCAGTGTTTACTAACTGTAGGGGGACGGGCTTTGGAAATGATCATAGAGACACGTGATCCTATATAGAAGGATCACAGGCGCTCTATGATCATTTCAGAGAGAAGAACTGTTAGCTGTGTTTACAACAGCCGACCGTCCTTCTCTCAGTGGGGAGTGATCGCGGGTGCCTGGCGGCAATCGGTGCCACTGGTCCCGTGCATCGGCATCCCAGCTGCCTAGTGGGGCGGGAGTGCGCCGGCGGCGCCGGCAGCGTGCACTGGCCCCCCCCCCCCAGCACCCTGCTGGTGACTGACGTAGAGCTACGTCAGGTCGCACAGGAAAGCCAGCCTGCTACAGTTTACTGCGGCGGGCGGTTGGGAACATGTTAATGATTTTAGAGCTGCATTAACTTTCAGTTTAGGTTCAGCATAAAAAAACGAAAAACAAAGTGCGATAGAAGCGCACAAAAGACTTCTCTCCCCCTCTTTACTTTTTCATGTGGATTTTCTGGTGGAAAAAAAAAAAGTAGAAAAGATCCATTTGTGATTTATGGCTATAAGCCACCCCAGTTCCATCATGATTTATTTATACATACATGTGGTTTCAACCCCACCGTGATTTATATTTATTAAAAACCCATTTGGAAGTTAATACTGGTCTGGTTTCCAACATTACCTAAGGGTTACTAGAACATTTCACCTCTAGGTCGTTTGGTTCAAAATTAGACAGTGGCTGTTATTGACTGGAAGGGCGTTAATATTTGATAGCTGTCGAAGGTCTTTACAAGTAAAGTTAATGGTCTTGGTGCAGCTCTCTATGGATCTTGAGGTTAGCAGGACATTCGCACCTCTTGTCACAGTTAACGGCAAGACCTTGATTGGTATAAATACACTCACCTAGCCCCTGGAGGCGCTGTATGTAGCCACTTACCGAGGCTCACAATGTGTTGCCAAAAAAAGCATACCAAATGCCTATTTAGTCATGTGTTTTTGTTGAGTATTTCACAATCGCAACACTTCACTTTATAAATTCCCTAAAAAAAGGAAATTTGCCTACCTCCCTGCCAGCTATGCAACATCCACAAGTTCCCCTGCCAGCTGCCACCATCTTCAACCTATTGCATTAGGGTGTGCACCCCAGAGCTTAAATATATATGCATGTGTGTGTGTATATATATATGGATGGTGTTAGTAGGGAAGTGGATGGTGCCAGTGTTTTTGTTATTTTATTTAAAAAAAAAATTTACAATTTTTTTTTACCGTATATATACTCGATTATAAGCCGACCCGAATATAAGCCGAGGCACCTAATTTTACCACAAAAAACTTGGAAATCGTATTGACTAGAGTATAAGCCTGCAGCTACTGGACCCAACTGGACCACTATGAGACCCAAAACAGGGGCTGCGGGCATGGTGCAGGGGCTGCGGACATGGTACAGGAGATGCAGGGCTGTGAGCATGGTACAGGAGGTGGTACAGGCATGGCACAGGAGATGGTTCAGGCATGGCACAGGAGATGGTTCAGGCATGGTACAGGAGATGGCACAGGAGATGGTACAGGCATGGCACAAGAGATGGTTCAGGCATGGCACAGGAGATGGTTCAGGCATGGCATAGAAGATGGCACAGGAGATGGTTCAGGCATGGTACAGGAGATGGTTCAGGCATGGCACAGGAGATGGTTCAGGCATGGCACAGATGGTACAAGCATGGGTGGCACAGATGGTGCAGATATGGTACAGGAGATGCAGTGTTGCAGGCATGATACAGGAGAATCTCCTGTACCATGCCCACAGCACTGCATCTCTTGAGGAGATGCAGGGGCTGCGGAGGAGTATCACTTACCTTTCCGCCTTACGTTTAAAAATGGCGCCGCCCTGCGCCAACACGTCACCGTGCATGCGCCGTCTGCCCGGGAATAGCCTAACGTGTACGGGCTTTCCCGAGCGGCGGCGGCGCATGCGCACTTACCAGGGAAAAGGTAAGTTAGACTGTGACTCGAGTATAAGCCGAGGGGGGCTTTTATAGCATAAAGAAACATGCTGAAAAAGTTGGCTTATGCTCGAGTATATATGGTACTTCTTTAAAAAAAAAATGTACACAAGGTAATTAGGGTGTGCCCAAGCACATCTGGCACAGCCTATGGCTATGGACCTAACTCACGCACTTGCACAGAAGTTTGCAAATTTTTATTTATGATGTCAAGTTCCACTTTAAAGGGTAACTCCACTTTCGTGGGGGGAAGAAAAAAAAGCAAATAAAGAAAAAAAAATATAGCGTATACAATTGCAACACAAATCATATTGTAATTGAATGTTATTAAAAATTACCTTTCCATTTCAATCTGCAGCTGTTGTAATTTTCTGAAAATGCAATATGACTACCTGGAGGTGTTCTGTACACAGAATGTATACTGACCACACCCCAGAAACATAATTTCCTGCTTGTGTGATTGGCTCACCAATTTTACCAGAAGTCTGCACTAAGATACAAGTCAGATTTCTGGCATCCCCTGGAACAGATACTCCTAACACGTCTAAAGGGATGCAGGCCCAGCAGATTTCCTCATTAGAGCCCTGCAGCTGCCACAGCTGATAGATAATTATGAAACCACTCCCATTAGACCCAATCAGCACAGAGGCACAGGGGAACAAACAATGATTTCTTCAGAATAACAAAAGGTAGGAATCTGCAACAAAGTTTGTTAAAATCCGTGTAATGTACATAGATCACCCAGAGGGGAATGTTTTTTTTCTCAACAAAAGTGGAGTTACGCTTTAACCACTTTACCAACCCGCCCATAGTAATTTTACTGCGGGCGGGCAGAATGTACAGGCCCAGTCACTTACCTGTATGTCAGGAGCTGCACATGTGCACTAGGGCGCCCCCAGGCACGCACTCCCATGACTGTTGTGTGTCCATCAGACACAGCAGATCTTGGTGTTGAGCCCCGATAAAGGGGGAGTGGGGTTGCCCGTGAAATGCCTTGGACAACCTTTTAACCAACAATTAAAATGGTCTCTTTCATATGATTTTGGTCTGGTGCTCCTGTTTGTTTTTCTAGAATGTGAATGAGGCCTGAAGCTGAGCAGTCAAAGTTAGTAAAGCTAAACAGAAAGGTACATACAAATCTTCATTGCTATGAAGGCCAGTTATAGGTGGCGGCAGGGGCCTTTTTGTTTGTTGTTGATGTATACTGGTGAGTGGACACACTGGATGCCTTTGCTGCCATTGTGCTATGAGCTGGGCATCCATTATGCCCCCAAGTACCTTTAAGGAAGGTTGGGCTACCTCCAGGCCCACCTGCCCCTTATCTATCCATTAGAGGGCATGTGCTTCCACTGTGGAGACTCTCATAGATTTCAGGTGTTAGGACTGCAGGTAATACAGGGTGCCATGAAGTGGCCCTGCAGCTTACGCATGCGTTTGCAAATGTTTGCTCACTAAACACCTGTTTTTAATGTATACTGTTGGACAGGTTTATTCGATTGGTTAGCAAACTGGTTGGTGAATTGAGCTGGGAATTCGCTGTTTTTGTTTTACATATAAATCTTCCATAGGTAAGCCAGCACAATTATAATTAGCCTTATTTTTATAATAATTATTATTCAGTCTTAGTATTAAGATTTGTGCATAAGCCCAGGTAGGGTTTTCGCCAACAATAAAGCCCATTTGAACCCTCTCTATATATTAATGTAATGGAATATATATTAAATAATGCTTTTCTTTATGTGTATTTTTACATACTAAGTGGTGAAGAAAGGGTTAAAATTCTCCATTTTAGCAGCACACTGGAGAGTCGGACTGCTGCTCTTACAACACGGGTACCCAGTGGTCTGATAGTCATTCCCCTGCTCCAATCAGCAGCTCTGCTCAGTGACTGCTCTTTGTAAGGGGAGTGTCAGACTGATGGAGAACCAAAATACTGCATGTGTGTTAGAGCAGTGGTCTGACTCTCCAGCATGCTACTAGCACAGTATAAAATAAATGGACAGAGTGTATATTTTGGCCTATGCAGCCTGACTGCACTATGGTAATAATACATGTGACGGAATCCAGACACCACCGACTGGGTATCTCCGCCAGTAACCTGCTTCCTAAAGCTCTGGAACACAGGATCCGTGATTCTGGCTATAGTTACCCCAAGAACTCGACAGTACAAGCTTTGGAGTCATCCAGAATCAAACTGTTTATTCAAACACAAAGCACATGGAGATGAACACTTCTGGAACAACCCCTCTCCCTTAGTCAATCCACACAACATACCCATCCCATAATAACAATATAACAATGGAATGCAGGTATTCAACAACAAAAAGCCCCCACCCCCACTAGCAAGGGTCTGATTAGTGCAGAGCTGGCCTGACTGGGGTTTTTGGTCACCCTGTGCCCCTTATAGACACAGGGAGATTTACACATAAGAGGGACTGGGGATGCGGGACAAGGAGTCTCCCAACCTCCCTAAAGCAATTGGGGTTCCACAAGCCCCCCATCCAAAGTGACTCACGTCATAATACAGTAGGGTCAATTGGGTTTTAACTTTAATTTCCAAACAGAAAAGATAAGATTCAGGAGCTTTCAGGATGGGGTTTGAGAAGGACTGCAACTTCTTATGACATAATTCTGTACTGTGTCAGCTCTCAATCTGGGAAGTGATGAGCATGGTACCATAGAGTGGTAGATCTGCCTTTGGCCAGGCATAGATTCAGGGCCAGAACCTAAGGCACCCAAAGTGATTTAGTGGCCTAGGTAGCCTGGTGTTTCAGCTGATCTTCAGCTGATCGCCGTGGTGAACAATTGCATGTAGGCTGGCGTTTTGGGGCAACCTTTGCTATAACCAAAAAGTGAATAGCTATGCTGGTAAGTGATGCAGTGATCCCGTGATTCCTTAATCACACCTTCCTTGTCTTTCGAAGTAAAAAGAGTGGTTACATGACCACTGCTTACCACTAACTCTAAAGCGAGCCAAAACAAGGACTAATCTGATTTCTGCCATGAAACACGGAGACATCAGTGTCTAGTTTTTAGTTCTCATGAGATTTCAGAAGCCATTTTAGGATGCAGATCTGCTGCAAATAGCATGGGATGTATCACTAATGGCTCGTTTCCACTGAGCTTTCTGGTACGGTTCGGTTCGGTACGGTACGCTATTTATGCCGTTTCCATTGTCAATGGTACCCTAATTCTGAACCGTACCGTACCACTTTTTTGGGACTCTTTCGTTGGGGTACCAAGCACATTACTACCGTACCAACAGGGTGGAGCTACACTCTGCAGAACTTTGATTGGTTGACAGAGAATCGTCTATCACAGCTTTCCTGCTACACCACGCCTATCATGAAAGGGTACTATTGGCAGTGGAAACACAAGGTGTACCGTTCCGACCGGACCGTACTGAACCGAACCGAACCGTACCACTCATTGGAAACGAGGCATGACCATAGAGTAGGAACTGTAGATAAGACAGTAAACTATCTGAAAGAGACAGACAGGCTCTGTATATTACTGAATATAGATCAGACAATTTAAAGAAACCACTCAATTTAAACTGTACTAATGATGAATAATATAATTGTAGAAATAGTGAACCCGTAAAAAAGGCACAGCCGGATAGGCAAAAGCCGAAATGCGTAGGATTTTAGACGCCCCCTGTAACATCCAAAACGCATGGATGTCAGGGAAATTGTTCTAAAGTCACCATTATCACAAGTGTCACACCTTTACTTTCTTTCACCTATTCACTGTTGGGTCCCTTACCCAACAAAGCACAATATAATTGTATAAAGTTGAAAATAAACATTTTATAAAAACCTTGAAAAATCGCATAATCGCATACATTGCTTTTTGCTCAAACTTGCCTCAAAGTCACACCCCCTATTGGCCTGAGGAACCAAATACTTATGGGCTCTGTAGATAGGGACAGGAACCTGTCTGGTAGAGTCAGGCAGGATTTGAAAACACAAATGAACTGTAGTGCAAGGGTAGACTAGTACTTACAGGCTCAGTAAACCTCACTGGGTATAGAAGAAGCACACTGTACAATTAACATAAAAATCTATGAAAAGTCCTTATTCAGTAGCCAAGATGATATGGACACAAATGGAAAGGGGCTATCGTTGTCATCGATCCAGGGTCACATAGCACAGGAACCTCAGCATCATGATCACTGATCTTGGGGCATGATCCAGCTTCATCAGGCATATATCAGGCAGACTTTTGAATGGATTTGTCCTGGTAGTTGTGATTGGGTGAAAGTCCAAGAGATTCTGAGATGACATGTAGCAAATACCCTTTGGAAAGTGTTGTCTGAAAACTGTTCAGTGTTTGTAGGTGTTCCCCTGGTAAAGAAATAGTTACCCTCTGGAGCTCAAAGCTTAATTTCAGGTATGGAAATTTTTACATAGCCACCTTGGTCCATTGAAGTGCTCTCTACTAGCTTCTGGGTGCTCTGCAGCTGCACTGCTGCTTACTGAAGGTCATTTGCTCGGCACTGGTGCCATTTAGAGAACACTTTCCATTTTCTCAGTGAATGCAAGGCTTTCAGCCTACTACAGTGATTTCCAGCTTCCACAGGGATCCCACAGGTAGGGGACATAAATACTTACATTGGTCCAAGCCGGACCTTTAAGTAAATATAATGGCACATGATCACTGCTTACTACTGAATATAAAGAGAGTCAGAACCAGAACTAATCTGTCCTCTTCCATGGGCTCCGGGAGTCCATGTAACCATGTAAAAAATACCTGATATTCAGAAAGGCAAACATTGTTGGTCTCCTTATTGGAAGACTTTTAATCTGAACCCGCACCTGCTGTCAAATTTATCTTACTCTTGAGGACTAAAAATTACTAAAAAGGAACAGTTGTGTTGCTTTCTTTTTTTTTTTTGTACCTCTGATACCCCGTTACTACATGCTACATACAAACAATCATCAGGTAGACCGACTTGTCTGGCCCGTGCCTTTAATGCAGTTTATAATAAAATATAATTTCCAACATGCTTAGGTGCTCAGTAACATTGAACGTTCACCACAATGGACACACGCAGACGTCAGTTTGGTAAGAATTAAGCCAGCAAGGGCTTACAAGTGATATATAGACATGTCTTAGCTTCTACTACTGGGGCCTTAATCTAATTTATAAAGCATGCTTCTAATGACAGGGATAATATTTTTAAACAATTTTAAAGCGTTTGATGTCCTAAGAGGAAATCTAAGACAAAGGGTATGTTTTATATATAGTTCAGCCTTGCTTTACAAAAAAACTTACTGGTATTATTACCTAATTCTGATCTTTTTTTTTTTCTTTTAGTAATGGCTTGTTTTTTATTGTTTTTATGTTCAGTATGTTAAAGGACTAACCCAGCCAAAATGGATATTTCATCTCTTTCTAGATACTGTGACATAAAACTGCCTAATTGTCTTATGTCTATCAGAGACTTTGAAGAATGGATCTCTGCACTCCAGCTCCCAATCTAATTGCAACTCTCCCTGTTGGATTTTTCATTTATTTTTTATTGAATCCCATCTCCTGGCTTACAGCCATTTACATAAAAAAAAAAAAAACTTCTTAAACTTTTCCTATTGATTCCACTATCAAGTGACCCTTGCAATACCTAACAAGTGAAGACCAGCGATCCACCACTGGAGTCCTTGTCAACCACCAACAGGTCTTGTTACAACCCTAATGGGCCATACACACAAAAAGATTTTCTGAAGACTTTTTCCTTTAGACTTACCAAAACCATATAATATGAGGTCAAACCTAAACACTTTCAATTTGCATACAATCTGGCAGGCCCATGCACTACATAGAAAAGGTAAATCTGAAGGAAATCTAACCACAAAAGTTGGATAGTGTGTATCCAGCTTTATTTGTGATCCAGAGGCTCAACCAAACAACGACCCTTTCATTCTTCAGCAAAAGAAGGAAGACTGGGAGACCCAATGGCAGGGTGTACAAGTGCTTGGACTATTTACTATTGTTTTTACTATTGTTTTTTGTAATAACTAATTGGGGGGTTAGCTAGAGGAGGGAGGGGTGGGTTAGGAGAAGACAGCAGATAACTCGCCACCAGACTCCACCTATTACCCAAGTATAATATTTCTATAAATAAAAATAATTCAAAAATGCTATGATTATTAATTTCAGCCAGTTGCAAACTTTGATATGCCATACTGTCAATGGAGATGCCGCAGATCTTGGCTCATTTTCCGTTTGGTATTCTCTTTGGCGTCCCCACAGTCAGGGCCAGATTAACGTAGGGGCTATTGGAGCTGCAGCTCCAGGCCCCGACCTTTATATAGGCCCCGGGTTGGCCATATTTACTGTTACCGCTCTTCTGTCACTTGTAAACACAGAAGTCTGGCTTCTATGCTCGCTTCCCCAGGCAGCTCCCTCAGAACCTCCCCACACAGCACGAAGGCCGGACAAGGAGGGACAGTTGCCGATGCATGGATGTGTTTACGGGCTTCAGAGACAGCATCCCATGTGGAATTAGGCATGCATGGCTGCACCCTTCCTCCTCTGGGTGCATGCCAAGGCACGGCCCTTAAGGCCCTTCAAAATCCTCAGCACCAAGCCCATGATGCTCTTAATCCGGCCCTGCCCACAGTCTATGTGTCCTTGAGGCTTTTTCCTCATTGTTTTTGGATGGTTAGGAAAGAATGTGTCTCTTTTCCCCTCCCGTCCCCCTTTATATTTTTCTGTGTCTGTCCCCCTCCCCAATGGGATAGATTGAATACCATTATTCGATTATGTTAAAAACATTTTTGATTGTATGATTATGATCTTACATCTATGCAGCTATTTCATGTATTTATGCTTTATTTTTTATTGGATAGATGAAATATTTTTAACATGTGACATTTTCCATTATATATTTTTATCTTTATATTAGATTTTGGTGTTTTTAACCACTTTACCACTGGAGGATTTTGCTGTCTTACGTCCAGGCCACTTTTTGCGATTTGGCGCTGTGCGACTTTAACTGACAATTGCGCGGTCGTGCGACGCCGTACCCAAACTAAATTTATGTCCTTTTTTTCCCACAAACAGAGCGTTCTTTTGGTGGTATTTGATCACCTGTGCGATTTTTACTTTTTGTGCTATAAACAAAAAAAGAGCGTTTATTTTGAAAAAATAACAATATTTTTCACATTTTTTTATATGAAATTCCCCCCAAAAAAATGTAAAAATCAAATTTTTTTTAAATTTTTGGCCAATTTGTTTTCTGCTACCTATGTTTGGTAAAAAAAAATCACAATAAGCGTATTTTAATTGGTTTGCGCAAAAGTTATTGCGGTTACTAACTAAGGGAAAGATTTCTGTCATTTTTGGCGTTTTTTTTTTTAACGAGTAATGGCGGCGATCTTCGATTTTTCTTGCGGGACTGCGACATTGCGGCGGACAGATCGGACCCTTGACTGACATTTTTGACACTTTTGGGGGTACCAGTAACATTACTACAGTAATCAGTGCTATACATATGCACTGTTACTGTAAAAAATGACACTGGCAGGGAAGGGGTTAATTTTATTGGAGAGGGAGGGGTTAATGTATGCCTGGTGCTTACTAACGTGTGTGGGGGGGAGGTGACTGAGTGACACAGGGACAGATCGCATGTTCAGCTATGCTGAACCCTGCAATCTGTCTCTGCTTGTCACTTAGGAGATCCTCCCGCTCTGTTTACACAAGCGGGCGGATCTCCACACTCGATTCCCCGACGATCGGGGAAGAGCAGTGGCGATCGCCACCGCTCCTCCCCTGGCCCGATTGTGACTGTGACTGAAAACAGCGGGAGCGCGCCTCCGGCGGCGTGCGAGCGCCGCCTACAGGGGGAGGAGTCCAGCGACGTAGGTCCACGTCGCTGGACGGAATCGAGCCACTTTGCCGCAGTACAGTCAACGTGACTGGTCGGCAAGTGGTTAATAATTGTTTGTAAAAAAAATAATGTTTTTTTATTGGTTTTGATTACTATATTGGTGGGTTATCCGTAAAGGCCCAATTTTCTTCTCTTCCACTTAGACCCTTCCATTCATCAGTGCAGAAGAAAGAAGACTGGGGCACACAATGTGTCACATGGCAGGGTGTATGAGCATTTAGACCTTTTTTTTTTAATCAAATGGGGGGGGGGTTCGGTAGAGGAGGGAGAAGATAGCAGATGACTCACCACCAAACTCCACCTATAACCCAAGTATCATAGTTCTATAAATAAAAGCAATGCAAAAATACTTATAGCCCTTTTTTATTCCATGTATAACTAAACAAAGTGAACAGTTCAAGCAGAATCCTCCAAGTTATTTTTTTTTTTTTTTGGTTGGCCTAGTTAAATTAAAAGCATGAGAGTGTAGACTTGAGAAGGAATATCCCGGCTTAAAAATGTTTGAAGCCCATCAATCTCCCCAACCACAAGGCTAATATGTTCCTTGTGTTTTCTCTGAATGAAATCACTCTAAGTGGTTATGTGTTGATCTAACATAAAACAAATGGAAATGGGTGTTTTCCGCAGCCGTGCCTACAACTTAGTCTGAAAAAACAATAAAATCGTGGTAAAACTTGGTAGGTTCTAAGCGAATGTAACTGGATTTTAAAATTAAAAAAGAACATGTGAACAAATAAGTATTTGTTCTCAGATTTAAAAAAAATTGCATTAAAAGAGCAATATTTAAAAAAGATTACTTAATTATGTTAAGCATAAAGGAGTATTATATACAGAAGAAGGAGCACTAAAAAAAATTCCTAGAGGAATAATTTCTGACGGCTATAACAACCCCCAGCGATAATTGCATGTAAAATCCAGCAGGCCAGTTGTACCCAAGTTCATCAATTGACCAACTTGGGTACATTCAGCCCAGGGGTGTAACTACAGGGGTTGCAATTGCAACCGGGCCCCATGCTCCAGGGGGCCTGTGCAGCTCCCCTGTACACCTGGATAGGAGGGGTGGCGGGGGCAGCATGTAGAGAAATCACTGTCCTCCTTTTTCCTCCTGTAGCTGCAGGAGGAAAATGGAGGAGATTGGTTCCTCTGTATGCGGCCCCCGCCATTCCTCCTATCCAGTTCACTTATGTTCTGCTGTCTCTGGGGCCCTGTATGCTCCCCTAGCCCCCCCCCCCCCGATTGTGCTGCCCCCCCCCCAATACACACACACTGTGCTCCCTCCCCTCTCCTGCCGGCTACTGCAGGTGATGTGTCACAGTAGAGAACCAGGAAGGGGTCGGTAAATATGTAATTTACCAGCTCCTTCCTTTTCTGAATGGACAGAGTCATAGTCAGTGACATTGTAAAAAAACAAAATAAAATTATAAAAAATAAAACAATTAAAATACCAAAAAATAAAAACGATTGACACCAGTGGGTGAACTTCCAGGATCGCAAAGGTCACACTTGCAACCGGGCCCTGGCATTCCACCACCATGGGGAGGCCCCAAGATTGCAGGAAAGGGGCCCACTGCAGAACTTGTGAAAGGGTCCCCCTGTGGGACCGTAATAAAGGGCCCCGTAACAAGAGTAAAGGGCCCCAGGCTTGAAGGGAAGGGCCTTGACCAGGGGTCAAGGGGGCCCTTCATGGTTTCTTGCACCTGGGCCCTGAAGGTTCTAGCTACGCCTCTGATTCAGCCTGCCCATACCTGTTTTAAATCTCGGCTGGTTTCTGTTGAACCGGCTGAGGTTCGAACCATCTATGGCCGACTTAAGATTATTATTTCATGATTGTGACAATTTCCCCATCCCCATCCCCTATGTAACAACCAAGTACATGCTTCCTAAAGAAACTCTCATATTGTTATCAATGAATAAAGAAACTCTAAAAGTTAACTAAAGGCAAAACTTTATTTTCTAGCTTGGATAAAGTGCCGAGGTGTTGGAATGTCAGGTTTTTAAAGCTGTCTGAAAATTAGGGAGATCTAGAGGTTGCTGTACTAAAGGCAAATAGACTGTGCACTTTGCAGGCGCAGTTGCCCCAGAGCGTTTAGTCTCTCTCTCTCTCTCTCTCTCTCGCTCTCTCTATCCTCCTGAATGCCTTTTCTTTTTTTTGCAGAAAAACAACAATTTACAATGGGGCCAAGGTGCCACATCCATGAGCCCAGCATCTATGCTAAATGCAAAGCATCGTGGCCACGGCATGTAAACAGCCTTCTCCAGGTGTGTTTTAGCCTTTAGGTAGGCAGCTGGGAGGACAGTAAAACCACTGCTCAGCCACCTGTTATTACAGCCATGGCCACCTATAAAAGAGGCCTTAATCTAATTACAATAGCAGTGAAAACTTCTGCAATTCAGCCCCGTAAAGGGCGAAAAGCGTCTAAGGATTGCTCTACAGGTGGAGAACATAAGCGGAAGCCAACTTTTTTTCCCATCTCATTCACATTTACAGTGCCTTGTGAAAGTAATCGGCCCCCTTGAACTTTGCGACCTTTTGCCAAATTTCAGGCTTCAAACATAAAGATATAAAACTGTAATTTTTTTGTGAAGAATCAACAACAAGTGGGACACAATCATGAAGTGGAACGAAATGTATTGGATATTTCAAACTTTGTTAACAAATAAAAAACTGAAAAATTGGGCGTGCAAAATTATTCAGCCCCCTAAGTTAATACTTTGTAGCGCCACCTTTTGCTGCGATTACAGCTGTAAGTCGCTTGGGGTATGTCTCTATCAGTTTTGCACATCCAGAGACTGAAATTTTTGCCCATTCCTCCTTGCAAAACAGCTCGAGCTCAGTGAGGTTGGATGGAGAGCGTTTGTGAGCAGCAGTTTTCAGTTCTTTCCACAGATTCTCGATTGGATTCAGGTCTGGACTTTGACTTGGCCATTCTAACACCTGGATATGTTTATTTGTGAACCATTCCATTGTAGATTTTGCTTTATGTTTTGGATCATTGTCTTGTTGGAAGACAAATCTCCGTCCCAGTCTCAGGTCTTTTGCAGACTCCATCAGGTTTTCTTCCAGAATGGTCCTGTATTTGGCTCCATCCATCTTCCCATCAATTTTAACCATCTTCCCTGTCCCTGCTGAAGAAAAGCAGGCCCAAACCATGATGCTGCCACCACCATGTTTGACAGTGGGGATGGTGTGTTCAGGGTGATGAGCTGTGTTGCTTTTACGCCAAACATAAAGTTTTGCATTGTTGCCAAAAAGTTCAATTTTGGTTTCATCTGACCAGAGCACCTTCTTCCACATGTTTGGTGTGTCTCCCAGGTGGCTTGTGGCAAACTTTAAACGATACTTTTTATGGATATCTTAAGAAATGGCTTTCTTCTTGCCACTCTTCCATAAAGGCCAGATTTGTGCAGTATACAACTGATTGTTGTCCTATGGACAGAGTCTCCCACCTCAGCTGTAGATCTCTGCAGTTCATCCAGAGTGATCATGGGCCTCTTGGCTGCATCTCTGATCAGTCTTCTCCTTGTATGAGCTGAAAGTTTAGAGGGACGGCCAGGTCTTCGTAGATTTGCAGTGGTCTGATACTCCTTCCATTTCAATATTATCGCTTGCACAGTGCTCCTTGGGATGTTTAAAGCTTGGGAAATCTTTTTGTATCCAAATCCGGCTTTATACTTCTCCACAACAGTATCTCGGACCTGCCTCGTGTGTTCCTTGTTCTTCATGATGCTCTCTGCACTTTAAACGGACCTCTGAGACTATCACAGTGCAGGTGCATTTATACGGAGACTTGATTACACACAGGTGGATTCTATTTATCATCATTAGTCATTAAGGTCAACATTGGATCATTCAGAGATCCTCACTGAACTTCTGGAGAGAGTTTGCTGCACTGAAAGTAAAGGGGCTGAATAATTTTGCACGCCCAATTTTTCAGTTCTTTATTTGTTAACAAAGTTTGAAATATCCAATAAATTTTGTTCCACTTCATGATTGTGTCCCACTTGTTGTTGATTCTTCACAAAAAATTACAGTTTTATATCTTTATGTTTGAAGCCTGAAATGTGGCAAAAGGTTGCAAAGTTCAAGGGGACCGAATACTTTTGCAAGGCACTGTATGCAACATGGAGTCGGTGTCTGCGTGCTAGTGATAGACCGATATTGGTTTTTCGTTGCAGATACCGATATTTTGGCCATCGCATATTGGTATCGCCCGATATGGGCAGATATTTTGTACATCCTATGTCACAGGGTCCGAGACTAGTCTTCTCCTCCTCCAACCATTAGGTGGTGATGCTCATGTAAGGGTAAAATGATGTCACGCCGGACGGAGCGGTATCACCCGGGTGTCACTTATGGCAAGTGGGTGAGATACTGATCGGTATCGGGTGGGTGGGAGATGGAGCGGGTGAGAGACAGAGAAGTATTGAGTGGATGCCGAACGGAGCGGTATGACCCGGGTATCACTTACAGCAAGTGGGTGAGAGATACCGATCTGCCAGCCGATCTGCTAATGTGGAATTGCTTATATCTTTAATTTGTACATATGTGAGTGGCATATTCAATAACATTTGTAAACGGAATTATGCTATGTGACATCATTTTACCCATACATGAGTAAAATTTGGAATAGCGGCCAGTTCCGGGTCCGATACAGATATATCTGCAAAAGTCAATATCGGCCCTCAATATATCGGCCTTGCCGATAATCGGTCGATCCCTACTGCATGCAGATAAACACTGGTTTGTTAAAAGCCACAGGCATTGGATTTACTGTAGATAGACTGTGCACTTTGCAAGTGCAGTTACATCCATTTTCCCCAGAGCTTAGTGAATGTGGTGAAGTTCTGCTGATTTCCATCATTTAATAACGTGTAAGCAAAAATTGTGTTTTTTTTATTTTTTTTTTTATTTTCTGTGCACCTGTTTGGGTATTCTTTACAGAATGATGCTTCACCACATTCACTTAGCTCTGAGGAAACAAGTGCAACCAGGGCCGGGACAAATGGTGGGCAGGAAGGGCGGCTGCCCTGGGCACTGTGGTATCATGTTAGGTGCGGAGGCACCACAAGGGGGTTGGGGGGAGGGGATTTGTGTTGAAAGGGGGTATTTAGGGGGCAGCAGGAGGTAAGAATTGTCCTAGGAGGGGAGATTTGGGGAAGTGAGCTAGGAGTCTTGATTTGGGGAATATTTTTGGTTGAGAGCAGGGATGGGGGAAGAGGATTTGTGCTAAGAGGTGGATTTTGGGGGTTTGTGCTAGAAAAGGTATAATGGTGGGGGTGGGGAATTTGTGCTAGTAGGGATTTATGCTAGGAGGGGAAAATAGGGGGGTTGCTTGGATGGAGGATTGGAGGGGGGAAGCTTGTGCCGGGAGAGGGGGTTTGGGGTGGGGGGAGGGGAGGGCAGTATGTGCTGGTAGGGGGATTTGGGATGGTCGGAGAGGATTTGTGCTCAAAGGAAAAATGTTAGGGGTAAATGATTTGTGCTAGGAAGGGGGAATTTTCTTGTTTTTTTTTGGGGGGGGGGGGTAATTGTGCTGGGAGGGGGAATTTAAGCTTAGGAGGTAAGCATACAGATTAGTACTATATTTTTGGGGGATTTTTGATGACATTTGGGGAGGGAGGGGCAATTTGGCATGTTCACCCTGGGCTCTAGATGACCTTGTCCCGGATCTGAGTGCAACTGCAGCTTGCAAAGTGCAGTCTAATTGCCTTCCGTAAATCAAACCCATAATGTTTAAAGCCTCGTACATACGATCAGATCCCGTATGACAGAATTCTACTTCAGAAGTGATGTCATGTGTTTAATTGTTTTGTATGTGTTCTTTCCTCTCTGAGCATGCCTAGTCTTGCTCTTATGATTTTTTTCGGACGAAAACTGTACTAATTAAATGAAAATGGGACGTTGTGTTGACGTACGATAAAAATTTTATAGCCTGCAAATCCAGTTTTTGTCGTCCAAAAATCCGTAATCGGCTGTCGAAAGCACTATACTAACAATCCGAAAATCGGCAGATCGTTCGTTGGACGAAATTTTCCTTCCGATTTTAATATCGTGTGTACGGGCCTTAACCACTTAAGCCCCAGAGGATTTGGCTGCTGAAAGACCAGGGGGTATTTTGCGATTCGGCACTGCGTGACTTTAACGGACAATTTCGCGGTCGTGCGACGCTGTACCTAAACGAATTTGACGTCCTTTTTTTCCCACAAATAGATCTTTCTTTTGGTGGTATTTGATCACCTGTGCGATTTTTACTTTTTGCGCTATAAACAAAAAAAGAGCGTAAATTTTGCAAAAATAACAATATTTTTCACATTTTTTTATATGAAATTCCCCCCAAAAAAATGTAAAAATCAAAATTTTTTAACATTTTCAGCCAATTTGTTTTATGCTACATATGTTTGGTAAAAAAAAAATCGCAAAAAGCGTATTTTGATTGGTTTGCGCAAAAGTTATTGCGTTTACTAACAAAGGGAAAGATTTTTGTCATTTTTTGTTGTTTTTTTTTTAACGCGTAATGACGGCGATCTGCGATTTTTTTTGCAGCACTGCGACATTGCGGCGGACAGATCGGACCCTTGACTGACATTTTTGATACTTTTGGGGTTACCAGTGACATTACTACAGTAATCAGTGCTTTACATATGCACTGTTACTGTAAAATTACACTGGCAGTGAAGGGGTTAACTTTATTTGAGAGGGAGGGGCTGTGTGTGTCCCTAGGGGCGTGGTTCTAACTGTGATTGGCTGTGGCTAGAGCTGTAGGAACAATGATCAACGGTCCTACATAGTAGAACCGTGTGATCATTGTTTCTACACAGGGGAGAATGACAGGCAGCTTGTTTACACAAGCCGCCTGCCTTTCTCCCTCTCCCCCGACGATCGCTGAGTGAGCGGCGGACATCGGGTCCGCCTGTCACACGTGCGGGGGGGGGGTCCGTGACCACGCGGGAGCGGGCCTCCGGTGGCCCGCGCTGGCTCCCCAGAGCCTCACAGGCTAGTGACGTACCGATACGTCACTCTGCCTGTGAGGGGCTGACCGCCGCAGTATATGTACTTGCGGCAGTCGGCAAGTGGTTAAGATCAGGGATCCTCAAACTATGGCCCTCCAGCTGTTGACGAACTACACATCCCATGGAGAATTATAAAACTCTGACATTCAAAGACATGACTAGGCATGATTGGAATTGTAGTTCCTGAACAACTGGAGGGCCATAGTTTGAAGAGCCCTGCCTTAGGCTGGCCATACACTATACAATTTTCTTATTCAATTTCCTTTAGATTTACCTTAAACTATGTAGTGCAAGGGCCTGCCTGACTGCATACAAATTGAAAGTGTTTAGGTTTGACCCTATATTACATGGTTTTGGTAAATCTAAAGGAAAGTTGAACAAGAAAATTGTATAGTGTATGGCCAGCCTTAGATGATCCCACACTCTAAATATACAATATGCAATGAGGCTCATGGAACAGAGGTGCCTAGGCACAGGAAGGGAAGCATTCAAGGCAAAGAGTAAATCTTTAGGGTAGCGTTCTGGCAAAATTAACACATCTAGATGTTTCCTATGAGATAGTAAATCTTCCTTTCATAAATTCAGGCCCATTTTAATAGCCACCAAGTATAGACACCTTTTGAGCCCACAAGCCAAGACATTATAACACGGTGGTCCACCTTCTCCTGATTCCTTTGTGGAACATGCAGTGAATTTTCAGTTCAGACACTTGACCCGCCGACAGAGTGAATGTTTATATTTTGCAAGAAATTTAGCTTTAGGAAAATTACTGGAACTAGGGGAAAGGTTTTTGCCAATTTTTTTTCCTGTCTGCATACCAAATTCCCATGGAGATGTGTTCATCCGCAAACCCGAATCTGCAGTACATTACAGCGTACACAAATTGTTTTGTTTCCGTGTGGATTTGTTTACATCTTATATCAAGAAGCGTTTTATCCTGTTTATGTAATTTCTTCTCCCTGCGTTTTTGATCTAAGAGAAATGGAAATAAAAAAAAGGAAGAACACATAGGGGATCGTCTTTAAGGACAGTAAATGACATGAACCTTGGGTTGTAGCCAGCGATGACTGAGCTTGTTGATCTTTACGAAGGCGTCATGTATAGGAAATGTCTGAAAAATAAATCTGTATTGCAGAAAGCAGTCAGATTCCAGTTGTTATGGAAAGTTATGACAAACACCTGCTTAGTTCCTACAGCAACGTAGACACTTTAGGCAATTTTCATAAGTGGCTAGTACTTGATAGGCAAATTATTCATATAAGCTTTTGAAAAACATGTTGGGGACAATTCTAAATCCTGGCTCCGGGGTCTTTTTATTGGGGTTTCATGCTGGGTGCAGGGCCGGCCTTTGGGGTGTGCGAGCCGTGCGGCCGCACAGGGCGCCATGGGCAACAAGGGCGCCGTGTGGCCATCACAGCTCGCAGATCAGGCGATTCAGCCCGCACAGCAGAAGGTAAGCGGCGACCGCGGCTTGGAGAGGGTTAACACAGGCCGCGGCCGCCGCTTACCTCACGCTGTGCGGCTGTGCCTCTGTCATCTACTGCTGCAGTGAGGCGAGCTGTGTATCACACACAGCTCAGCCTCCGATCCACGCTGACAGTGTGGGCGGGGCGGGAGGAGGGGGAGAAAGGGCGGGGTGAGGAGGAGCTGACGATCTCTCCTCTGGCATCCCTGCAGGGAGGAGAGATCGTCAGCTCCTTCTCGCCCCGCCCCTTCTCCTCCTCCTTCCGCCCCGCCCACACTCCCCGGGAAAGTTTGAAGAAAAAAAAAAGCTGCAGTCAGTGTAAGGTAAGTGAGGTCTAATTCCTTCAAAAAATGTGAGGGGGGCTCTGTGTGGGGGTTCTCTGTGTGAGGGGTGCTTTGTGTGGGGGGTCTGTTATGTAAGGGGGGCTCTCTGATGTGGGGGGCTCTGTGTGGGGGGGGGGATCTGATGTAAGGGGGCTATGTGTGGGGGTCTGTGATGTAAGGGGGGCTCTCTGATGTGGGGGGCTCTGTGTGTGGGGGGGGGCTCTGATATAAGGGGGGCTTTGTGTGTGTGTGTATGGGGTCTCTGATGTTAGGGGGGCTTTGTGTGGCGGTGTCTCTGATGTTAGGGGGGCTTTGTGTGGGGGGTCTCTGATGTGAGGGGGGCTTTGTGTGGGGGGTCTCTGACGTGAGGGGGGCTTTGTGTGGGGGGTCTCTGGTGTTAGGGGGGCTCTGTGTGGGGGGTCTCTGATGTGAGGTGGGTCTCTGATGTGAGGGGGGGGCTCTCTGATGTAGGGGGGCTCTAAATTAAGGGGGGCTTTGTGTGGGGGTCTTTGATGTAAAGGGGGCTCTGTGTGAGGGGGTCTCTGATGTAAGGGGGGCTAAGTTATTAGTGATCATAAAAAGAAAAGTCAAAGTGCAAAAAAGGTGAAAAAAAAATGCGTGGGGGGGGGGGTGGGTGGTGCCACAGGATTAGCTCGCACAGGGCGCCTGAACACCTAAGGCCGGCCCTTGCTGGGTGACCCAGGTCTGCTTTGATGTAACTATTTCTAGGAGAAGGAAGATGAAGAGATGACATAGAGGAAAAGAAACCCAAGTTGACTGACCCCCTTGTCCAACAATAACTCAGACTAGGTGCCCTGGGTCTTTCAGGACCTTAGCTATGGCTCTGGTTACTGCCAACCACAATAACTGAAGGGTTCCACCCTGTATGTTTAGGGGTTCTCTGGCATTGACATTGCATGACCTGGGGTAGAGCCAAATGACCTCTCCTAAAACTCCAACATGAACCACACGGACACCACAGCCTAATTTACAGTATATGCATATTCTATCTATCGGATAGAGTTGTGTGAACAGCAGAGGTGGGGGACCCGAGTCACATGACTTGAATTGAGTCAGACTTAAGTCACCAGTTTGAGGACTTGAGACTTGCTTGACTAAAATTAATAAAAGTCTCGACTTGACTTTGACTTGGTATTCATGACTTGAGACTTGACTTTGACTTGAGACATATGACTCGAAATAACTTTACTTTTTTAAGTTATTAAATATTTGCATTTTCTCAAGATGTGTTAAAGCTAAATTAATGTGCCTGTTATGTTTCTTACACCACAGTCACTTAAAACACCTCAGTGTGTTCTGATTTTTAGGACACTGGCTGTTTAACAATGGAAATACCGGAGGAAGGATTTTGAGCTGTTTGGGCATTCAAAGTGTTTCTTTAATATGCCAAGAAAAAAGCACTAAGTAGTTTTGTTAATGTTGAAAATAAAACAAAACCTTTCCTGATCACTGACTTTTAACTGATTTAAAGGTGAAAATTGGGGTAGATCAGTATTTTTACTTGATTTGTGACTTGACCAAAATAAATGACTTGACTTGCTTGACTTCTAGCAGGGACTTGACTTGCTTGCTTTTTGCCACAGTAACTTGGGACTTGCTTGAGACTTGAAGGTTAAGACTTGAGACTTGCTTGTGACTTGCACATGTGTGACTTACTCCCATGTCTGGTGAACAGTTCTAGCAAAAGATTGGCCCGAACACCACCTGTTTGCCTGTTCAGCGAACACCAAAATTTGTGAGGTGCGCTGCACAGTGCATTCTAAGCCCTGAAAGCTTTGCCCAGTCAGGGCACAGTGATAAGCTGATTGTTAACCACTTAAGCCCCGGAAGATTTTACCCCCTTCCTGACCAGGGGGTATTTTGCGATTCGGCACTGCGTGACTTTAACGGACAATTGCATGGTCGTGCGACGCTGTACCTAAACGAATTTGACGTCCTTTTTTTCCCACAAACAGAGCTTTCTTTTGGTGGTATTTGATCACCTGTGTGATTTTTTGATCACGCGCTATAAACAAAAAAAGAGCGTCAATTTTGCAAAAATAACAATATTTTTCACATTTTTTTATATGAAATTCCCCCCAAAAAAAAAGTAAAAATCAAAATTTTTTAAAATTTTCGGCCAATTTGTTTTATGCTACATATGTTTGGTAAAAAAAATCGCAAAAAGCGTATTTTGATTGGTTTGCGCAAAAGTTATCGCGTTTACTAACAAAGGGAAAGATTTTTGTAATTTTTGTTGTTTTTTTTTTAACGCGTAATGGCGGCGATCTGCGATTTTTTTTGCGGTACTGCGACATTGGGGCGGACAGATCGGACCCTTGACTGACATTTGTGACACTTTTGGGGTTACCAGTGACATTTCTACAGTAATCAGTGCTATACATATGCACTGTTACTGTAAAAATACACTGGTTGTGAAGGGGTTAACTTTATTTGGAAGGGAGGGGCTGTGTGTATCCCTAGGGGCGTGCTTTCTACTGTGATTGGCTGTGGGTTGAGCTGTAAGGACACTGATCAACGGATCTACATACTAGATCCGTTTTATCAGTGTCTTTACAGCGAGGAGAATGACAGGCAGCTTGTTTACACAAGCTGCCTGACATTCTCCCTCTCCCCCGCCGATCGCCGAGTGACCGGCGGACATCGGGTCCGCTGGTCACACGCGCGGGGGGGTCCGTGACCACGCGGGAGCGGGAGCGCGCCTCCGGGGGCGCGCGCTCGCTCCCTAGACCCTCACAAGCTAGTGACGTAGCCCTACGTCACTTTGCCTGTGAGGGGCTGACTGCCGACGTAGATCTGCGTTAGGCAGTCGGCAAGTGGTTAAGGAGCAGGCCGGGAAGCCGTCCTTAACAACGGATGAGTCATCAGCTGTCAACGGGCTTTCCCACTGACATCTGAATAAAAAAAAAAAAAAACATTAACAGCAATAGAAAAAAGTGAAAAAAAATGGGGTGGGGGTCCCTTTAGGTGTAGTATGGATTTTAAGGGGAACCCCATGCAGTCGGTGAAACCACAAGTGGGCAGTGCCACCAAGTGACATCACCAAGTGACCCTGCTCCTTACGAGTGTTTTTTTTTTCTTTTTTCAGGTCCGGCAGTGCGGTGGGTGTCGTGATTGATGATGGATCTACATTGGGGGACTTTGTTTTTTTATTTTTTTTTAATAAAGGAATTGTCAAAAACTGCATTCTGTCTTTATTTATTTTTAACACTTTTTTGATGAATGGATAGGGGTACAATGTACCCCATACTCATTCACATAGGGAGAGGGCCAGGATCTTCCAGATTCCGATAAGCCCCCTGCCCGCAGACCCCCAAAACCACAGCCTAGGGTTGTTGGGAAGATGCCCCCTTCCCCACCCCAAAGCAAGGCACTTGCTCGTTCCCCCCCCCCCACTTTTCTGACCTACCAGGCTGCATGCTTGGATAAGGACCTGGTATGGATCTATCCCCATGCTGTTTTTTAACATTTGGTATTGCCAGCAATGGTGTTGTATTGTCAGAAATTTAAAATTCATTTTATTTTCTCTATAAATGTAAATTTTGCTGCAGCAGGTTCTCTACACAGTACAGATGCACCACTTTACAGGCAAACTAAGGGGACTCCCCAGGCACTATACCTAAAGGAAATTTGTTTTCTTTTTTTCATTTTAAGCATTATTAAAATAACTGCTCCTGTAAAAATTATCTTTTTAAAAAAAAAAATTTCATTCATACATTTCCCCCAGAGCATTACCCGTGTCCCCATAAATGTTTTATGCACAATAACTTGCATATAAGCCTTCAAAATGGGGCCTTTTGATTTTTCAAATTCGGGTCCGATAGAATTCAGGGTTCAGGTCTGAAATTTTGCGATACTTGAGAGTTCTGGCGCGAACTGAACTGGGGGGTGATCGGCCCAACTCTGCTATCTGAATGTTAAAGTAGAACTATAGGCAAAACTTTTATTTTTATTTTGGTTAGCGTAATGGAGGAATATAACCCATGTCAGTTTTTTTTTATGTCCCATTAAGGAGATTTCCCTGCACTTCCTGTCCCATAGCCAAGACACGAAATGAGAGGAAATTTCTGCAAATTAAGGGAAGCCCTTGGGGGCCCCCCAGATCACCAGAACTAGTGTCCCCATTGGAAGATTGCCCTGCTATTATTATTCTGGGGACAGCCCAAAATTTGGGATTTTCCTTTACTTTCACTTTTGATGATAATGATAAACAGGACAAATAGAGAGGGGGAATGTCCCTATTGGGGGCACAGACAGCAGAAAAAAAAAAAAGATGTTGTAATCCTATGTCCAAAAAAAAATGTATTTAGTTATACTTTAAAAAGGCACAATGTACAGTTTTATGGCTGAATATGTTTTTTTTTTAAATTGTAATAATAAAAAAGAACATGTTCACAGTGTGTACAAGCCAGAATTATACAACAAAAAAAAAGGAAAATATATCAAACATCATGTTAAGCAAAACTATAGGAAAGATTATATCACAAAGGGAGAGTTGCAACTGCAAAAAAAACTCTCCAAAGACCCAAATATGAAGTTCCAACTCAGCTACATCAGTACTGCAGTACTGACTCAGTATACAGTATATAAAGTATATAAAGGACTTACCAGGACCCAGGACCCTGACTATGGACCAGGACCCTGACCATGGCTTCCAATCACCTATATTGGAGTGTAACCAAATGACTCATTATGTCATACCGGCCACTGGCCACTGATATTCACATGGCCTAAGTGGATACAATTCATAACTAGAGTTGGGCCGAACCCCCCCCCCCCATCCCTGGTTCAGTTTGGGCCAGAACTTTCGAACATCTTAAAGGTTCCAACCCAAACCCCACTGAAGTCTATGGGACCCGAGTTTGTAAAAATCAAAAGTCCCCTAGCTGATTGAAGAAGGTCCTGATCCCTCTTTATAGAACTTTAGTTATCACTACTAGAGTTGGGCCGGACACCCCCCTGGTTCAGTTTGCAGAACCCCTCCCAGCCAAAGCACACCCCATGTTGAGGGCATGTGGCCTGGTATGGGTCGGAGGGGGGTGCTTGTTCATCGCTTTACTAACCTGCCAGGCTGCATGCTCAGATAAGGGTCTGATATAAATTTCGGGGGGGGGGGGGCATATGCCTTTTTTTTTTTTTTTAATCTGTACCATGCCCTTTGGGTCTAGTATGGGTTTTAAGAGGAACCCCCACACCATATTTTTTCACATTTTTCTTTTGCCGGCAATGTTTTTTTCAGCTGTCTGTTGACAGCTGATGACCGTTGACAGCTGATGACTCATCCAATGTTAATAATGCCAAGGCCGGCTCCTTAAAAACCAGCTATCAACTGTGCCCTGATTGGACAAAGCTTTGCCTAATCAGGGCTTAGAATGCACTGTGTGGGGTGCTTGGCTGGCGAACATCCTACAGGGCGGACAGGCGATGTTCAGGCCAGACTTATGCTCAGCCCGAACCGTTAGCTAAACTCTATTCCTAACACATCAAATGAAAATGGGGGCACCTCCTCCCCCATAACTTTACAAAACTACACCACTACTCCTTCATTGTTGTCCAAACATCTTTGTCACTGGGTATAATTTGTCATTGTCCCACAATGTCATAAGTGCCATTGTCATATTGTCCATGTAGGGAAAAACATGACCACACCGCCTAACATGTCATCCCCTTACAAGCATACCACCTAACCTAAGACTAAGAAAGTGACCCCCCCCCAACGGCACATTTGCAACATCTAAAGGAACCAAAACCCCAAACAGTTTAAGGAAGGGCGGAAAAGTACTGGCTGTTGTTGCTGTATCACAAAAATTGCTGCTTCTTGACTGCCGCTGCCATCCTTAAGTGCCTTCCTAACCAGATAAACTCATCTATCCTGAGATCCCACACTAATACTTTACTCTCTCTTTTTGAATCTCTGGGCTAAAAAAATATTTAGAGCCTCATTTACCTTGACTCACCCCAATCAAGCCTCCCCTTTGCCTATAAACCCCAGGGAGGGTCAAGAAAGAGCGAGGAAACTGATACACATTGAAGACATACATTATATTGTCAAAAGTATTGGGACGCCTGCCTTTATACACACATGAACTTTATTGGCATCCTATTCTAAAGGCCCGTACACACGATAAGAAAATCTGAAGGGAAAATTTGTCCGATGACCGATCTGCCGATTTTACGGATTGTTAGTATAGTGCTTTCGACAGCCGACTCAGACTTTTCGTCCGAAAAAATCCTTCCTGATGTGCAGGTTATAAAATTTTTATTGCCCGTCAACACAACATCCGATTTTCGTCTCATTAGTACAGTTTTTGACGGAAAAAAATCTTAAGAGCAAGACTAGGCATGCTCAGAGACGAAAGAACACATACAAAGCAATCCAACACATGACATCACTTCTGAAGGAGAATTCTGTCATACGGGAAAATTTGTATGAAAATAACCTCTTCACTTTCCACAGCCTAGCATGCCACAAAAAACTGACGACAGATCGTTTGATAATCTGATTGTGTGTACGGGGCTTAAAGCTGGATACACACTATACAACTTTTGTTGGTAAATTTCTTTTAGCCTTCAACTATGTAGTGCAAGGGCCTGCCTGGTTGCATACAAATTGAAAGTGTTTAGGTTTGACCTCATATTATATGGTTTTGGTAAATCTAAAGGAAAAAATCTAAAGAAAATTGTATAGTGTGTATCCAGCTTTAGTCTGTAGGGTTCAATATTGAGTTGGCCCACCCTTTGCAGCTATAACAGCTTCAGCTCTTCTGGGAAGGCTGTCCACAAAATTTTCCAAGATATCTGTTGCAATACAAGTAATTACATTTCAAAGCATTCCTTTAAATCAGGGGTGGGGAACCTATGTCCCGGGGGCCGTATGCGGCCCTCAAAGTCATTTGGTCCGGCCCCCCGTGCAGCTGAGTCTGTGTCTCTCAGCTGATCTGTCAGAACGGAGCCAATGCTTCCTGTATAGTTCCGGCTCCATTCTGACAGTCTAAGTGAGTCACAGGCGGAGTGATATCAAATGCACTCTGCCTGTGACCAATACAGTAGACATCGCCTCTTCCTCCAGTGCGGCGCCGCTGCTAGCCAGCATTTCCCGCCAGCAGCACACACAGCAGTACCAGCCAGATCCAGCAGTACCAGCCAGAGCCAGCAGTACTCACAGCAGTACCAGCCAGAGCCAGCAGTACTCACAGCAGTACCAGCCAGAGCCAGCAGTATTCACAGCAGTACAAGCCAGAGCCAGCAGTACTCACAGCAGTATAAGCCAGAGCCAGCAGTACTCACAGCAGTATAAGCCAGAGCCAGCAGTACTCGCAGCAGTATAAGCCAGAGCCAGCAGTATTCACAGCAGTACAAGCCAGAGCCAGCAGTACTCACAGCAGTATAAGCCAGAGCCAGCAGTACTCACAGCAGTATAAGCTAGAGCCAGCAGTACCCACAGCAGTACCAGCCAAAGCCAGTAGTACCCACAGCAGTACCAGCCAGAGTCAGCAGTACCCACAACAGTACCAGCCAGCAGTACCTACAGCACAGTACCAGCCAGCAGTACCCACAGTACAGTACCAGCCAGCAGTACCCACAGCAATACCAGCCAGCAGTACTAGCCAGCAGTACCCACAGCACAGGTACCAGCCAGCAGTACCAGCCTGAGCCAGCAGTACCCAAGGCAGTACCTACAGCACAGTACCAGCCTGAATCAGCAATACTTACAGCAGTACCAGTCTGAGCCAGCTGTACCAGCCAGCAGTACCCACAGCACAGTACAAGCCAGCAGTACCAGCCTGAGCCAGCAGTATTCACAGCAGTACAAGCCAGAGCCAGCAGTACTCACAGCAGTATAAGCCAGAGCCAGCAGTACTCACAGCAGTATAAGCCAGAGCCAGCAGTACTCACAGCAGTATAAGCCAGAGCCAGCAGTATTCACAGCAGTACAAGCCAGAGCCAGCAGTACTCACAGCAGTATAAGCCAGAGCCAGCAGTACTCACAGCAGTATAAGCTAGAGCCAGCAGTACCCACAGCAGTACCAGCCAAAGCCAGTAGTACCCACAGCAGTACCAGCCAGAGTCAGCAGTACCCACAACAGTACCAGCCAGCAGTACCTACAGCACAGTACCAGCCAGCAGTACCCACAGTACAGTACCAGCCAGCAGTACCCACAGCAATACCAGCCAGCAGTACTAGCCAGCAGTACCCACAGCACAGTACCAGCCAGCAGTACCAGCCTGAGCCAGCAGTACCCAAGGCAGTACCTACAGCACAGTACCAGCCTGAATCTGCAATACTTACAGCAGTACCAGTCTGAACCAGCTGTACCAGCCAGCAGTACCCACAGCACAGTACAAGCCAGCAGTACCAGCCTGAGCCAGCAGTACCAACCAGCTGTACCCACCAGCATTACCCGCCAGCAGTTCTTTTCAAAACTTACCACCACAAAGTCGACTGCGCTCCAGACTGACCGATGCAAACCTGGAAAACCAGTTTGCGAGTAGCAACATCATCAATACCAGCTAGCATCACACACCTCACCAAAGAGAAGCAGTTGCAGCCATCACATTAGGGGTGAGTTAATTAAATTTTTGACCAAATATAACAGGCACATTTATAAGTTGATAATTTTGTACGGCCCCCAAATGATTTTATAAATACCCAAATGGCCCTTGGCAGAAAAAAGGTTCCCCACCCCTGCTTTAAATGATCCATGGTTCTAAACGTTTCCTTGTACACCATGGTTTTTAACCACTTAAGCCCCGGAAGATTTTACCCCCTTCCTGACCAGGGCCTATTTTGCGATTCGGCACTGCGTGATTTTAACGGACAATTGCGCGGTCGTGCGACACTGTACCCAAATGAAATTTATGTCCTTTTTTTCCCACAAACAGAGCTTTCTTTCGGTGGTATTTGATCACCTGTGCGATTTATTGATCATGCGCTATAAACAAAAAATGCGTAAATTTTGCAAAAATAACAAAATTTTTCACATTTTTTTTTATATGAAATTCCCCCCCAAAAAATGTAAAAATCAAAATTTTTTAACATTTCAGGCCAATTTGTTTTTTGCTACATATGTTTGGTAAAAAAAATCTCAAAAAGCGTATTTTGATTGGTTTGCGCAAAAGTTATTGAGTTTACTAAGGGAAAGATTTTTGTCCTTTTTATTGTTTTTTTTTTAATGGGCAATGGCGGCGATCTGCGATTTTTTTTGCGGGACTGCAAAATTGCGGCGGACAGATCGGACCCTTGACTGACATTTTTGACACTTTTGGGGGTACCAGTGACATTACTACAGTAATCAGTGCTATACATATGCACTGTTACTGTAAAAATGACACTGGGAGGGAAGAGGTTAACTTTATTTGAGAGGGAGGGGTTAAGTGTGTCCCTAGGGGCGTGATTCTAACTGTGATTGGATGTGGCTGTGTGTGTAACAGCAGAGATCAACGGTCCTACATAGCAGGACCGTATGATCTGTGCTGTTACACAGGGAAGAAGGACAGGCGGCTTTGTTTACATTAGTATCCGACGATCGCGAGTGACCGGCGGACATCAGGTCCGGCGGTCACATGCGCCGGCTTCTTAGTGAATGAGCGGGGGCGGGAGCGCGCCTCCGGCGGCGCGCGCTCGCCCCCAGCGGCGCGCGCTTGCCCCCTATTGGCTCCCAGGCTAGTGACGTACCAGTACGTCACTTTGCCTGGGAGGGGCTGACCGCCGCCGTATATAGTCGGGCGGCGGTCGGCAAGTGGTTTAATAGCCCACAATCATAAGATGAGTGGGGAAAGATCAGGAGACCTTTCAGGCCATTCCACGTTGGATGCCAACCAATACACGAACATGGAAATTGTTGATCCAGCCGTACGCTGATACCATAATGAGGTGATGCACCAGCGTATATAAGATGGAACCCCTCCATCTCCGTGTAGGAGGGATGGCACTATGTTGTCCTACAGCAAGTTTAAATATAAACAAATATATAACATTTTTAAAATATAAACTATAATAGAAGTCTTCTAATTTTTCCTATGTATGGAGACTTTTGGGACAATATACATATATATAAATATACATGTGCTTTTTTCAACTTTTTTTTTTTTAAAGAAAATGCCTAAATAGCATAAACAGTCAAAACATTATTTGCCTTGACACTTCATCAACCCTCCCCAACTTGTTACAACAGATAAACGCAGCAACACACACTGAAAGAAAACACAGCTTCCTTAATCCGTAATAGGCCTCTTGAAAATGTTTAAGGTTTCTGTTTGTTTTTTATTAGAAAAATGGAATGTGACATACACACCAAAAACTTTCTAAACTACTTCCAGTGGGATTAAGCCGTAACAAGTTGGTGACATAACTCAACTTAAGCAGAGCACGCTCTTACACACAAACATAAGTATTTTGCTACAGAAAAACTCTTTCTTCCAGATGATCCTTTTTTTTTTTTTTTTTTTTTGGGGGATGAATAAAGTTTTTTTTTCTGCGCGTTAAACCCCCGAACCACTTTGTACTTTCAGGAAAATAATAAGCGGCCATGTGTTATTTTTGCAATTCACAAAACAAACAGCAGTTTTTAGTTTTAGAACAAAGACATCTCTATTTTGCAGATCTCTGCCCTCCCCCCCTCTCGCTCTCTCTCTCCCCTTTCTGTCTTTTGGAATGTACACTTGCTGGAAACACAATGAAGAGTGAGGAGGTTGAGTTGAAAAAAAGATTTAATGAATGTGTGACCAGTGAATCACGCTGAATATGGCCTGGGTGCCGGCATTATCCCTAAAGACAGGACAATAATGGACACCACTACTTAGTGCCTTCTAAAGAATCTAAGCTGAACTGTAACAATTGTCTGATAACGTGCGGTATTATGTCAGAGTAAATGGTGAGTTGGTTTTGTTACTCCTTGCTGTTAGGCGCACACAAATGGTTTCTGGATTTTATATTCCCAGTTAGGTGTGCAATTCACATGAAGCTGTCTATAAAGATAATTCTGTTCTGGACACATGTGGATGATGATGGGGATGACCCCCTTATAGGCTACCCCCACTCTCTTCTGTTGCCTTCGTTAAGAGCACACAAAACTGATATTTCAATTTTGGTTTTTGCTTAAATTTTTAACCAAATGGTTTGGTGGGCCATTCACACAGAGCTGTATTTAGAAATAATTCTGTCCTGAACACATGTGGATGAAAATGATGATGATGATGGGGATGACCCCCTTATAGGCTTCCTCCCACTCTCTTATATTGCCTTCATTAAGAACACACAAAACTGATATTTCAATTTTGGTTTTTATTAAAACAAAAGGAGACAGCGCTCAAAATTTTGTGCAAATTTAAAAGTGAATCACAAAGAAATATATAAATCTCTTATTTAAAAATATTCAGTATTATATCATAAAGTGACAGTGCTAACATATCATGATATACACCACAATCAAATAAATATAAATATAAAGTGACGGTGCAAAAAGGTGTCTATGCAATTAAATAAACGCAATGCCACAATCCATATAAAGCATAAAATTCATAAATTATAGTCCTTTTGACTTGAAAGTGCAGGTGCAACTGTATATAGCGATAATTCTGTCCTGAACACATGTGGATGAAAATGATGATGATGATGGTGATGACCCCCTTATAGGCTACCCCCGCTCTCTTTTATTGCCTTCATTAAGAGCACACAAAACTGATATTTAAATTTTGGTTTTTGCTTAACTTTTTAACCAAATGGTTTGGTGGGCCATTCACACAGAGCTGTATATAGAAATAATTGTGTTCTGGATACACACAGATGATGATGATGAAATCCATTGTCCTCATAAAGTTTACCCTAAACAGATATTTCTGTTTTGGTAAGTTGCTGGAAAATGAAAACCAATGGTTAGGTGAGCCAATCAAACAGAGCTGTATATAGCAATAATTCTGTCCTGAACACATGTGGATGAAAATGATGATGATGATGGTGATGACCCCCCTTATAGGCTACCCCCACTCTCTTTTATTGCCTTCATTAAGAGCACGCAAAACTGATATTTCAATTTTGGTTTTTTCTTAAATTTTCAACCAGATGGTTAGGTGTGCCATTCACACAGAGCTGTATATAGAGATTACTCTGTCCTGAACACATGTGGACGATGATGGTGATGACCCCCTTATAGGCTACCCCCACTCTCTTTTATTGCCTTCATTAAGAGCACACAAAACTGATATTTCAATTTTGTTTTTTGCTTAAATTTTCAACCAGATTGTTAGGTGGGCCATTCACACAGAGCTGTATATAGAAATAATTATATTCTGGATGCACACAGATGATGATGATGACACCCATTGTCCTCATAAAGTTTACCCTAAACAGATATTTCTGCTTTGATAAGCTGCTGTAAAATTAAAACCAAAGGTTAGGTAAGCCAATTAAACAGAGCTGTATATAGCAATAATTCTGTCCTGAACACATGTGGATGAGAATGATGATAATGATGATGATGGTGATGGTGATGACCCCCCCCCTTTTGGGGCTACCCCCACTCTCTTTTGTTGCTTTCAGTAAAAGCACACAAAACTGATATTTCAATTTTGGTTTTTGCTTAAATTTTCAACCAAATGGTTAGGTGGGCCATTCACACAGAGCTGTATATAGAGATAATTCTATTCTGGATACACACAGATGATGGTGATGGTGATGATGATGATGATGATGATGATGATGATGATGATGATGACACCCATTGTCCTCATAATGTTTACCCAAAACAGATATTTCTGTTTTGGTAAGTTGCTGGAAAATTAAAACCAAAGGTTAGGTGAGCCATTCAAACAGAGCTGTATATAGAGATAACTCTGTCCTGAACACATGTGGATGATGATGATGATGATGATAACACCCTTATAGGCTACCCTCACTCTCTTTTGTTGCCTTCATTAAGAACACACAAAACTGATATTTCAATTTTGGTTTTTGCTTAAAATTTTAAACCAAATGGTAAGGTGGGCCATTCACACAGAGCTGTATATATATATATATATATATATATATATATATATATATATATATATATAAATAATTCTGTTCTGGATACACACAGATGATGATGAAGACACCCATTGTCCTCATAATGTTTACCCAAAACAGATATTTCTGTTTTGGTAAGTTGCTGGAAAATTAAAACCAAAGGTTAGGTGAGCCATTCAAACAGAGCTGTATATAGAGATAACTCTGTCCTGAACACATGTGGATGATGATGATGATGATGATGATGATGATAACACCCTTATAGGCTACCCTCACTCTCTTTTGTTGCCTTCATTAAGAACACACAAAACTGATATTTCAATTTTGGTTTTTGCTTAAAATTTTAAACCAAATGGTAAGGTGGGCCATTCACACAGAGCTGTATATATATATATATATATATATATATATATATATATATAAATAATTCTGTTCTGGATACACACAGATGATGATGATGACACCCATTGTCCTCATAAAGTTTACCCAAAAGAGATATTTCTGTTTTGGTAAGTTGCTGGAGAATTAAAACCAATGGTTAGGTGAGCCAATCAAACAGAGCTGTATATAGAGATAACTTTGTTGTAGATCCACATGGATGCTGATGATGACACCCACTTGTAGGCCACTTTTACTCTCTTTCGTTGCCTTCATTAAGTTCACCCAAAACAGATATTTCTGTATTAGTAAGTTGCGGGAAAGTTAAACCAAAGGTTAGGTAGCCCAATCAAACTGAGCTTGTTATATAGAGATAATTCTGTTCTGGATACACACAGATGATGATGATGACACCCCATTGTCTTCATAAAGTTGCTGGAAAGTTAAACTAGTGGTTAGGTGGCCCAATCAAAGCGGTATATAGAGATAATTCTGTTCTAGACACACATGGATTATGATGATGATCATGATGATGATGATGACGCCCTTATATATCTCTTTTGTTGCCTTCATTACTATTTCTGATTCTTCTGTTTTGGTTAGATGCCTAAAAATATAAACCAACTAGTTAGGTGGGCCATTCACACAGAGCTGTAGACAATATTCTGGACACACATGAATGATGATGATGATAAATGATGATAATAAAACCCTTGTAGACCAATCCCACACTCTTTTGTTGCTTTTCGTTAAGTTCATCCAAAATAGATATATCTGTTTTGGTTAGATGCTGGAAATGTAAACCAACTGTTGGGTGGGCCAATCAAGCAGAACTGTATATAGAGATAATTCCTAGATTGTAAGCTCTAAGGAGCAGGGCCCTGTATTGAATTGTATTGTAAATGTACTGTCTGCCCTAACGTTGTAAAGCATTGTGCAAACTGGCGCAAAATAAATTCTGTATAATAATAATAATAATTCTGTTCTAGACACACATGGATGATGATGGCAGCCTTATAGGCTGCCTCCGCTTTCTTTTGTTCCCTTAATTAACCAGTTGCCGACCGCCTCCTGTATATTTACTGCGGCAGGGTGGCTCGTACAGGCAAAACTACGTAGATCTACATCGCTCGCCTGAGAGAAGCTAGGGGGCGAGCGCGCACCGCCGACGGCACGCTCCTGCCCCCCATCGTCAGCAGGGAAGCCGATGCGGGTGTCAGGCGTCTCCGATTGCCGCCTGATACCCGTGATCGCTCCCCGCTGAGAGAGAAGGATGGTCGGCTGTTGTAAACACAGCCGACCGTACTTCTCCCTGGGATGATCACAGAGCCCATGTGATCCTGCTATATAGGATCACATGTCTTTATGATCATTTCAGAAGCCCAACCCCCATACAGTTAGAATTCCTTGGTAATTCCTAGGGTCATATTTAACCCCTTGATCACCTATACTGTTAACCCCTTCCCTGCCAGTGTCAATATTACAGTAACAGTGCATATTTTTTAGCATGTCACTGGTACCCCCAAATGTGTCAAAAATATCAGTTAGGTGTCCGATCTGTCCACCACAATGTTGCAAAAAATCGCAGATCGCCGCCATTACTAGTAAAAAAAAAGAAAAAACATTAAAAATTACATCTTTCCCATAGTTAGTAGATGCAATAACTTTTGCGCAAACCAATCAAAATACGCTTATTGCAATTTTTTTTACCAAAAATATGTAGCAGAAAACAAATTGGCCTAAAATGTTGAAAAATTTAGATTTTTTTTTTTGAGAATGTCATATATCAGAATGTGAAAAATATTGTTTTTTTTTTTCAAATTTTTCGCTCTTTTTTTTTGTTTATAGCGCAAAAAATAAAAATCGCACAGGTGATCAAATACCGCCAAAAGAAAGCTCTATTTGTGGGAAAAAAAGGACGTCAATTTTATTTGGGTACAGAGTCGCACAACTGCGAAATTGTCCGTTAAAATAACGCAGTGCTGAATTGCAAAATTGGGCCTGGTCATTAAGGGGGCAAATCCTTCCGGTCTTAAAGTTGTTAAGTTCAACCAAAACAGATATTTCTGATTTGGTAAGTTGCTGGAAAGTTAAACCAATGGTTAGGTGGCCCAATCAGACAGAGCTGTATATATAGATAATTCTGTTCTAGACCCACATGGATGATGATGATCATCATCATCATGACTTGTCTTCATTAAGTTACCCCAAAACAGATATTTCTGATTTGGTTGGATGCTGAAAATTGGGAATCAGCTAATTAGGTGGGCCATTCACACAGAACTGTATATTGGACCAGCGTTTCCAATGCTCTCATGCTGAGACCGATTCAGTGAGTATGGAGCTTTTATGACTGCTCCGTATTCTATTGAATACCTCATACAGACATATGTATATTATTTACAATATTATTCTACTTTGTAGATACATGATAGAAACCTACTCCTGAGGAAGCGAATCATATTTTCGTGAAACGCGTCAGTACAGTACAGGGTTACTACAATCTATCATGTTCCTACATGCTTTTATATGCATATAATGCAGGTCTACAATGTTATCTCATATTTTATATTATATTTGTATTTGATGCAATGGATACCACTGATCAGTCCAACATGTTTTTACTGTATGTATTTACCATTTCTATGATTGTCAAATTAAATTATTGAACTTTATGGTACAATGTGTGTGAGTGTGTAGCCTCATTTAGCCGGTTGCCGACCGCCGCACGACTATATACTGCGGCGGTCAGCCCGGCCAGGCAGAGTGACTTGGGGTACGTCACTCGCCTGTCACTGAGCCAATTGCGGGCGGGCGCGTGCCCGCCGAGGCGCGCGCCTGCCCCGGCTCGTTCACTGACAAGTCAGTACGTGTGACCGGCGGACCCGATCGTCCGCCGGTCACTCACGATCGCTCCGGTGAAGGGAGAAAGGCGGACGGCTTATGTAAACAAGCCGCCTGTCATTCTCCCTGGTGTAAAAATGAAGATCAGACGGTTCTACTATGTAGGACCGTTGATCTCTGTTTTTACACCAATAGCCATGTCCCTTTACAGTTAGAAACACGCCCCTAGGACACACTTAACCCCTCCCTCTCCAATACAGTTAACCCTGTTTTGCAGTAACAGTGCATATGTATAGCACTGATTACTGCAGTAACGTCACTGGTAACCCCAAAAGTGTCAAAAATGTCAGTCAAGGGTCCGATCTGTCCGCCGCAATGTCGCAGTACCGCAAAAAAAATCGCAGATCGCCGCCATTACGCGTTAAAAAAAAAACACCAAAAATGACAAAAATCTTTCCCTTTGTTAGTAAACGCGATAACTTTTGCGCAAACCAATCAAAATACGCTTTTTGCGATTTTTTTTACCAAACATATGTAGCATAAAACAAATTGGCCGAAAATGTTAAAAAAATTTTGATTTTTACAATTTTTTTGGGGGGGAATTTCATATAAAAAAAAATGTGAAAAATATTGTTATTTTTGCAAAATTGACGCTCTTTTTTTGTTTATAGCGCACGATCAAAAAATCGCACAGGTAATCAAATACCACCAAAAGAAAGCTCTGTTTGTGGGGAAAAAAGGAAGTCAAATTCGTTTAGGTACAGCGTCGCATGACCGCGCAATTGTCAGTTAAAGTCGCACAGCGCCGAATCGCAAAAAGTGGCCTGGACGTAAGACAGCAAAATCCTCCGGTGGTAAAGTGGTTAAGTTACCCCAAAACAGATATTTCTGATTTGGTTGGATGCTGAAAATTGTGAATCAGCTAATTAGGTGGGCTATTCACACAGAACTGTATATTGAGATAATTCTGTTCTGGACACACATGGATAATGATGGTGATGATGATGACACCCTTGAAGGCTGCCTCCATTACCCTTTCAATTCTTTCAAACAGATATTTCTGTTTTAGGTAGATGTAGAACCACCTGCTGGGGCCAATATGAGAGGTCCCGATGTTTTTCCTGCTGGGTTATTTACTTACTTTATATAATGGAGGAAGTTGCCGGAGGAGCTGGGACACAAACAGATTGCAGGAACACCCATAATTCCCAGGTGGATTGGGTCGGGAATGGTTGCAGGTAGATCTCACTGTATTGGTATATGAGACAAATAACAAGCCAGGGGCAGATTCAGCCCACCAGATTCCATTGTGAACTAAGACATCCTTTTGGGGTAAACAGACCTTTTAAAGAAGAAATCTGCTAAGCTGTAATGGTATGTGAACTGACCACATATAAAAACACGAATTCGGCAAAACAACATTCCTTTCAGTGGTGGGAAAATCAAACTTTTTCTTTATGAGTCTCATAACCCCATATAGTGACATCACAGGAGGAGCTGGAACATAAAAATGTAAGCAAGAACGTTCAAAACTCCCAAGTCGACAAGAACATAAATTACGGCAGGGAGATCTCACTGTTGGAATCTCTCAGACATTCAGGACTCAGACCACCAGGCTCCCTTCATAACCAAAATATAATTCTTGGGTGAACTGACACTTTAACCCTAATCTTGATCCGGTAGGGATATCACCAAAATTCTCTGCAGCTTTAGTTATATACAACTAACACATCTTCCTCTGATTGGCAGATTGTAGTACAGGGGTAGCTCTGCAAATAATCTATATAGGATACATTTCTCAAATAATATATTATGGTATAACAAAGAACAACATGTGAGCTGCCATTGCTGACCTCTCCCTCTGAAAATACCAGTTGCTTGGCTGCATAGTCTACTATATTTGTATTCTTAATTTAGATCTGTGACTGGGATTAAAATTAGTTTTGAAAATGTTTTATATAAACTTTTAATAAGATATGTTTCTTTTGTTCTTAAGAGA
Organism: Pelophylax lessonae; assembly: GCF_965119305.1. Taxonomy (NCBI): domain Eukaryota; kingdom Metazoa; phylum Chordata; class Amphibia; order Anura; family Ranidae; genus Pelophylax; species Pelophylax lessonae. Next base: position 257,654,761 of record NC_138775.1, on the reverse strand, counting down.
ATCTGAACTTTGGAAGCTGTGCCTATACTGTATATATACATATATATATATATATATATATATATATATATATATATATATATATATATATATATATATATATATATATATATATATATATATGTATATATATATATATATATATATATATATATATATATATATATATATATATATATATATATATAAAAGAGTACAAAGAACTAGTCATCACCAGTATTCCCTGTGGTCTCCCTGTAGCCGATCTTTTTCTCATCACTAATTCCCATGCCTTGTTCTGCTCTGTGTCTGTGTGTAAAGGTGGCAATCTTGGTAGTGTCAGGGCTTTGCATCGGAGCTGCCCCCCCCTTCCCCACCCGATGACTGGTGGGGGAATTTTCAAACAGCAGCTAAAGAGGCGGTGGAAGGATAACTGGTCACGGAATATTCAAGCAGCAGGAGAGTGAATGAAGCAGAAGAAACTAAATTCTTGCATTGCAGCTTTTTCTCCAGCAAGGAATACCAAGAGACCAAAGATTTAAAGCGGAGTTCTTTTTTTAGTAAAAATACCCCCGGGACAGTCAGGGCTAGTACATTCCACAATGGCTAGCCTCTGAACTGTCCCGGGTTGCACTTACCTTTTAGAAGAAATACTTACCTTGAAAATGTATTGTCCAGCGCTGCCATCTCAGGTGTGGGCAACTTGAAGCCAGCGCGATCCTCTTCTGTGTCCTCTTCCGTCTTCTTCGGTCCCATGATGCATTGCACCGGCCCCGCCGTCACTTCCGGTGCCGCAGCGTCATCCCTGCACAGCTTCTGGGCATGCCCAGAAGCTGTTTAGCAGGGTATGACGGCGCCTGCACTGGAACTGACGTCGGGGCCGGTGCAGGCGCATTGATTCCTGGGAGCGATGATGTTCAGCTCCCAGGAATCATTGCAAGCCAGGAAGTGACGAATCGCCGTGGCCGCCGAGGGGAGGAAGAGGAAGTAAGGTAAGTATATTATCTTCTAAACAAGGTAAGTAAAAAAAAAAATTGCGATTATCCATTTGTTTTTCAGGTGACCCGAAGCAAGAAGATGGAGGTAAGTATAATTTTAGGGTGGAACTCCGCTTTAACCTCTGCGCGCCAGTGCCTTCCGGCCCTTTAAGAGTTTTATGACTCTGTGAGGGGGCAGAGCTTAAGATCACGTGACCGCAGTGATTGGCAATCACATGCTCTGAAAGCTTTTGGATAGGCGTTGGTAACTGTGCTGGAAGCGCACATGCTTTTGGCACATCTGTATTGACAGCAATTCACGCAAATATGCGGCCTCCTGGCGCCAAGGAGAAGGCGCAGAGAGGCTTCATATTTGCATGTGGCTAGCACCAAAGGGGCTAAAGTGTTATTTCACCTTTACAGATTTTCTGACAATCATTTCTGAGAACTCACCTAGGACATTTCACACATCCCAGGAGGCTGCTGGACCTGACGCCACAATCTCAAACATACACAGTGATGAGCTAGCTATGAAACCCAGCTTAGATGGTGGCACCAGGGATCCAAAGACCAGCAAAGAACCAGCCTGGGTGAGGAAAGTGTATAAAAAAACCTTCAATTAAAGAGCTCAGTAGTACAAGGTGAAATGTATGCACTGTGATCGAGTCAGAGGAGTGATTCTTCCCCTATCAAAAAGCTCACTTTAAAGCTTTAATAAGAGAGATCCTTCCTAAAAGTGAGCTTTTTTTGTTGTGTTGTCTCTATCTATTCCATAGTGCTCTGGGATTCCTTTGTCTTGCATTAAATGTTTATTTTCAAAACAATTTTGCATGTAGATAGAAAAAACAAGTAATCATTAAAGAAATAAATACAGCTGACCAAAAAAATGATTGCTTCCTTTAAAAAAATGGAAATTCTTGTCAGCACTTTCTGTGTCAGCTTGTAAGAGAAACCCAAAGGAATCATTCTGTAATATTTTGTAAAAACAGAGCTTTCTATTTGCATACATTTGCAAAAATATGATTTGCCTCCTGGTAAGCTTGCTCTCAGTTTATTCATTACTTTATTTATCCCAAAGTGGGTGCTCCTGCAGATTGGAGTGGGGACCACGCTGTGCAGAGGCGCCTTGGCTTTCCCATTTATCTGCAAATGCATACAAACACATCGTGTTTAATAACAAAATATTAGAGACAGAGTCTAAGTGCCAGGGAACGTTTGAATGTAGTTAAAGCGGCATTAAACCCAAAACCAAGAATGTAATATGCAGCTTTCTAATCGCTAGATGTTTTGGCTGCATTAGTTTTCTTTTCCTTGGCTTATTTCCATTATTTCTTAAACTTGCATATAGGTGGGGTGCAGCTCGGTACGGCGACAATAACGCATACAATTCAAGTGTGATGAAAAAATATGAATTAAAATAATGCAAAGACAGTTCACAATTAACCCGGAGTGAAGGCAGCCGAGCCAGGAACACTCACAGTTCAAAGAGCATGGAGAAGCAGGTTTCAGCCGAACTGACTGCATCTGCAGAGAGAGGCAGATAGCGGCCTGGTCGTCTTGTGCCCAAGCTGGAAGATGTCCAGGAAAGTTGCAAGCCCTACACTTTCCCTCCTTGTCAGGAACCTTTCTCTGCTGCTAGCTCTGTCCCTACCAGGCGGGGTACCTGTCCCTACTCTACCAACTTGCAAAATGCATGCCAAACCGGGGAACCAGGGCCCTGAAAAAGGCTCTGCCTGACCCAAGATGGCTGCAAGAGTCACATTGAGCGGCAGCATCCAATGGAATAGCTTTCCCAGTGACCAAAGGAACCATAGAGGAATCATGTTCCTGAGGTGCTGCTGTGGAAGCACGCCACCTGTAGTGGAGAAAGTAGACTACACCTGCCTACATGCAGGGGGGGGGCCTTTTTATTGTTAACTTTACTACTGCTTTTAATCAGACCTTCAAGCAGATAAAAGATACAAGTAATGTAGATCTACATTCAATAATACATTGATACACTATTTTTTTTCCAATGCATGCAGTGTAAGTACAATGAAGAGAGATAAGACGACTCAGGCTAGTCAAGGTCCACGATTCAAAGTGGGTGCTGAACCTCGGCTCACCACCAGGAGAAGCATGAAAGAAGAAAATGGTCGCACACCACCATGGAATCCAATGAAGAAAAGTTCCTTTATTCACATAAGTGGTACAAGGTACAGCAGAGAAGGACAGTAGACGCGTTTTACATGACTGCTACATGTTTGTTCACAGTAATGGTACAGAAGATACCCTGCTGTACCTTATACCACTTTTGTGAATAAAGCAACTTTTCTTCATTGGATTCCGTGGTGGTGTGCGACCATTTTCTTCTTTCATGCAGTGTAAGTAACTAAATCTGACTTGGTACGGTAATACCCTGTACAGCATTGGTTAAACTGGAAGAGGAAGGAGCGGCATAAGGAGTCAGTTAACGGTGCTGCAGTGTTCATGTGCAAACATGGAGCATGCTGATAGAAGGAGAAAGCAGATTGATGGAAAGGCTCATCGGTGCGCTGCTGGCTGCTACTCTTTATACAGTCTAGTCACAGGGTGGGCGTGCGAAGGAGACCTTCCCAGTGAATCTGCTGTCAAAATAGTTCAATCCCTTGTCCTGCTAGACACGACTGGGCTACGTGGCAGAGCTGTGTGGCAGGACTGGATGGACAGAATTAAAAATCCTTTTGGCAGGTAAAACAGACCCCCAATATGTACATCAATTGTGTATTTAGCTGTTAGCCTGGAGTTCAGTGTTAAAGTATGGGCTTTCCTTGCACAAGCAGGACCCAAGATGACCCAAGCACAACAAGAATTATTAAATAACCTCTAAATGAGCCCCATCCTGCTGTCATTTCTCCCTTACAACATTATTTTCCAGGGAGCTGGAACCGGCATGCCATACTGAAATTTAGCCCGTGGCTAATTATACCTGTTATAAATGCTCCAGCCCTGATTTAGCTCATTACTTTGCTAAGAGGCTACACAGTAGTACAACACTTAAGGAAGAGAGGAAGGAGAAAAGATAATTGTGTCAATAATTACATCTGCTGACGCTCAGCAACCCTCCTGCAATTCACTTGAAATCCTTGGAAACACCAATTGGAAGCCTCCCACTGTGTAGAATAACCCCCCCTGGTCACTGGCACTGCTTACAAGAGGCCACCCCCGGTCACAAACCTACACAATATAGACATTGTTCCTGTGATGATGTGTCACTGGGCATTATCACTGTCTTCAGTCTGAGATTAAGGCGGAAAATTTGGAGTTTAAAGGCTCGTAAACACTTGACGAAATTCGGATGAATTTTTCTCTCTCATGCTCAACGGTCATAACCTTTTTTAGTAGACAGTGCATAATGATCACAACATTTCTCATTCAATTTTTTTTTTGGGGACGTTTGTTCCTAGACTTCCGGGTCGTCAGCAACTTCAGATCATGCGCGGTCTTTCGTATCCAATTTTTCACGGAAGTACTGCATACACATTAAACGAAAATTGGTTGTGCTGGGGACGGACAATAAAAATTTTGGTGTTTGTCCCTTCGTTTTTTTCATTGAAAATGTCGGCATTGGCTGCTGAAAGTTGTGTACACACTAGCCGAAAATCGTACGATTTTACCTCGGGCTGGAATTTTCAGCAGATCTTCTACTAGCGTGTACCCCACTTTAGTCATATCCTTTATTGGTTAATTTTATATATTAAAGATGCACGTTTTTCAGATCCCTTCTATTTATTCTCATCTCATCTTTGGAGATTAGGAGACACCCTTTATGGACAGTTTCAAATATTAAAGATGCAAGTTTTCCGGGATGCCTTAGATCCTTTCTTTAGACTATACATTTCATCCCGAAAGTTTGGAGTTTATCTGATACCATTTATTGGCTAAACTTGAGTTATTAAGATGCTAGCTTCTAGGATGTCTAGGATCCCTTCTTCAGGCTTTATACATTTCATCCAAAAAGTTTGGGAATTAAGTATTACCATTTATTGGCTAACTTGAGTTATTAAGATGCCAGCTTTTGGGATGTCTTGAATCCCTTCTTCAGGCTTTATACATTTAAAATGATTGTAAAGTCTCGTTCTTTTTTTTTACAGAACTAACAAACATGTTATACTTACCTCCTCTGTGCAGTTGACCTGGATCCTCCTTTTCTCGGGTCCCTCTTCTCTGCTCCTAGCCCCTCCCTCCTTTTGGGTGCCCCCAGAGCAAGCAGCTTGCTATGGTGGCATCCGAGCCAAGCTCCATTAAGACATGGAGCTGCAATTCAGCCCCACCCCCCTCTCTCTCCCCTGATTGGCTAACTGATTTAGATTGACAGCCCCGGGAACCAATAACGCCGCTGCTGTGTTTCAGCCAATCAGGAGGGGGATTCCCAGATGGCTGAGGGACTCATTCACATCGCTGGAAGGAGATATGGCTCAGGCAAGCATTAGTGGGGCTGAGGGGGGGTTGCTACACACAGAAGACTTTTTATCCTAATGCATCAGGATAAATAACCTTCTGCCTTTACAACTCCCTAAAATTTGGAGGTTAAGTGATACCCTTTATTTGCTAATTTTACATATTAAAGATGCTTTAGTTTTCTGGAGGTCTTAGATCCTTTCTTTAGACGTTATGCATTTCAACCCGAAAGTTTGGAGTTTAAGCAATACTATTTCTTGGCTAACTTGAGTTATTAAGATTCAAGCTTTCAGGATGCCTTGGATCCCTTCTTCAGGCAATAAAAATTTCATCCAAAAAGTTTGGGTTTAAGTGATACCCCTTTATTGGTTAATTGGAAATATTAAAGATGCAAGTTTTTGGGATCCCATGGATCCCTTCTTCAGGCTCCATACTGTATACTTCATCCAGAAAGTTTGGATTTTAAGAGGTACCCTTTATTGGCTAATTTGAGCAATTAATGATACAAGCTTTCAGGATAATTCAAATCCCTTCATCAGGCTATATATATTTCTAATAAAGGGGTCTGAGTTATTCCAAAAGCTGGCATCTTAAAGTAGAATTCCATGTTTAATGTCACTTTAGACAGTTTGTGTGGGCCAAGCTGGCCCGAACAAAATAGCCCCATTACAGAACGATATGGCTGCTGTGTGTAAGGTGATAGACTGTAGTATCATTAGGTACATACAGTGAGTGGGGGCTGTGTTCCAGCAGTAGTATGGTCAGATTTGGAAAGGATAAAAGATTGACTTTAAGGCCCCTTTCACACTTATGCGACGCGATTTTACAGCGATTTTGACGCGTGATTTTGACGCGACTTTGCCGCAATTTTGACGCGATTTTGAAAGCAATGGCTATGGCTATGGCTCAAAACGCAATCAGATCGTGGCAAAGTAGTTCAGGAACTACTTTGAAGTCGGTGCAACTTCAAAACGCACTGATATGAATGGGGCTCATTGAAAATAATGGAAAACGACTTGTCATGCGATTTTGCAGTCCAAAATCGCAGGACAAGTCGCACTAGTGTGAAAGGGGCCTAAAGGGGGCCAACAATACAACAATGTTTTAAAAAAATATATACATTTTATTGTTACAAAAACCATTAAATTAAAGCAATCTTAAAACCATGAACATGTTGTGCAAAACAAACCTCCCTTGAAATGCTCCCCTAGGATATATGGCACAAAACCACAATCACATATATTTGTAAAGACACAATTCTTGATTCATATTGATAGGTGGGTGTCATCCGTGGGTGGGCAGTTGCTTAATTCCTGTAATAACCCACTTCTACAGGAGGTAGGGGGGGCTAAAAGGATAAAGCAATGAATTGAATGTACCAAAGACATGGATACATATATTATTCTAGTGTGAAACTCAAAATTAGCATATCACTGTTTGATGTGGGATATTAGTAGAGTTGGGTTTAGGGCTTCTCCACTATTTAAGAGAAAGAGCCTTGAATTTTTATCAATAAATACAAAGGCTTCCCCTGATTGGCTAAGGTGGAGAAGCAGGTGGATGATGTTATGTCTCCACCATGGCCAACCACAGCAAACCTTGCATTCAATTAATAAAAAACAAGGGTTCTACTGAATGATGGGAAGGCATGACTCTTTTAACATCTGGCAGCAGGTGGGAAGTTGCCCTTTACTGTTGCTGGAAATCCAGCGCAGCTTGTGGTATGTATCTAACACTACTACACTCCATTACAGCACACCCAGCTGCCACAATGTTCTGCAATGGGAATACTTTGTTTGGACCAGCTTGGACCAAACAAACTATTTAAAGCGGAGTTCCGGGCACAGAAATTATTTTTTACTGAACATACCCCCGGGACAGTCAGGACTAGCACATTCCACAATGGCTAGCCTCTGATCTGTCCCGGTTCGCACTTACCTTTTAGAAGAAATACTTACTTATAAAATTTCTTCCACAGCGTTTCCATCTCTGTTGTGGGCAGCTGAAGCCGGTGCGGTCCTCTTCTCTGTCTTCTTCCGCGTCTTCTTGTCCCAGAATGCGCCTGCACCGCCCCCTCTCGTCACTTCCGGCGCGGCGCTGCATTCCAAAACAGCTTCTTGGCATGCCCAGAAGCTGTTTAGCAGGGGAATGCGGCGTCGCCCGGAAATGACGAGCGGGGCCGGTGCCGTCGCATTGATTCCTGGGAGTTGTGACGTTCAGCTCCCAGGAATCATAGCGAGGCAGGAAGTGACGGGGTGAGCCGCGGCTCCGAGGGAGGAAGCAGTCAGAGGTGAGTATATACGATCTTTAATAAAAAGGTGAGTAAACAAAAAAAATAAAAATAACTATCCAATTCCTTTTCAGGTGAGGTCTACCTAGCGGAGGGGCACAAAAAAAAAATCGTTTTTGTGCCCGGAACTCCGCTTTAAAGTGACATTGAACACGGAATTCTACTTTAATAACTCAAATTGGCCAATAACGATACCACCAAATCTCCAAACCTTCGGGATGAGATGCATAAAGCTTGAAGAAGAGATCTAAAGCAGCCCGGAAGCTTGCTTCTTTAATATCCTTAATTAGCAAATAAAGGGAATCACTTAAACTCCAAAGTGACATTAAACATGGAATTCTACATTAGGATGCAAGCTTTTAGGATAACTCAAATCCCTTAATCAAAAATGTATATAGCCTAACGAAGGGATCTGAGTTATCCCGAAAGCTTGAATATTTATTAACCACTTAAGCCCCGGAAGATTTTACCCCCTTCCTATTTTGTGATTCGGCACTGCGTGATTTTAACGGACAATTGCGCGGTCGTGCGACGCTGTACCTAAACGAATTTGGCGTCCTTTTTTTCCCACAAACAGAGCTTTCTTTTGGTGGTATTCGATCACCTGTGCGATTTTTTGATCATGCGCTATAAACAAAAAAAGAGCGTCAATTTTGCAAAAATAACAATATTTTTCAAATTTTTTTTATATGAAATTCCCCAAAAAAATGTAAAAATCAAAATGTTTTAACATTTTCAGCCAATTTGTTTTCTGCTACATACGTTTGGTAAAAAAAAAAATCGCAAAAAGCGTATTTTGATTGGTTTGCGCAAAAGTTATCACGTTTACTAACAAAGGGAAAGATTTTTGTCATTTTTGTTGTTTTTTTTTTTAACGAGTAATGGCGGCGATCTGCGACATTGCGGCGGACAGATCGGACCCTTGACTGACATTTTTGACACTTTTGGGGTTACCAGAGACATTACTACAGTAATCAGTGCTATACATATGCACTGTTTGTTACTGTAAAATTACACTGGCAGTGAAGGGGTTAACTTTTTTGAGAGGGAGGGGCTATGTGTGTCCCTAGGGGCGTGTTTCTAACTGTGATTGGCTGTGGCTTGAGGTGTAGGAACAGTGATCAACAGTCCTACATAGTAGAACCGTATGATCGGTGTTTCTACACAGGGGAGAATGACAGGCGGATTGTTTACATCAGCCGCCTGCCTTTCTCCCTTTCCACCGACGATCGCGAGTGACCGGCGGACGATTGGATCTGCCGGTCACACGCGCGGGGGGGGGTCCGTGACCGCGCGCTCGCTCCTGAGACCCTCACAGGCTAGCGACGTAGTACTACGTCGCTTTGCCTGTGAGGGGCTGACCGCCGCAGTAAATAGTCGTGCGGCGGTCGGCAAGCGGTTAAACTCAAGTTAGCCAAAAAATGGTATCGCTTAAACTCCAAACTTTCTGCATTAATCGATGGCTAACATGGTACAAAATTCTTTTACATTTCATCCCAAAATCTTTCTTTTTAATAATTCAAGTTGGCCAATAAAGGGTACCAAATAAACTCCGAACTTTTGGCATGAATCAACGACTAACATGGTACAACACTATATTACATTTCATCATAAAAGTTTGCATCTTTAGAAACTCAAGTTAGTCAATAAAGGGTATCACCTATACTGCAAGAATTCAGCATTATTCAACAGCTGAACACAGTACAATACTCTACTACAGTTCGAAATTAGGAAGTTTGGTTGAGCTGAGCGTCTTAAAGTCCAACTGAAGTCCCAACCATATTTTCTCTCTATAGTCCTGTACCACCATATATGGCAGGATGGTGACGTCCAGGAGACGACTGGGGTTTGTGTTAATGGGCTTTGTTTAGGAAAGCTGCAATTTACATTGGAATGTATGCATTCGGCTACAGGGGCTGCTACTGACCGGCTCTTAGTGCAATACAAATGGAACCTCAATAGGACCAGCTGTGTCCAAAGAAAAGCAAGACGAATAGGGTCAAATGCAGCATCAGACCGGTCATCCACACAATTAGAGAAAAAAAGAAATTTGCAGACTTGAAAGGAAAGCATGCTTCAATCTTCAGTTGGATTTTTAAAAAAGGCCGTCTACCCAAGGCATCATAGTGGCATAATTATAACACATTTTCAGTCTTTAAGCATTAATAAAGTCCATTACCACTTTAACTCCATCCCCCCTCTCAGGCAAAGAGTACAGGAGGTTTTTAATTGATGTGATTTCTGAAAGAATCAATGAGTATTTTTGGACACTAATGCCTCGTACACACGCAACGATTGTTGGCCATGAATTTTCGACCAACGTCCCATCGGCCGATTATCGGCTTGTTAGTATGATGATTCCGACTACCGACTGTGACTTTTCGGCCAAATAAAATCTGGTGTGCAGGCTATAAAATTTTTGTTGGCCATCACCACAACGGCCGATTTTTCGTCAGTCAGTACAGATTTCGGCAGACAAAAATCTGATGAGCAAGACTGGGCATGCTCAGAGAAGAAAAAACACACGGAAAGTAAACCAGAACATGACATCACTTCTGAAGTTGGTTTTTGTTGGCCAACAAAAGTCCAGTGCAAGTCTAGAGCACATTTCAACCAACAAACAACACTGGACAAAAGACGGCCGATCGGTCGGCCGATAATCGTTGGGTGTGTATGAGGCATTAGGGGTCTATTTTTGAATTTTTAGTGGTATGAAAGCTGAAATGTGGGCAAAAACGTCATTGGGTCATCAGCTAGGTGCCAGTAAGGTTGAAGAAGAACTCTGGTTTGTCAAATGACAAACTACAAGACACGTGGAGTAAAAGGTTATATTAACCCCAATAATTAAACTCTTTTGCTTGCCCCATTTTGTTCCAGTAAAGCTCAGGTAGGCATTAGCCAGGTACAAGTAAGGTGCCTCTACTGACGTGTACCCCGCTGGTGGCTGCTGTTTGTTTTTTGAAAAATGTCACTTACATGCAATATCTGATGGTGATGTCACCACTGAAGTTCTAAAGCCCAGTTTTTAAAGGATACAAGGCATTCTATGATTGAACATGGGCTGTATGAAGGTCACAATCTTCCCTTGTCCAATCAGAGAAAATCTTGTACTCTTAAGGCTAGGTTCACACTGATGCGAATTGGATGTGGGTTTCCCTGCATCCAATGCCCACAACAGGAGACCATGACCGGCTCTCAATGGAGCCGGTTCACACAGCTCCGGGGCGGCCGCGGTCCACACTGGAAAAGGGTCCTGTGCGTCTCTGGCTCTGTTTCAGGTCTGAATTTAGGCAAAAATTCAGACCTGATTCGCACCCGAAACAGAGAACAGGGACGCACTAGAACCCCCGGCATGGCCGCAGCTAGTGTGAACCCGGCCTTAAAAAGAATGTAAGATGTTTTCAGAATGGAGGAGCTGCACAGCGACTGACCTGCTATGATTGCTGTGCTCCAGCCCCAACTGTTGGTTTCAACTCTGGAACGTCAGTTGTGATATCACTATTGGATGTTTTATGTAAGTAACATTTTCAAGAAAGAAGCAGCAGCCACCACCACAACAGTTCCATGTAATTGAACATGGAGCAATTAACAGTGGTTAGGGGCAGATGAGCAGCCCTGGACACAAAGAGTCTGTGTACAAAGCTGCTCATCAGTCCCTAGCTGTATGCAATCACTGCTGATCTGGGTGATGTGTGTCCAGAAATGGTCATGCAAATGAGCCCCCAAGTGTTACTTAACCACTTTACCACCGCAGGATTTTGCTGTCTTACGTCCAGGCCACTTTTTGCGATTCGGCACTGTGCGACTTTAACTGACAATTGCGCGGTCGTGCAAAAATTAAACTCTTTTGCTTGCCCCATTATGTTCCAGTAAAGCTCAGGTGGGGCATTAGCCAGGTACTAAAACGAAATTATGTCCTTTTTTTCCCACAAACAGAGCTTTCTTTTGGTGGTATTTGATCACCTGTGCGATTTTTACTTTTTGCGCTATAAACAAAAAAAGAGCGTTTATTTTGAAAAAATAACAATATTTTTCACATTTTTTTATATGAAATTCCCCCCCAAAAAATGTAAAAATCTAAATGTTTTTAATTTTTTGGCCAATTTGTTTTCTGCTACCTATGTTTGGTAAAAAAAATCACAATAAGCGTATTTTGATTGGTTTACGCAAAAGTTATTGCGTTTACTAACTAAGGGAAAGATTTCTGTCATTTTTGGTGTTTTTTTTTTTAACAAGTAATGGCGGCGATCTGCGATTTTTTTTGCGGGACTGCGACATTGCGGCGGACAGATCGGACCCTTGACTGACATTTTTGACACTTTTGGGGGTACCAGTGACATTACTGCAGTAATCAGTGCTATATATATGCACTGTTACTGTAAAAAATGACACTGGCAGGGAAGGGGTTAATTTTATTGGAGAGGGAGGGGTTAATGTATGCCTGGTGCTTACTGACGTGTGTGGGGGGAGGTGACTGAGTGACACAGGGACAGATCGCATGTTCAGCTATGCTGAATCCTGCAATTTGACCCTGCCTGTCACTTAGGAGATCCGCCCGCTTTGTTTACACAAACAGGCGGATCTCCTCACTCGATTCCCCGACGGTCGGGGAAGAGCAGCGGTGATCGCCGCCGCTCCTCCCCTGGCCCGACTCCTGCTGTGACTGAATACAGCGGGAGCGAGCCTCCGGCAGCGTGCGCGCCGCCGAGAAAGGGGAGTGTTTGGTGACGTAGGTCTACGTCGCCAGACGATAACGAGTCACTTCGCCGCAGTACAGCTCTAGTGAGCAGTCGGCAAGTGGTTAAAGCAGAGTTCCACCCAAAAGTGAAACTTCCGCTTTAAGCACTACTCACCCCCTTACATACCCCATTTTGCATGTCATTTTTTTTTGGGGGGGGGGCTGGTACCTAGTTTTGACAGGTATCTGTTTCCACTTCTGCTCGGGCCACCCAGGCAATCCTATCAGTAGTTCTCCTCTCCCCCTCCCTCCCTGCAATCTTCTGGGACACGTCACAGGTCCCAGAAGATTACCCGGCCACTAAAAAAGCGCAGAGCGACTTGCGCATGGGCAATACACACCCGACTGTAAAGCCACAAGCTGTCACAGCCAGGTGCCAACACTTGTGATGCCGATACTGGGGATAAGCGAGACAGAGGAACGAGGCTTCGGGCGGCCTCATAGCTGGAGCGTGGGACAAGTGAGTGTATGTTTATTAAAAGTCAGCAGCTACACTTTTTGTAGCTGCTGACTTTTAATAAACCTAAAAATGAGTGAAATCCCGCTTTAACTGAAGAAAAGAAAAATGAGGTCTTCTGCACTGCCGGTACTGTATGGTAGAGCTGTGTAAATCTCAGGACTGTATGGACAAGAATATAAATCGTTTGGCAGGTCAAACAGTTTTTCATATACAGTATGACCTCTCTTTGTGTATTTAGCTGTTTGCCTAGAGCAGGAACCCTTAAACTACGGCATGAGACATTTTTTATGGGCCACACACACTATACAATTGTAGGGGTTAGGAGGTGTTGGTATGGGGCGCTACCACCTTGCACAGCGAATTTCTTCGTTGTATGTGATCCAAAGATGAAAGTGCACAGTGCTTATTGGTGAGCAGATATTGTGCAAATTAAAATTATTTTATTGTTAAAATCTTAAATGTGCAATATAGTGCAAATATAAAAATATAAAAAGACGGTAATTATCGTGTATCGATTGGATTGTACCGTATATGTATCACTCATCGGATGTAAACAATCATATATAAGTGACCAGTGCAAAAAAAGTGCTAAGTGCAATTGAGTGATTTAGACAATAAATGCTTTATTGTGGTCTCCTTTTAAAGAGGAAACTGACATCCGTGGTGAATATTACAAACACTATGCAGTGTAAAGTGAGAGAATAAAACGCCTGTTGCGCGTGTTGAGAGTGAGGAGTGCTAATACCGTGGGTAAAGCACTTACCAATGTCCTCTCCCTTCTCACTCTAGTATACTGTGTCTCCCTTCTCCTGATGCCTGTAAGAGCTGGTTGTTCCGTACATGTAGTTGCGCTTGCATCTAGGGAGTCAGTGTACAAAAGACCAAGAGAGCTTCCATTGCGTAGTATAGTACAACGTTGAGGGAAAAATAAGTATCGACTCACTGTTAGGAAGTTCACCGTCAGCTTGTTTGGTGTGTCTCCAGTGTTCGGCCGCGCGGTGCTTCCGCGTTCCACCGGCCGGAGCCACCTAACCGGAAGTGACGTATGACGCTGCTTTGCCGCTCTACGCCCCAGATGACGTCGCAGTGACGAAACGCGTAGAGCGGCAAAGCAGCGTCATACGTCACTTCCGGTTAGGTGGCTCCGGCCGGTGGAACGCGGAAGCACCGCGCGGCCGAACACTGGAGACACACCAAACAAGCTGACGGTGAACTTCCTAACAGTGAGTCGATACTTATTTTTCCCTCAACGTTGTACTATACTACGCAATGGAAGCTCTCTTGGTCTTTTGTACACTGACTCCCTAGATGCAAGCGCAACTACATGTACGGAACAACCAGCTCTTACAGGCATCAGGAGAAGGGAGACACAGTATACTAGAGTGAGAAGGGAGAGGACATTGGTAAGTGCTTTACCCACGGTATTAGCACTCCTCACTCTCAACACGCGCAACAGGCGTTTTATTCTCTCACTTTACACTGCATAGTGTTTGTAATATTCACCACGGATGTCAGTTTCCTCTTTAAAAGGAGACCACAATAAAGCATTTATTGTTTAAATCACTCAATTGCACTTAGCACTTTTTTGCACTGGTCACTTATATATGATTGTTTACATCCGATGAGTGATACATATACGGTACAATCCAATCGATACACGATAATTACCGTCTTTTTATATTTTTATATTTGCACTATATTGCACATTTAAGATTTTAACAATAAAATAATTTTAATTTGCACAATATCTGCTCACCAATAAGCACTGTGCACTTTCATCTTTGGATCACATACAACGAAGAAATTCGCTGTGCAAGGTGGTAGCGCCCCATACCAACACCTCCTAACCCCTACATTTCTTTACCCTTGTGGTAAGTTGGAGGCAGAATAACCATCTGATCCCCACACTCTGAATTTGAAACTGTTGGTTCAGTATTTGTGTTGCTATCCATAGCGCGGGTGCACCCCAAACCTTTTTTTACACTATACAATTGTCTTTACATTTTTTCCTTTAGGTTTACCAAAACCATATAATATGAGGTCAAATCTTTACCCTTTAATTTGTATGCAATCAGGCAGGCCCTTGCACTACATAGTTGAATGTAAAGCCCCGTACACACGTACCGATTGTCGGCCGTAAATATTCGGCCGCCGAACGATCGGCCGATTGTAGGCTTGTTAGTATGATGCTTCCGACAACCGACAGCGACTTTTCGGCCGAACAGAATCTGGTGTGCAGGCTATAACATTTTTGTTGGCCGTCACCAGAACGGCCGATTGTTCGCCAGTCAGTACAGAATTCGGCCGACAAACAGCAGATGAGCAAGACTGGGCATGCTCAGAAAAGAAAAAACACACGGAAAGTTAACCATCACATGACATCACTTCTGCAGTCGGCTGTTGTTGGCCAACAAAATTCGTGTGCAGTCTTTTGCACTTTTCAGCCGACAGGACAGCACCGGACAAAAGACGGCCGTTAGTTCGGCCGACATTCGGTACGTGTGTACGGGCCTTAAATCTAAAGGAAATCTAACAACAAAAGTTGTATAGTGTGTATCCAGCTTAAGACATAGGGGGAGATTTACTAAAACTGATGCACTTAGAATCTGGTGCACCTGTGCATAGTAGCCAATCAGCTTCTAACTTCAGCTTGTTCGGTTAAGCTTTGGCAAAAAAACCTGGAAGCTGATTGGTTTCTATGCAGAGATGCACCTGATTTAGCCCTCCAGCTTTAGTAAATAACCCCCATAATGTCTAACTCCACCCTAAAGCTGGATACACACTATACAACTTTTGTTGTTAGATTTCCTTTAGATTTACCTTCAGCTATGTAGTGCAAGGGCCGGCCTGATTGCATACTAATTATATGGTTTTGGTAAATCTAAAGGAAAAAATGTAAAGACAATTGTATAGTGTGTATGGCCCATAAGAGTCAGTCACTTTTGATATTTTAGTGCTGTTCCCTGTAGCCTCTAGAGCACCAGTCACCGTGTCAAGTAACTACATTTTTTTTTAACTCAGGGGTCTTTAAACTTCGGCCCTCCAGTTATTCAGGAACTACAATTCCCATCATGCCTGGTCATGTCTGTGAATGTCAGAGTTTTGCAATGCCTCATGGGATGTGTAGTTCCGCAACAGCTGGAGGGCCGTCGTTTGAAGACCCATGCAAGCGTCCCCACTGGAAGATTTCCCCTGAATGGGGTTATAACCCTCCCTTACTCTATCCAAAATGAAAAAAAAAAAAAAAAAGTTTTGCCTATAGTTCCACTTTAAGAAAAAAAAAAGTTTTTCCTATAGTTTTACTTAACTGGCCGGGGAAATCCAAACTCTGCTAAACATTCCTGGCCCAACCATATTACCGAAGGCATTCCTAATAATGTATCATTTACCAGTTATCGGTTTTATTAGCCACGCTTAATGGATTTCTGCTTAGTTGAACTTATCGCTTAAAAATAATTGAACTTTTTTTTTTTTTATTTATTTCAGTCCACCCAACATCTAAATTAAAAAAGTTATTATTATTTTTTTTTTTTGCTTGCGTCCCCCTCATCAAGTAACCGTTCCTTATCTGTCCACTCTATGAGCCGGCAACTGGAGGTTTCCAGCATTAAGACATGCTTCATTTTTTAATTAATAGATATCTTTCTGGCACGTCTTCCAGTTGTCAGTAAGAATCCGCTCGGGGTTTTCTTTGGCCCTTTTGTTCGTTCCTTTAGGTTTGATTACAGCCTTTGATTCCAGGCTTTGATAACAGCGACATTCCTGCCGCAGCCGGGGAACGTGCTCAGTGGACAATGGCAGACCTGAAGGGATAATTTCAATTTAAGGAAATGAGGGAAACAGACCTAGAGAACTTTGATTACATTTAGGATCCTACAGTCGTCCTTCCTTCCTCTGCCGCGGAGTCCTCGTTTATGCCTAACCGACAAATCCCCCTGACCTGGTCGTCATCTCCCAAATTACAGTAAATGGAACGTACAGTTTGTCTAAGCAGCCAGGCGTGGCACACGGATGAATATGAGTAATAGGTCATGCCTTGTTTAGATGTGCTGAGACCAAAAGGCGGACTCCGAAGGTGGAATCTTATTTCAGGGCTACGTAACAGCGTTCCTTCTGAGTTAAAGGGAACAAAAATTTGATTTATTGAAGTTTACCAATCCTTAGATGTAGTGGCTGCATTCGTTTTTTTTTTTGGTCCAGGAACAAACTTCCTGTTCTAAGGTGACAACGCTTACTCACTGTGCTAAATCTATAGAGCAGGGTTGTCACCCTAGAACTGTAGAACATCTCCCTCCCTCTTCCTTTTTTTTACATGTAGTGCCACCTCCAAAGGAGCCACTGATGTTTGGGTCCCTGAGTTCCAGATGTCAAAGACCTCTGACACACGAAAGCTTGGAGGGAATATGTATTGTAACAATACACATAAACTCAAAGACCAAATGAATAGAAAGCAGCAATAAAGATCTCAGGAAGTATATGGAAACAGTTGCAAAATAACACATGAACATAATAATTAACAAGCAACCAATAGCTAAACCCTAAATCCTATATCATACTACGGGGCCTGTCTAAGGGGCATTGCAAGGGCAATGGTCCAATAGTCTTTGCCAAGCCCTTCTCTACTGGCCAGTGCGTTGGGGCCCAAATCCAGCGTTGGAGTTCTCAAACTTAAATTGAAACTAAAACCTTAACTTTTTTTTTTTTACCTCAAAATGGTTCTAAAGCTTTAAGATTTTTTACCCTTAATGCATTCTATGCAATAAGCAGTGGTGTATTTAGGTTTTGTGCTGCCCTAGGCCTGACTAAGTTTGTGCACCCCCTAATTTAAATATGACCCATCCCTTCCTGTAAAGACCACACCCTTCCTGTTTATGACCCGCCCTGAAATCTGTACACCACAGACCACAACCACAGTCTATCTGTGCCCATCAGCATAGCCTTATCAGTTCCCATAAGTTCAGCCTCATCAGTAGCCATCAGTACAGCCCCATCAGTGGCCACCAGTGTAGACTGTCAGTGCCCATTAGTGCAGCCTATCATACCAGCAGGTAGCAGTGTGACTGTTTTATGGGGGGTGCCAGACTGATTTGCCTCCTGGACCCTGCCCCCTGCCTGGACCCATAATACTGGCACTAAACTAAAAGTGTAGCACAAGTCGGCAGGGACCCTTTAAGTGCAGGAGCCAGAAGGAGGCTGTTTTTTTCATGCAGTGTGCAGCTTTTTTGCTGCCCCCCTGCAAAGTGCTGCCCTAGGCCTGGGCCTTGTCGGCCTAGGCCAAGATACAGCACTGGCAATAAGATGAAAAACCATTGCAAGGACAATGGTCCAATAGTCTCTGGCAAGCCCTTCCCTACTGGCCAGTGCGTTGGGGCCCAAATACAGCGTTGGAGTTCTCAAACTTAAATTGAAACGAAAACCTTAACATTTTTTTATCTCAAAGTGGTTCTAAAGCCTTAAGATTTTTCCCCTTAATGCATTCTATACAATAAGGTGAAAATCCATCTGTGCTGTAGTCCCCCCAGCCCCCCTTTTTCTTACTTGAGCCAGATCCGATCCACCGATATGCACCACAACAGCGGCTCCCACCACTGTCTCCCTACTCATCGAGCAGCTTGATAGCAGCAGGAGCCATTGGCTCCCACAGCTTTCGATCAAATGTTGTGATGCAGGAGCAGGAGGTGGGGCTGAGTCCCGTTGTCTGCGTCAATAGACACAGCAGCGGGACTTGGAAGCGAGCACGCATGGCTGCCCCCATGGAAAGGAACTTGACTGGCTTGCCTGACCTGACCTGACCTCAACCCGATAGAACACCTTTGGGATGAATTTGAGTGGAGACTGCGAGCCAGGCCTTCTCATCCAACATCAGTGCCTGACCTCACAAACGCGCTTCTGGAAGAATGGTTAAACATTCCCATAGACACACTCCTAAACCTTGTGGACAGCCTTCCCAGAAGAGTTGAAGCTGTTATAGCTGCAAAGGGTGGGCCAACTCAATATTGAACCCTACAGACTAATGGGCCATACACACTATAAGATTTTCTGAAGACTTTTTCCTTTAGATTTACCAAAACCATATAATATGAGGTCAAACCTAAACACTTTCAATTTGTATGCAATCTGGCAGGCCCTTGCACTACATAGAAAAGGTAAATCTGAAGGAAAAAGTCTTCAGAAAATCTTATAGCGTGTATGACCCTTAAGACTGGGATGCCATTAAAGTTCATGTGCGTGTAAAGGCAGGCGTCCCAATACTTTTGACAGTATAGTGTATGTGTTGCATGTGGGTGTAAAAGCCCACCCTGTTTGCCACCGCACCATATGAGTCAATGGGAAGCCAAGATGTTTCATTCCGACAGTGACTGAGCTGTCAAAATCTCCAGTATGGATCAGGTTCGGGAGCCAATCACAGTGGTCATGTGATCAGGCAGACCTTCCCCGAGCCGAATTAAAATGACACTGGGGCTCTGCAGGAAGGTGACGATTTCATAAGTTATGGATTGCATCTCTGTTTTCACCATTAAATATATCACAATCTAATCAAACAAAATACCATTCATTCATAAATATTCAAATAAAACAAATAAAATAATATATAAATAAATATATTTCATGTATGTTTATTTATTTATTATAAAAATATTTAAAAAAAAATTAAAATAATTAAAATACAATTTAAATAAAATCATTTTTAAATTATTTTTATTTATGTAAATTAATTAAATAAATAAATAAAAAAATAAAAATTAAATATTGATTATGAACAAAGTATCTTGCTACTGCCAAACATTCAATCATTTTCTGCCAGGTCGATAGATTCAGTTTGATGGAGTCTGATCAAAATTCTGTCTAAAATGATCAGAAGGGTAGCTTTGGCGATTTGATAGTTTGCGGATCGGACCGTTTTGATTTAATTACACAATAATTGGATAAAAAAAAGCATATATGGCCACCATAAAACAGATAACAAAAATATGAATATGAAACCTTACACACTAGAAAAAGTAACATAAAACTGACCCCAAACAATTGGAATTTCCCTTGAAGCACCTAGGAATTATAATGTGAAAGGGAAGCTTTAGTATTATTATTATTGTGTAGAATAGAAGGACAGTGAGCTCCTCCATTCCACTCCAATGTGGTCATGTAGGAGTGAGGAAAGGATGACGTCGGAGGAGAGCAGCTGAGTCATTTCTTATCATTACAACATGTACCGAGAACAATATAAACATGTTCTACACGGCTGAGCAATCCTATAGGAATAACTCAGGTCTAAAACCCTAAGAGAGGGCCCATTCACAAAATTACATTATGGCTTCATTCACACGGGCGGCCCCAGGTCAGTAAAACCAGGCAGTTGAGCCGCGGTTTTACCTTCTCTACAACTGGCCACCGGAACACTAACATACCTCCGCTCACAGCTGTACACATGCTACGGACGCAATGCTGTGCTTTCCAGCCATGGCAAAAAGTAACCACTTTAATACCGCTCTAGCAGAAAGACAGCCACAGCATGGCTCCCTCGTTCCGGGAGGGAGCCCCCTGGCACATTGGGTTTGCTCTGTGTGTCCTTTGGATCGAGATAAAGGACCAATCACAGCGGCCCTTTACCATGTGATCAGCTGTGTCCAATCACAACTTATCACATGTAAACAGACTTGTAGGTTATCTGCAGTCTTTTCCTCACATGCTGTGTCTGTGTGAAGAAAGAAGTGCTGGGAAGTGGCAAGCCTGTCAGTAGATTGTTTACACTGATAATCAGTGCAGACCCATCACTGCCAATCAGTGCAGCTTATCAGTGCCCATCAGTACAGATTAGTCATGCCCATCAGTGCAGCTTATCAGTGCCCATAAGTGCCGACCCATCAGTGCCCATCAGTGCAGCTTATCAGTACCCATCAGTGCAGTTTATCAGTGCCCATCAGTGCAATTTATCAGTGCCCATCAGTGCAGTTTATCAGTGCCCATCAGTGCAGTTTATCAGTGCCCATCAGTGCAGCTTATCAGTGTCCATCATTGCAGATTAGAAGTGCCCATAAGTGCATTTTATCTGTGCCTATCAGTGCAGATTAATAGTGCCCATTAGCACATCTTATCAGTTCCCATCAGTGCAGATTAGCAGTGCCCATCAGTGCAGCCTAGCAGTGCCCATCAGTGCAGCCTATCAGTGCCATTAGTGCATTTTATCAGTGCCCATCAGTGCAGTTTAGCAGTGTCCATCAGTGTAGGTTATCAGTACCCACCGGTGCAGATTAGAAGTGCCCATAAATGCAGTTTAGCAGTGCCCATCAGTGCAGCCTTTCAGTGCCCATCATTGCAGATTAGAAGTGCACATCAGTGCATTTTATCAGCGCCTATGAGTGCAGATTAGCAGTGCCCATTAGTGCAGCTTATCAGTGCCCATCAGTGCAGCCTAGCAGTGCCCATTAGTGCATTTTATCAGTGCCCATCAGTGCAGATTAGCAACACCAATCAGTGCAGGTTATCAGTGTCCATCAATGCTGCCTATCAGTGCCCATCAATGCCTCCTCATCAGTGCCCATCAGTGCAGTTTATCAGTGCCAATCAGTGCAGGTTATCAGTGCTCATCGGAGCAGCTTAGAAGTGCCCATCAGTGCAGTTTTTCAGTGCCCATCAGTGCAGATTAGCAGTGCCCATCAGTGCAGTTTATCAGTGCCCATCAGTGCAGATGAGCAGTGCCCATCAGTGCAGTTTATCATTGCCCACCAGTGAGGATTAGCAGTGCCTGTCAGTGCATTTTATCAGTACCTATTAGTGCAGATTAGCAGTGCTCATTAATGCAGTTTATCAGTGCCCATCAGTGCTGATTAGCAGTACCAACCAGTGCAGGTTATCAGTGCCCATCAATGCCTTCTCATCGGTGCCCATCAGTGAAGCTTGTCAGTGCCCATCAGCGAAGAAGAAAAATTACTTATTTGCAAAACTTTATAACAGAAACTAAGAAAAACTTTTTTTTTTTTTTTTTTAATTTTCAGTGTTTTTTGATTTGTTTAGCAAAAAAAATTAAAATTTCACAGGTGATTAAATACCACCAAAAGAAAGCTCTATCTGTGGGAAAAGAAAATGATAAAAATGTCATATGGGTTCAGTATTGCATGACTGCGCATTTGTCATTCAAAGTGAAACTGAAGATTGGCCTGGGCAGGAAAGGGGTAAAGGTGCCCAGTATTGAAGTGGTGATTTTGGTGTTTTTCATGTTTTTATAGATATGCGTGCAATCACATTATTTTGCGCAGGTTGACAAAATGCTATACAGTATATAGTGTGAATGCAGCCTATAATGGCACCCCAATGCAGCAAACATGCGTGTGATGAAGCAGGCTGATGTAATAAGCCCCAGGAAGTAGTAAATTCTGGTACTGCGGTTCCATGAGATCCGGAGCAGCCAAACTCGCTGCCTTTGGGGTGTCATTAGGAATCTATGGCCACCCGCTGCAGATCGCACCCCCAATGTGTCTGGAAGGTTGTACACCCTGAGTGCAAATTCCCACACCGGGCTCCAGGCACTTTATCCAATTACTACAAAAAAAAGTTTGGGCTGAACTGAATGAATGGACTTATACTATGAATGAATGGACTTATATTATGAATGAATGAACTTATACTATAAATGAATGAACTTATACTATAAATGAATGAACTTATACTATAAATGAATGGACTTATACTATGAATGAATTTATACTATGAATGAATGGACTTATACTATAAATGAATCTAAAGATAAAATCTCGCTGTGCTCATTTTGTAGGAATTTTAGAATCTTTGCATTCTTTTTGCCTTCTGTATTCCATTCGGGAGATTTCCCCTTATTGACTGATGAGTCTCCAGGACAAGAAGTGAGGGCAAATCTACAGAATGTGACAAAACTTTCCTCCCAGACAGATGTCACAGGAATCGTCCCCAGTGAGAGTTCAGGACAATTACAGAGAGTGAATCTGTATGGGGGAGGGGAGGGGCACAGACCAATGGAAGCAAGGTTTCCAGATACAAATCTTTAGCTGATTGATAAGAAAACTGTCATCCTCAGAGACTGGGGGTCATCCAGTATGATTTCCTCTCTATTTATAGTCAGCAGAATACAGAGGTTCTAACCCCACCCCCACTCCATCCAAATGTCTTCATTTATACCGGAAATAAAAGGACAAAAGCTGGATTGTCCCTCATTCAGTGCAGGGTGGCTTCCAAAATACTCAGAAACTTTCATAATGAAAGTTATGGCAACAGCAGTGTCTGTGTTCCCACCCCCCTACCTCTGCAGACTATTCCTTCCCTCTGCAGGCTATCCCTTCCTCCTGCAGACTATCCCTTCCCCCTGCAGACTACCCTTTCCTCCTGCAGACTACCCTTTATTTCTGCAGACTATCCTTTCCTCCTTCAGTCTACCCTTTCCTCCTGCAGACTATCCTTTCCTCCTGCAGACTATCCTTTCTTCCTGCAGACTATCAAATTCCTCCTGCAGACTACCCTTTCCTCCTGCAGACTATTCCTTCCTCCTTCAGACTATCCTTTCCTCCTCCAGACTACCCTTTACTCCTGCAAATTATCCTTTTCTCCTACAGACTATCCTTTCTTCCTGCAGATTATCCTTTCCTTCTGCAGATTATCCTTTCCTCCTTCAGACTATCCTTTCTTCCTGCAGACTATCTTTTATTCCTGCAGGTTATCCCTTCCTCCTGCAGACTATCCTTTCCCCCTGTCAAAAAAAAGCCAGGGGGTTTCCACTCCAGTCACAATTTACCAACTAGGCTGGTCGCAGGTTGGTCGGAAGCTGGTTGGTAAGTTGCGACTGGAAACCCCCTGGCTTTTTTTGACAAGCGTTTGCCCTTCCAGTGCTCCTGGCTGTTAAGACCAGTTATAGGTGGGGGAAGTGACCATTTTTTGTATCCTTTCTTCCTGCAGACTATCCCTTTCTCCTTCAGACTACCCTTTCCTCCTGCAGACTATCCTTTCTTCCTGCAGACTATCCCTTCCTCCTTCAGACTACCCTTTCCTCCTGCAGACTATCCTTTCTTCCTGCAGACTATCCCTTCCTCCTTCAGACTACCCTTTCCTCCTGCACACTATCCTTTCTTCCTGCAGACTATCCCTTCCTCCTTCAGACTACCCTTTCCTCCTGCAGACTATCCTTTCCTCCTGCAGACTATCCCTTCCTCCTTCAGACTACCCTTTCCTACTGCAGACTATCCCTTCCTCCTTCAGACTAACCTTTCCTCCTGCAGACTATACTTTCTTCCTGCAGACTATCCCTTCCTCCTTCAGACTACCCTTTCCTCCTGCAGACTATCATTTCTTCCTGCAGACTATCCCTTCCTCCTTCAGACTACCCTTTCCTCCTGCAGACTATCCCTTCCTCCTTCAGACTACCCTTTCCTCCTGCAGACTATCCCTTCCTCCTTCAGACTACCCTTTCTTTCTGCAGACTATCCCTTCCTCCTTCAGACTACTCTTTACTCCTGCAGACTATCCTTTCTTCCTGCAGACTATCCCTTCCTCCTTCAGGCTACCCTTTCCTCCTGCAGACTATACTTTCTTCCTGCAGACTATCCCTTCCTCCTTCAGACTACCCTTTCCTCCTGCAGACTATCCCTTCCTCCTTCAGACTACCCTTTCCTCCTGCAGACTATCCTTTCCTCCTGCAGACTATCCCTTCCTCCTTCAGACTACCCTTTCCTACTGCAGACTATCCCTTCCTCCTTCAGACTAACCTTTCCTCCTGCAGACTATACTTTCTTCCTGCAGACTATCCCTTCCTCCTTCAGACTACCCTTTCCTCCTGCAGACTATCATTTCTTCCTGCAGACTATCCCTTCCTCCTTCAGACTACCCTTTCCTCCTGCAGACTATCCCTTCCTCCTTCAGACTACCCTTTCCTCCTGCAGACTATCCCTTCCTCCTTCAGACTACCCTTTCTTTCTGCAGACTATCCCTTCCTCCTTCAGACTACTCTTTACTCCTGCAGACTATCCTTTCTTCCTGCAGACTATCCCTTCCTCCTTCAGGCTACCCTTTCCTCCTGCAGACTATACTTTCTTCCTGCAGACTATCCCTTCCTCCTTCAGACTACCCTTTCCTCCTGCAGACTATCCCTTCCTCCTTCAGACTACCCTTTCCTACTGCAGACTATCCCTTCCTCCTTCAGACTAACCTTTCCTCCTGCAGACTATACTTTCTTCCTGCAGACTATCCCTTCCTCCTTCAGACTACCCTCTTTGCTCCTGCAGACTATCCCTTCCTCCTTCAGACTACCCTTTCCTCCTGCAGACTATCCCTTCCTCCTTCAGACTACCCTTTCTTTCTGCAGACTATCCCTTCCTCCTTCAGACTACTCTTTACTTCTGCAGACTATCCTTTCGTCCTGCAGACTATCCCTTCCTCCTTCAGGCTACCCTTTCCTCCTGCAGACTATACTTTCTTCCTGCAGACTATGCCTTCCTCCTTCAGACTACCCTTTCCTCCTGCAGACTATCCTTTCTTCCTGCAGACTATCCCTTTCTCCTTCAGACTACCCTTTCCTCCTGCAGACTACCCTTTCTTCCTGCAGACTATCCCATCCTCCAGAACTACATGTGGACCTTCATCCTGAGTGAATATTCCAGCCGGGCTCTTTATCTTTTTCTGGAATGGAGTTGACATAAAATTTACCCCAGAGAAGCTGAGTGATGAGAAGGAAACGTGAAGCCGGGACAGTGATGAGAGAAGACGTAATGTGCTGCGTCTCTTTATTTATCATCTCTCAGAAGCACCTAGAAATAAGGACAGGAATGGAACTGAATGATTACAGCCATGGCCAAAAGTTTTGAGAATGACACAAATATTATTTTCACAAAGTCTGCTAAAAAATTATAAAAGCCATCAAAAGTGCATGCAAATTCATTCTGTGCAAATGGGGCTAAATCGAATGTTCTCAGGCTATATGCGCTGCGATTCGAATACGTGAGTGCAAAAAATAATGCACTGTGGCCACTAGATGGCAACAAATATTATAGGAAATAAGTATGCTCCTCAGCGCCTTCTAGTGGATATAACGAGGTGTTTTCCACACTCACATTGAATCTGCAGAAAATATAGTCAGAGAACATTCGATTTTTGCCTCATTCGCACACAATGAATTTACATGCAGCTTCGTTGGACTAACAGCTATGCAATTATTATTATTATCTTTTTTAATGCACCTCTAAATGTTTGTTCATAACGGAAAATATCCAACGCAGGGCTCATAACACTCCCCTCCCCCCCCCTTTATCAGAAGTTAACTCTAGTACTAAACCTCCTCTGTAACTCTAAACAGGTAACCTGTAAAAAATGTTAAAGCGTCGCCTATGGAGATTTTTAAGTACTGAAGTTTGTCGCCATTCTACGAGTGTGCGCAATTTTAAAACGTGACGTGTTAGGTTTCTATTTACTGGACGCAGTGGCGGCTCGTCCATTGGGGACGCAGGGGCGCCGCCCCCCCCTGTCCATGCATCCGGCCTTCTAATATATATGCAATGCGCCGAATGCCTGGATTCCAATGGGTTTTTTTTTTTAAGCACGTGATTAGAGCCAGAGGCTCTGATAGGCTTCATAAAAGGGTGGGCTCGGGGCACAGAACACTGCGCCCTGAGCCCACCCAGTTGTTTGACAATATTTGTATTGATGCTTCCAGCGATTTGCATATGGCAATGTGAACTGCCTGCGAGTCGGGTGTGATGCGCAGTGGATTGGCAGGGTTTCCGCATCGCACCAATGTGAACCGAGCCTAAAATGTGAAATCTGAGCTCCTTTCCCGGATAACTCAATTTGTTACAATGAAAATCGAATTATCAGCGAAACAAGTGAGAAGGAAGGAGGAAAAGGTGAGGAATTGTGCTACATGAGTGAAACATTGTAGCAGTCGCTGTAAAATGGAACTAAGCCTCGGTTCACACCGATTTCTGAGCGTGATTCGCACTGCCGATTCCATTAACAGAAGTCTGTGCCAGTTTTAATAAAACCAATAAAAAGAAGTGCAAGAACCTTTTTCATAGTCGCGGCAATTAGAAACGGTTTGTGTGCCGGCATTGTCATGCAATTCGGAACTGTCAAATCGCATGACAACTCACAGTACATTCGTCACATCATGGAATGTACTGAGGACATTCGTTGGAAATCTTCTAATGTATGGGCAGCTTAACCACTTGCCGACCGCCCACAGTATATATATATACTGCGGCAGTCAGCCTCTCCTGGGCGAACCGACGTAGTACTACGTCGCTCGCCCAGGAGCCTCAAGGGGCCCGCGCCGCCCCCGCTCGTTCACGGCCATCCCCGTGCGTGTGACCGGCGGCTCCGCTGGCCAATCGCGACCTCCCGCTGGAGAGGGAGAAAGGCAGGCGGCTGATGTAAACAAAGCCGCCTGTCATTCTCCCTGGTGTAACTGCAGAGATCATACGATCCTGCTATTTAGGATCATATGTCTCTGTGGTTACATCTCTAGCCACGCCCCCCCACAGTTAGAAGCACGCCCCTAGGGACACACTTAACCCCTTGATCACCAAAAAAGTTGACCCCTTCCCTGCCAGTGTCATTATTACAGTAATGCCCCGTACACACGTGCAGATTATCTGCAGACTTTTGTCTGCAGACTTACCAAAACCATATAATATGAGGTCAAACCTAAATACTTTCAATTTGTATGCAATCCGGCAGGCCCTTGCACTACATAGAAAAGGTAAGTCTGCAGACAAAAGTCTGCAGATAATCTGCACGTGTGTATGGGGCATTACAGTGCATATGTATAGCACTGATTACTGTAGTAATGTCACTGGTACCCCCAAAAGTGTCAAAAATGTCAGTCAGGGGTCCCATCTGTCCGCCGCAATGTTGCAAAATAAATCGCAGATCGCCGCCATTACTAGTTTAAAAAAAAAAAAACAATGAAAATTACAAAAATCTTTTCCTCAGTAAACGCAATAACTTTTGTGCAAACCAATCAAAATACGCTTATTGCAATTTTTTTTACCAAAAATATGCCGCGGAAAACAAATTGGCCTAAAATGTTAAAAATTTTGATTTTTACATTTTTTTTGGGTGAATTTCATATAAAAAATGTGAAAAATATTGTTATTTTTTCAAAATTGTCGCTCTTTTTTTGTTTATAGCGCAAAAAGTAAAAATCACACAGGTGATCAAATACCACCAAAAGAAAGCTCTGTTTGTGGAAAAAAAAGGACGTCAATTTCATTTAGGTACAGCGTCGCACGACCGTGCAATTGTCCGTTAAATTCACGAAGTCCCGGTTCGCAAAATAGGGCCTGGTCATTGAGCAGCCAAATCCTCCGGGGCTTAAGTGGTTAAAGTGACATTAAACGCTTTTTATTTGTTTATTTATTTTTTAATAACAAACATGTCACACATCTGCGCTTTGAAGTTGGTTGTGCAGTGAGCGGCCCCGATCCTCCTCTTCTCAGGTCCCCCACTGGTGCTCTTGGCCCCTCCCTCCTGCCGAGTTCCCATCAGGACAAGCAGCTTGCAGTGGGGGCACCTAAGCAGGCTTGCTCCAGGGCCTCCACTCTGTGTGTCCATTCACATACAGAGGTCTGGCTCAATCCCACCCCCTCTCTCTCCTCATTGGCTCTGTTACTGTGACTGGTAATGGCTGTCACTGCTGTCTCAGCCAATGAGGAGGGAGAGTCCCTGGAGGGCTGAGGCTCTTGTGCACAATGCTGGATCGCAATGGGGCTCAGGTAATTATTAGGCTCCGTTTCCACTATTGCGACTTGTTGTGCGACTTGACACATGTCAAGTCGCACAACAAGTCAAAAGCCATTCATTTCAATTTGGCCCATTCTAACTGCTGCGACTTGAGTCGAAGCGACTTGCAAAAATGTGTTTTTGCACTACTTTTGGACCGACTTCAGTGCGACTTGTCCGTCATAGACGGAAGGTCGTACTGAAGTCCCCAGAAGTAGCCGCAAACAAGTCACACTACAAAGTTGCGTTAGAAGTAGCGCAACTTTGTAGCCGCAATAGTGGAAACAGAGCCTTACAGCGCAGTTTGGCTCAGGTGAGTATTGGGGGGAGGGGTTACCTTCATGCAAAGGACGTGCGAAGGTAAAAAAAAAACCTTGAGACTTTAGAACCACTTTAACCACTTCATTTCCTATGACATCAGGGATTTGAAGTTACGAATGATGGGTGCAACTGCAGGCTTCATCCAGATATAATTCTTTTCAGCCGGCGATTCCCTGCACCATAAAAACAGTCATAACGGCTATTTAGCCGCTTGATTGTTTTTACAGGCGGCGGGAGGGGGGGGACATCCGGTGCTACTCCAGTCTCACCCGTGCGATCGGCGAGCCGGAGAATAAACCCGCCGG
Source organism: Pelophylax lessonae (assembly GCF_965119305.1). Lineage (NCBI taxonomy): Eukaryota > Metazoa > Chordata > Amphibia > Anura > Ranidae > Pelophylax > Pelophylax lessonae. The sequence goes on along the minus strand of NC_138775.1, from coordinate 257,625,540 downwards.
CGGCAGAAGTTTACCATAGAGCTGACTGAGGACCAGATGGTCCCCGGTCATCTCTATGACTCTCAGAGGCCAGAAGTGATGTCATGATGTCACTTCCGGCGCCAGCAGATGTTAACACTGACATTTATTTATTTATTTTTTTTTGTTAGAAAGTCAAAATCGATTTATTTTATTTATTTATTTTTTTATCTCAGGCTTTTCAGCCTAGAGGAGAGATGTGGGGACTAATAGACCCCAGATCTCTCCATAAAGAGGACCTGTCATGCCCTGTTCCTATTACATGGGATGTTTACATTCCTTGTAATAGGTACAAAAGTGATCAAAAAGTAACAAAAAATAAAGAGAAAGTGTAAAAAAAAAAAAAAAAAAAAAAATTAAAATAAAATAAACAAGAAAAAAAAATAAAAAGTAATGCGCCTCCATGCTTGCACAGAGAAGGGAACGCATGCGCAGGTCATGCCTGCATATGTAAATGACATTTACATGTGAGATATCACCACGAACGTTACAGTGAGAGCAATAATTTGAGTACCAAACCTCCTCTGTACCTCTACACTGGTAACCTGTAAAAAATGTTAAAGCGTCGCCTATGGAAGTTTGCCGCCATTCTACGAGTGCGCGCAATTTTAAAGCGTGACATGTTAGTTTTCTATTTACCGGACGTAACATCATCTTTCACATTATACAAAAAAAAGAATTGGGCTAACTTTAGTTTTTTTTTGGGGTTTTTTATTCATGATGGTGTTTTTTTTTTTCTTTATAAATCGCGTTTGAAAAATTGCCTCCCGCGATCTTCAGGGAAACTGACAGGAGAGCCGTCGTCCTATGTAAACAAAGCAGGCGGCTCTCCTGTCAGACAGGCACAGTGAGATCCTGTGTCTCAGCTAAGCTCACCCGATCTCTGTGTGCCTGTCACAGAGCCCTCCCCCACACAGTCAGTAAGCACATATAGGGAACATATATAACCCCTTGATAACCCCCAGTGTTAACCCCTTCCCTGCCAGTGTCATTTACACAGTAACAGTGCATATTATTTAGCACTGATCACTGTATTGGTGTCACTGGTCCCCAAAAAGTGTCAGTAAGTGTCAGATTTATCCGCCGCAATGTCGCAGTCCCGATATAAATCGCTGATCGCTGCCATTACTAATAAAAAAACAAACAAAAAAAAAAAAGTCCAAAAATCTATCCCGTAGTTTGTAAACGCGATAACTTTTGCGCAAACCAATTAAAATACGCTTTTTGTTTTTTTTTATTTTACCAAAAATATGTAGCAGAATATAAATTGGCCTAAACTGATAAAAAAACATTGATTTTTTTTTTCATTTTTTTATTGGGAATGTTTTAGAGCAGAAAGTAAAAAATGTTGTGTTTTTTTTTTTTTCAGAGACGTCGCTCTTTTTTTGTCTATAGCGCAAAATGTAAAAATCGCACAGGTGATCAAATACCACCAAAAGAAATCTCTGTTTGTGGGGGGAAAAAAAGGACATCAATTTTATTTGGGTACGGCGTCGCACGACCGCGTAATTGTCAGTTAAAGCAACGCAGTGCTGAATCGCAAAAAATGGCCTGGTCCAGAGCTGAAGTGGTTAAGTTGGAGCGACTTGTGTCGCTCCTATTAGAAGGGGTCCGCAGCTTCTCTATGGGAGGCGACCTACGGTGACCTGTGAGGGGACCAGGTCACCTGACAGGTCACCTGACAGGACGCCCCAGTGTGAACCGGGACTTATTATTATTATTATTATTATACAGGATTTATATAGCGCCAACAGTTTGCGCAGCGCTCAACAAAATGAAGGCAGACATTACAGTTACAATACAGGAGGAATCAGAGGGTAAAAAATAATCCCCCCTCCCCCCCAGAGGCGATCAAATCCCCCCAAATGTACGACGCACAATTCCCGGGGAAAGTAGCGCAGTGCTGAATAGAAGGAAATGTCCGGCTCAGGGCGGGGGAAATCTTCCCGAGGGTGCAAATGGTGGGATTGTACATGGAAGACACATCTGTAGATGTATGACCAATCCATGAGATCTCAGTCAGAACCCAAAACAACAATCAGCAAAGAAATCATCTCCTCCATAGGCAGCCAGGCAAACAGCATTTCCTACAATCACAGCCAAACCAACATCCCTATTCTGAAGGGATACGGATTGAAGAGGACGGTGTGACTGACTGGTGTACAGCAGATATAAATGTACAATCAGATCACATCGATTATCGACATTTCACCTGAGATGGTACAGATTGTATAATGTATATCCACCTGAAAGGAGATCGTACAATCAGATTGTATAGTGTATGGATGTACAATGTAGAGGAGATGGCGATGCAGTGTATGATCGGAGGAGATCATACAATCAGATTGCACAGTGTATGGATGTACAATGTAAAGGAGATCTTACAATCTGTTTGCACAGTATATAGAGGGGGTGGGGTGCAGTGTATGATTGGAGGAGATCGTACAATCAGATTGCACAGTGTATGGATGTATAATGTAGAGTGCAGTTTATGATTGGAGGAGATTATACAATCAGATTGCACAGTGTATGGATGTACAATGTAGAGGAGATCGTACAATCAGATTGCACAGTGTATGGATGTACAATGTAGAGTGCAGTTTATGATCAGAGGAGATCGTACAATTAGATTGCACAGTGTGTAGAGGGGGTGGGGTGCAGTGTATGATGGGAGGAGATCGTACAATCAGATTGCACAGTGTGTAGAGGGGGGTGGGGTGCAGTGTATGATCGGAGGAGATCATACAATCAGATTGCACATTGTATGGGTGTAGAGTAGAAGGGGCGCAGTGTATGATGGGAGGAGATCGTACAATCAGATTGCACAGTGTGTAGAGTAGAAGGGGTGCAGTGTATGATCGGAGGAGATCGTACAATCAGATTGCACAGTGTGTAGAGGGGGTGGGGTGCAGTGTATGATGGGAGGAGATCGTACAATCAGGTTGCACATTGTATGGGTGTACAATGTAGAGGAGATCGTACAATCAGATTGCACAGTGTATGGGTGTAGAGTAGAAGGGGTGCAGTGTATGATGGGAGGAGATCGTACAATCAGATTGCACAGTGTGTAGAAGGGGTGGGGCGCAGTGTATGATGGGAGGAGATCGGATGTCCCCGGTGTCGGTCGCACACGGCAGGCAGGGAGGGGGAGGGGTCACATCTGCGGGGTGCACAGCTCTGTAGGAGCGCCGGGCGGTGGGCGTGTCCGTGCAGCGATGAGGGAGGAGTAGGTGTGTCCGGCGTTAGTCTCCTCCCCTCGGTCGCTCTGCCCCCGCCCCTCCCTCCTCCTCCTCCTCCAGTGGCCGGATCGCGCTGTGCCCGCAGTGTGTGTGTTGGGGGAGAGGTGACACTGAGCGCCCAGCCAGGCCGGAATGTTGCCGCTTCTCCCGTCCTCCCCGACACTCCATCCGAGTCCGGACTACGGAGAGCTGTGACTCCTCCAACACCGGGGCTCCCCCCCTCCTCCTCTCCTCCTCCTCTGTGCCCGGAGATCTCCGCTCCCACCGCTTTATATGGCGAGAGAAAATACACAAACTGCTGACAAAATGTTGACTTAATAATCCGGACCGAGAGAGAAAGAGATCTACTGGATCCCAGCTCTGTGTGATTACTGGAAACAACCCTTCCCCCCCCATCTTATTACTGGATCCCTCAACCTGATTACTGGATCCCACCAGATCCCTGATGACTGGATCCCAGGAGCTGCACACCTGATGACTGGATCCCTGGCACACCAGATCCCCCGATCTTCTCATCCTTCCTTCTTTTCCTCTTTGTTACTTGGAGAGAATTTTTTTTGTTACTGTTGCAACCTGACCAGCTGGGAGCAAATCAGCAGCAGGTAAGAGGAGCCATCCATCCCTGGGAGGGATCCGGGCAGGGGGATCTGTTCTGGGCTCAACCACAACCCCCAGGGAGATCCTTCATCTGATCACCAGATCTCCCTGGTAGATCATCTGATCACCAGATCTCCCTGGTAGATCATCTGATCACCAGATCTCCCTGGTAGATCATCTGATCACCAGATCTCCCTGGTAGATCCCTCATCTGATCAACAGAACCCCCTGATAGATCCTTCATCTGGTCACCAGAACCCCCCTGGTAGATCCTTCATCTGATCACCAGATCCCCAGGTAGATCCTTCATCTAATCAGCAGAACCCCCTGGTAGATCCTTCATCTGATCACCAGATCCCCAGGTAGATCCTTCATCTAATCAGCAGAACCCCCTGGTAGATCCTTCATTCACCAGAACCCCCTGGTAGATCGATCCTTCACCAGAACCCCCTGGTAGATCCTTCATTCACCAGAACCCCCTGGTAGATCGATCCTTCACCAGAACCCCCCTGGTAGATCCTTCATTCACCAGAACCCCCCCTGGTAGATCCTTCATCTGATCACCAGAACCCCAGGTAGATCATCTGATCACCAGAACCCCAGGCAGGTCCTTCATAACCAGAGAATGTTTCTTTGTGACAATCTGTTACAATGTAGCACAGAAGTCTTCTATAGATGTTGGGTTTCCTTTGTGGGGAATCTGTTACAATTGTAACCACACAAGTAGCATGTAAGAGAAGGTTTTAGGTCCAGGATCCCTGGATAGCAGCTTTTTATCAACCCTGGAGGGGCCCCTACAATTCATTTTCAGGTTCCTGGGGGGGGGGGGGGGCATGCTTTCTACAGCTCATGGTGTATTCGGCTGATCCTGTAAAATTTGTAGATCCAGAAGCCAACACACGAATGTGCTGTACCTGGAGAATTTTCACCGGAGGGTTTTACGACGACACCCCTGACTTGCTCTACAGGACAAAATTACTTACAATTATAATAAATAATGGGCAGAAAATAAAAATGTGGTGGCCAAGGTCCCCCTTATGTTTAGGGTCCTTGGTAAAGTTGCCTCCATACGTTGTTGGTCATATTAGAAGGGGCAAGCTGGATACTGGTGAAAAATTGCCCCCGTACGCTTATGGTCAGTGTAGAAGGGCAAGTTGGATGCCGGTGGAAATTTTCCCCCATACATTAATAGTCAGTGTCGAAGGGGCAAGTTGGATGCCAGTTGAAAATTGCCCACATACTTTATGGACAGTGTCGAAGGGGCAAGTTGGATGCCAGTGGAAAATTGCCCACATATGTTAATGGTCAGTGTAGAAGGGGCAAGCTGGATACTGGTAGAAAATTGCCCACATACGCTTATGGTCGGTGTAGAAGGGGCAAGTTGGATGCCGGTGGAAATTTTCCCCCATACTTTATGGTCAGTGTAGAAGGGGCAAGTTGGATGCCAGTGGAAAATTGCCCACATATGTTAATGGTCAGTGTAGAAGAAACTAGTTGGATACCAGTGGAAAATTGCCCTCATACCATAATAGTCAGTATAGATTGTAACCCCTTCCGTTGGATGGAAGTAAAAAATTGCCCCCATACCTTTTGGTGGTTGGAGTAGGTGGAAGATCAACATCAACCATTGCTCAGGGAACATTTTGGTAAAAAGTACCCCCTAACATTGATGGTCAGTGTAGTCCTGACCCCTGGTTTTGGATGTCATTGGTAAATTGCCAACATCCATTGATGGTTAGCATAGGCAGATCAAGATCCCCCATTGCTTTAAGGAAGTTCCCTTGAAAAGTGCCCCCTTTACATGGATGGATGGTTGGGTAGAATAACCACAATCCACCATTGCCTAAGGAAGTTCCCTTGAAAAGTGCCCCCTTTACATGGATGGATGGTGGGTTGGGTAGGAGACCACGATTGCCTAAGGAAGTTACCTTCGAAAGCGCCCCCTTCCATTGATGGTCAACGTTGACCTGACCTAATACGTTGGATATAATTGGAATATTTGGCCCATACATTGATGGTCAGAGTAGGTGTAAGACCAATAGCCACCACCGCTCACAGCCCAAGTCTATTGACATATACCACCTTACATTTGATGGTCATTGTAGAATTGATCCCTTATATTGGATCTCTAAGAAATGTCTCTCATAGATTGATGGTCATTATAGATGTGACCCCCCTTATGTTGGCTGATCATTGAAAAAAGTCCCCATATGTGGAGTATCAGTATAGAATTGACCCCCTTATGTTGGATGTCTGTTGAGAAATTTTAAAAAATGTCCCTCATACATTGATGGTCATTGTAGAAGTGACCCCCGTATGTTAGATGTCCCTGTATATTGATCAGTTAGAAAGGGGCACCTTACCTTAGAGATCTATTGAACATCGTCCCTCATAAATTGATGGTCATTGTAGAAGTGACCCCCGTATGTTAGATGTCCATTGAAAAATGTCCCTGTATATTGATCGGTTAGAAAGGGGCCCCTTACGTTGTAGATCTGTTGAACATTGCCCCTCATACATTGATGGTCATCGTAGAGGTGACCTGTTACATTGGGTATTTGTTTGAGAATTGTCCCTCGTACATTGAAGGCCAGTGTAGAAGGGGCCCCTTACGTTGGATGTTCATTGAAATAAAGTCCCCATACATGGATGGCCACTGTAGAAGGGACCTCTTACCATTGCATATTTGATAATCACCCCCATACTCCGGTAGGAGTTGATCCACGATATAAACCTTTGGTGGAACCCTAATTGGGAAAGGCTTCTGTATAGTGACTGCAGGGATCCTTCTCCCTCACAATGCTTTCTCTCTAGCTAAGCTCGTAGTTTTTTTCCTTACTTTGTCAGGCTGTGTGCATCGTGCACCGAGCTCTGCAAACTTCCATTATTCCCGAAGCTCAGAGGTTCAACTGGTGTAATGTGGTTTTTTGTTTTTTAATTCTAATTTCAAAGCCGGGATTGCTAAGAGATCGGTTTCCCAACCCGGATCCCTGGAGGGGATTGTTCTGATCCTTTCCCAGGGCTCACCTACTAGAAGACAAGAGGCTGAGCTGCCTTCTGCCGCTGTGCACACTGCGGTGTCCTAGTCGCCCAGCAGGGTCACTCAGTACCGTCCCCCCCCCCCCCCCCCCCGCCGTATGTAACCTAATAGGATCTCTAGACGTTTTTTCCAAAGGTGACCTGGCCCTAGGCAACGAGGGCCCCTTGTAAATAACGTTCATATACCTAGCGGTGGGGTAGAAGACCTCTTGGCGTGCCCAGAGAGGGCAGTGTGGTTCCCAGGATTATCCATGCGCCCTCTAAAAAATAAAAATGAGGGGGGGGGGGCGCTAGCCTTGGGATTTGTGAATCGGGTGGTTGCAGACATGCAGTAACCCCTTTGTGTGTCCTACACGGCTCGCGTTTGCATGTATGCATGTGTGTAGTCCTTTATTTTATTTCATGGAGCATGTAGCCAGGGTGGGCAGGGGAGTAGGTGAGGGAGAGGGGGGGGGTCCTTGCAGGACTGGGGTCTGCTAGAGGTTGGGGGGGGGGGGGAGGGAAGGCGGCTGTATCTTGGGACAAGCAAGAGAGGTTACACGAAAATGCAGCCAGATGTGAAGTGGCCCCGGAGCTGGTATGAATGGCAACAATTAGATGCGGGCTTCTTTTGTTCTGGGTTGCCAGACACAATCCAGGGGGCTAAGCTCCCCAACTTTCCCAACGCTGCTCAGTAACTGTCCGTGGTCGGATGCCTTTTTGGAAAGCCTCTTAAGGTAGAATTAATTTTTTAATTTTTTTCATAATTCCCGGCCTAGGGTTGGAAACTACGAAACGTAGGGAGCCAACTGCATTTATATTTTCTGGTTCTTCACCCCCTCATCCTGACGTAAAAAAAAAGGGGGGGGGGGGTTCTCTGCATTTCCTGCATGTGATCACCACAAGTGGCGTTCATGGTGGCCCTCAAGCTCCCAGAACCCATTGTGCCTCCAGTTACCAAGGTCTGATGCTCTCCTGCAATTGGTAAATGTTACCTGACCCCTTGTGGCATGGGCTTGTGAAAAAGAGAAGCAAGACTAGCTTAGCAACATATGCAAGGCTTTGGACAGCTGCGGCTGGAAGGAGGGGGGGGGGTACGGAGAGGCTTGGAGGTGTTATCCTCAGCACATTTCCTAACTGATGGATATTATGTGTGCCTGTCGAAGCTGTGAATGGACTGCACCCATTGCCAGCACCCCTCTCTGCTTACGTTCAGGTGTGTGCCTCCTTTTTTTTTTTTATTTGCACATAAATATCCCAGGGCACACAAGAAGGTTCTTGCAGAACAAATGCCCTCTTGTTTGGTTTTTTGCTTTTCTTCTTTTTTTTTTTTTTTCCCTCAATCCCCCCCCCCCCTCCTCTTTTGTTGCCTGCTACTATAAGAGGTGCCATTTCACATCACTCTGCACAAATTGTTTGAATTAATGCAAGTGTGAATTCTTACGGTTTTGAAGGGGTCCATTACCATATCAAAGCTTTACCCAGCTCTTTGGCTCATTTGAGAAAACTTTAGCCTGCCTCGAATTTCTCTGGCTGAATTGAGGCCCAAAGGGGCACGAGGTGGGGGGAGAGATGGAAAGGAAGAAGGGGTGGTGTGGGGGTTGCTGATTGCATGATGGCCGGTTGAATTGAAGCGTCTGCTGTTTTTGTAGTTGTGTTGACCAAGAAACATTTTCGGACAGAGCCCTTGAAAAGAGCTAATCTGTTTTGTGCTGTGTAGGGAGCTCATGAAAAGTGACCTTTTTCAGAATCTGATGCATGGAGCCTGTTTTGGCCTCAAGAAAAAAGGGATTTTTTTTTTTCAACTTGAGAAATTTAGCTTGCTTTTGGCCTTGTGTTAGTGGGCAAGCCTTCTTGGCAGCCCCATAGTTGAAGATCCTGGTTGAAGATGATATTTGGTTGCTATGGGTTTCAGCTTAAGCCTCTAGAACAGTGGATGCTTTTCTCTTCCTTTTTTTTTTTTTATTATTTTTTTTTATTTTTAGACCAGTTGAGAATTTTATTTTTGTTGTTCGAGCTTAACCCTTTGATGCCTTGTCTTCTACACCATAACAGTCAATGAACCTGTCTTCAAGAGGTTAACCTCCTTGCTTCCAAGCATTTCAAAATGTTTCTACGTAGTTCATTTAGAAACCAAGAGAGAGTCAACAATTTCCCTAAATTATTTCTTTTATTTTTGCTTTTATTTTATTTTAGACCAATTGAGGAGAATGTGAACTTTGTACGTGCTTAACCCCTTGATACCTTGTCTTCTACACCATAGTCAATGAACCTGGCTACAAGAGGTTAACCTCTTGCTTCCAAGTATTTCAAATTTCTCCTATGTAGTTAATTTAGAAACCAAGAGAGAGTCAACAATTTGGCCAAATTATTTCTTTTATTTGTACTTTTTATTTTATTGTTACTTTTTTTATTTTAGACCATTTGAGGAGAATGTAAACTTTGTACGTGCTTAACCCCTTGATACCTTGTCTTCTACACCATGATCTAGTCAATGAACCTGTCTACAAGAGGTTAACCTCTTGCTTCCAAGCATTTCAAAATGTTCCTACGTAGTTGATTTAGAAACCAAGAGAGAGTCAACAATTTGGCCAAATTATTTCTTTTATTTGTACTTTTTATTTTATTTTAGACCAATTGAGGAGAATGTAAACCTTGTACACGCTTAACCCCTTGATACCTTGTCTTCTACACCATGATCTAGTCAATGAACCTGTCTACAAGAGGTTAACCTCTTGCTTCCAAGTATTTCAAAATTCTCCTACGTAGTTAATTTAGAAACCAAGAGAGAGTCAACAATTTGGCCAAATTATTTCTTTTATTTGTACTTTTTATTTTATTTTAGATCAATTGAGGAGAATGTAAACCTTGTATGCACTTGACCCCTTGATACCTTGTCTTCTACACCATAGTCAATGAACCGGTCTACAAGAGGTTCATCTCATTCTTCCAAGCATTTCAAAATTCTCCTACGTAGTTGAGTCATAAACCAAAAGAAAGTTCATCATTTGGCCACTTTTTTTTTATTCTTTTTTTTATTTTTTTTTTATTTGTAGATTAGTTGAGTAGATTTTTAGTATTTGTTGTCCAAGCTTAACCCCTTGATGCTGTGTTTTCTACACCTTGATCTAGTCGAGGAATTGGTCTTCAAGAGGTTACTCTCATGCTTAGTTTAATTCTACACCTTGATCTAGTCGAGGAATCGGCCTGCAAGAGGTTACTCTCATGCTTCATTTAAATATTCTCTTATGTAGTTGAGTTAAAAGCCACATTCTCTTGGAAAAAAAAAAAAGAAGCCACAAGAAAATCCAAAATTTGGCCAGCTGTACCAATTATTATTGCCGCATCGTGACCCTTTCACTAGTGTGGTGGCACTGTGTGATGCCCATACAGAATGCTGCTAGTGCCCATCTAAGCCTCCTACATAATGATGCATCTGTACACAGCAGATATAATTACCGTCTTGTATTTTTTTTTTCGTTGCATACCGGCAAACTAATTTAAAAAAAAAAAATCTCAGTCGATCGTAAAGATTTTTTTTTAACTCCTGCTCTGCTGCTTTTTGCGCTTAACAGTGCAATTACCCCCCCCCCCCGACTGGATCATATTAAATAAAATTTGTAGTGTGCATTTTAACCAGGAGTTCCAGCTTTTGTATTTCATTACAAGATATTAAAAATCAATTGGTGCAGACTGGAGACGCACAAAATAACCCAGACCTCGCTCTTCTGGGCCTTTCCCTTTTCCTTTTTTTTTCTTTTCCCCCCCCTTCAGTTAGGGAAAGGTTTCAGAGCAAAGCCATTTTGTTTTGATTCTCCTTGCCAAAAGTGATATTTCCTGCTACCCGATCTATAGTCTGTCTTACGCGCTATCTGTTTTATTACTGTAAGCTGAGAATTTGAGAGGTATTAAAACTTTGTCCATAGTTTGTTTTCTGAGTCGAAATGAATTTATGGATGGCTAGCAGAATTTTTTAAACATGAAATGGATAGTTGTTTTCTTGTAAAGGGCCTGGCCTTCCAGTTTATAGGATTCTTTTCAATGGAATTCATGGGGAGGGGGGATCACGATTTCATTGTAGCAGACTAAACTTTGTCATTAGGTACCGTGCATGCCAAGATTCTTATTTGTGTTTTAAATTGCTACTCTTTTGCTAGATTTTTGGTATATTTTAGAAGCTTTTGAGTTTAAAGGGAGACGTTGATGTGATTGCTATCTTGGCACCTAAATTACTGTCAACTGAGTTCTTATCGATTTTATATACCGCCAACGTTTTTCACAGTGCTATCTAAAGGCTTGCTGGGGCTAGAACAGTGACGCTGTAAAACATACAAATGTACGGGAAACCCTTCTAAAGATCTCATACTGTCCATGCATGGTTGACGTCCTTCAAGACTTCAGTAGGAGAAGATTGACTTGCATCACCGTCTGTCATGGTGACCATTAAAATTTGACCAATCGGTGTAGAGCAGCCAAAGCAAAGAAAAGGAGGTTGCTATGGGTTATTGTAGTTGGCTTGGTTGAATAACCCTTTGATGGTCACCATGAATAAACAAGGCTAGTTTCTATTCACAGTTGACACAGGTAGGGACCTTTTTATTGGGGGTTCTCAACCTGTTTTGATACCCTGCTGAGCAAGGGGGGGATCTGTAGGTGGAGTGGACAGGTTGGACCTGAGTTTATCCCCCCCACTTGTTTTTGTAGGTGGAGTGGACAGGTTGGACCTGAGTTTATTTCCCCCACTCGTTTTTTGTAGGTGGGGTGGACAGGTAGGACCTGAGTTTATTCCCCCACTCATTTTTGTAGGTTAAGTGGACAGGTTGGACCTAAGTTTATTCTCCCACTCGTTTTTTGTAGGTGGAGTGGACAGGTTGGACCTGAGTTTATTCTCCCACTCGTTTTTGTAGGTGGAGTAGACAGGTTGGACCTGAGTTTATTCCCCCACTCGTTTTTTGTAGGTAGAGGGGACAGGTTGGACCTGAGTTTATTCCCCCACTCGTTTTTTGTAGGTGGGGTGGACAGGTTGGACCTGAGTTTATTCCCCCACTCGTTTTTTGTAGGTGGAGTGGACAGGTTGGACCTGAGTTTTTTCCCCCACTTGTTTTTTGTAGGTAGAGGGGACAGGTTGGGCCTGAGTTTATTCCCCCACTCGTTTTTTGTAGGTGGAGTGGACAGGTTGGACCTGAGTTTTTTTCTCCCACTCGTTTTTTGTAGGTGGAGTGGACAGGTTGGACCTGAGTTTATTCTCCCACTTGTTTTTGTAGGTGGAGTGGACAGGTTGGACCTGAGTTTATCCCCCCCCCCCCACTAGTTTTTGTAGGTGGAGTGGACAGGTTGGACCTGAGTTTATTCCCCCACTCGTTTTTTTGTAGGTGGAGTAGACAGGTTGGACCTGAGTTTATCCCCCCACCCACTCGTTTTTTGTAGATGGAGTGGACAGGTTGGACCTGAGTTTATTCCCCCACTCGTTTTTTTTGTAGGTGGAGTGGACAGGTTGGACCTGAGTTTATCCCCCCCCCCACTCGTTTTTGTAGGTGGAGTGGACAGGTTGGACCTGAGTTTATTCCCCCACTCGTTTTTTTGTAGGTGGAGTGG